>NC_133762.1:55739124-56042155 GCF_036562045.2 Rhinolophus sinicus
GGGAAATTCCTGAAGGTGGACCCGAGCTCTGCTGCAAGCTGGTGCCCAGCCTCACTTTGGGACAACCCAGAGGTCACTTGCCATCTCTGGACTCCAGTCTCGCCTCTCTTAGGGAATCAGATGAGCTGGATTAGGTGTACTCTTATATTCCTTTGAGCTTGAAAGTTCTTTAACTCCGATTATGGTCTCGTCTCATTGAGCTACTTCCCATGTCTCTTGGGGAGGAAAATGGGGTGGTGGAAGGGGATCAGGCCCCATGAAGGATGGGATGGTGTAAGTGAACCAGGAATGCAGAAGCAATCATTTTTGTAAAGGAAGTTTAATAAGGAGCAAATAAATACTTTTTTCTTTTGTCCTATTTTCTTTTAAAAAAAGAAATAGCCAGTATCAGAGCTCAAGACAACTGACTAATGACTGATGAATTTTCATTGTTTTTCATTACAGAGAATCACTCAAAGATGCTCTTCCATTTTCATACCCACAGCACACAGAACACATGTACGTGCACATGCCTATGCACCGCAATTAGCTGCCATCAGCAAGCAGGACGCAGGCAGTGGCTTTGTTGGAATTCACTGGAGAAATCAGTTCTGTGTGGTTCATGGGCACAGACCTTGGAAAATTTTCTGGAGGTCATTGGCCAGCTTGGCTGACATACTACTTTGTCTCCTATTTACATTTTCTTCATCTTGAGCAGCACTCTTATATACGATGAGACATAACGTTTTCTCACATCTTCCAAATATTCTTTCTGAAGTTGGGTCCAATGTCTTTTATGTGTGGCAGTGTATCATTTACTTACAGCCACAAAAACACTGCACCATAAGCTATTTCAGCACTCTGTAGCTCAATGTAATACAGATTTATTGTCGTGGGTCTGCAGGTCAACTGTGGGTCTGCTCATCTAGGCGGAGGTGACTTGGCTCTGCTCCTTCCATCTCTCACCCCCTCTTCCTCCTCCTCAGACCAGAGGGCTGGTCTTTCCAGGAGTGTTTTTTTCCGTGGCAATGGCAGAACAAGGCTGACTATGCAAGTCTTTTCCAATCTTGTGTACACATCACTGGGCTGACATCCCCCTGGCCAGAGCAAGTCACATGGCTAAACCCAGAATCAGAATGTAAGGAAGTATATTCCGTAGTTAGATGGGAAATAGAGTGAAATTTTGAGACAATAGTTATTGTCAACATCCACTATCATAATGTACTGGTTGTGGTAGCTTCTTTTTTTTAGAATTTTAAAAAATTAATTAATTAATTAATTAATTAATGTGTTTATGCAGAGGTATTTTAGTTTAGTTTTTTAAAAATTTTTTAAATATTAGTTTCAGGTATACAAAACAACATAATGATTGGACAGGTTATGGTAGTTTTAAAACATGCCTGCAAATTCCTTGACACTCCTCCCATCAAGAGGTGGAATCTAAGTCCCCTGCCTTTGAACCGGGGCAGGCCTTTGTGACTGTCTTGATGAACAGAATGTGGCAGAAGTGATGCTACGGGGCTCCCTAGGCTTCTGCCAGTGGTTCATAGACACACACTCAGCCCTGTGTGAAAAGTCCTGCCACCCTGAGGTTGCTGCGCTGGAGATTCCATGTGGGGAGACCAGGGAGAGATCCTAGGGAACCCTCTGAATTCCCAGGGAGGAGTCCTTGAAGATGATTGCAGACACTGCATCTCTCTGAGCAAGGACTGCTCAGGCAAGCTCAGCTAACAAAATGAATGATTGTTCCTGTTTAAGCCATTGTTTTGGGGTGGCTCATTATGCAGTATTAGATAACAGAAAAATCAAGGTTACAATTATTAACAAGGAATGGAACTCAGGGGTAAATCGCAGCTCCACCACTTGTCACCCAGTCTGGGACTTTGGATAAGCCCTGTGACTCCTCTGAACCTCAGCTTCTCCATTTGTAAAATGGTCGTGTTCCTGGCTGCGTATTTTTGCTGTCAAATTACATCAAACACATAGCACAGGCCAAGGTCATAGCAGGTGCTCAATGGATGTTAATCAAATAACTAATCATTTATTGTTATATTTGGCTCATAGAGTGTGGGGGGTAGAGGGCTAAAGACTGGCTGGGGAGAGCCTGGGGATCACAAAATGGGCAAATGGAATGACTGCAACAGAGCTATGGTTTTAGCCTAGACTACAAATTATGGCTGTCAGAGCTTGCTGAGTGCATTATGAGTCTGTACATGTGTGCATACACATGCACACACATATGCTTCATGTCTTCCTTTAAAAAGGAAGCTGATAAGAGAGTAGATCTTAAAAGTCTTCATCACAAGAAAAAAATTTGTAACTATATGTAGTGATGGATATTAACTAAATTTATTGTGGTGATGATTTCACAATACATATAGGTTGGTGCAAAAGTAATTGCGGTTTTTGCAATTATTTTTCACCTTTTAAACTGCAATTACTTTTGCACCAACCTAATACATATATCATATCAATTTGTTGCACACCTTAAACTAATACAATGTTATATGTCAATTATATGTCAATAAAACTGTGGGGAAGAAAAGGAAGCTGACATCTTTGAAAGCCTTGATTGATGTGTATGAAATTTGTTTCCTAGGGCTCTCAAGGGAGCTCTTTTTTGTTTGTCAAGCTTTACATCATTAAGTTGTAGTGACATACAATATATAATTTGTTTGGGGCAATGTTTTATGCAGGCTGATGAAAGCAGAGGCTAATGAATCCTTGTAGACTCCTTCCTGCAGATCCTGTAGCCAGCAGGTTTGGGTTTTTCTCGAATCTCAGGTACCACAGAATTCTTCCTTTTAAAAAAACTTTTTATTGACAAACAGCATAGATACATGCAGAAGGTGCATACAGATCAGTGAATATAACCAACACCCAGATCAACAAACAAACTTCCCAGCGTCTCGGATGTCCCTCTTACACTCCCAGTTCCTGCCTGGTCTCCCCACCAAGGGAAAACCCACAATCCCAACTTAAAATAACATAGTTTAGTTTCCCCAGTTTTTGCCTTTTATGTAAGCAGACTCATACCCTCAGTACTCATACCCCGACAATTAAGTTCGTGAACTTGTTGCAATGATGTTGCTAACCTTTTTTGATATCAGAGGGATTATTCATTATGAATTTGTGCCAACTGGACAAACAGTTAACCAAGTTTACTATTTGGAAGTGCTGATAAGCCTGTGTGAAAAAGTTAGACAGCCTGAACTTTTCACCAACAATTCATGGCTCTTGCATTACGACAATGCACCAGCTCACAGGGCACTGTCTATGAGGGAGTTTTTAGCCAGTAAACAAATAACTGTATTGGAACACCCTCCCTACTCACCTGATCTGGCCCCCAATGACTTCTGCTTTACCTGATGATGCAGGAAATATTGAAGGGAAGAAATTTTGATGACATTCAGGACATCAAGGGTAATACGACCACAGCTCTAATGGCCATTCCAGAAAAAGAGTTCCAAAATTGCTTTGAAAGGTGGACTAGGTGCTGGCATCAGTGCATAACTTCCCAAGGGGAGCACTTCGAAGGTGAGTGATATTCAGCAATGAGGTGTGTAGCACTTTTCTAGGATGAGTTCACTGACTTAATTGTCAGAACTTGTATGCTCTTGTGTCTGGATTCTTTGGTTCAATGTACTATCTAGGAAGTGCATAAGTTTCTTGTACATACTTTGGCTCATTCATCCTCTTTGCTATGCTATTCTATGAATATACAGCAATTTACTTATTCATTCTACTGTTGGTGGGTCATCTCCAGATTTTCTTCCCATCTACCTATATGCCTAGTGTGAAGATTATTAAACACTGTCCGAAACACCTGGAACATTTACTTGGAAGCTGACAGAAGAAGGAAGTTTCTTTTGTAAATTCAAATCCATTCCCCTCCAGTTGCCCACACTGCCAGTGTGTCTTTATTGGCTATTCTGGCCTCTTACTCTCTTAGCCAGATTTCAAGGGGTGGTCAGTAAAAACTCAACCCCTCACTTCCTTCAGTCTTCCTTCTAACTACCAGTGCCTGAATCCTACACTTAGAGGCTCTTTTCTTTCCTTCCCACTGTTAAAATGCAAGTACTCTGGAAGGCGTGTTCTCTTGAGCATTCTGTCATTTGACCCCCAGGGAGAAAAAAGGAAGAGGACTCTTCATGAACTGATCTGGACCAGGGATCCAGTGGCACTTGATATCTGAGGGAAGAGGTTTTCATTGAAGAAGGAAGGAAGAAGGAAAGTGACAAAAGCAAGAGTGGGGACTTTGAGCACAAACCCAATGTGGCTCATGGTTCTGCCTGTCTCTGGCCCAGTTTTGGGCACTGTGATTGGACTAAACGATTAGATCTGGGGTTGGTTAGAGCCCGGTATAAAATACTGTCTTTAACATAGCCTAGTCCTAAAGCGTACCTTTAGATGATGTCTCATTAGGGAAGAAAAACATTGCAACTAAAACTGTGACGTCCTGCTTTCCTATCATTTACAATTTAAATTATTGAAAGAACTCGTTCAAATTTAATTACACAAAAAGTTTATCATATATTTATCTTGGGTGAACATAAAATATAAGCAAAACACTTTGGTTAGTGCATTCTAAACTTGTTAACATTCAGAGTCTGATATTTTGATTCACTTTTGACTCCAAGTTGTTGATTCCTGCGGTCTCTCCTCTCCCCTGACAATATGGTCCCCAGTGCCATCAAGAGCCTTGTTGAGGTAGCAATTCTTAGTATAATCCATACAAGAACTAAAAGTCATTGACTTTGGGCTCTTAAGCTGGTTTTGTAATTGTGGAAACCTAGCCTGCTTTCAATTTCTGCTTTGGGAGGGCTGCCAAACACATATTTTATCTTCCTCTCACCTTGCCCAAGTGAGGTGCTCCTCTATTGTCTGCAGCCACTTTGCATGCTTTGATGCTGCTGCTTTTGATATTGGAGCATGTACAGGCCACAGCTACTATATGACTACTTCCTAGAGGAAGCAGTTGTAAGGGATCTGTGAAAATACGATGCATCCCAGCCTCAGAGCTGTTAGGATAGGAAAACAAGTGTGCCTTAGACTCAGTGCAATGCCATAGCCCCACAGCTACCTGCAGGTTGGCTCTGCTGTTCTCCAAAACCATGACCTTCCAGAAGTCTCCTGCCTTGTCATGGATGGTAACCTGTGTCTGAACACTTCTCTGAAAATACTCTATATAAACTGATCACATCGCTCCACTCCCCACACTCCTCCAAAGTATATCTAGTGACACAACTCAGTGAGTTTTTTGGAGCAAAATGAAAAAATTAATATCAGCCTTCATACTCAGGAATGCTGTGTGTGTGTGTTCACTGATGAAATGATTCAGCATCAAAGCAGCCCCAGGGAGAGTCGAGGGCTGTGCTGTCTCCTGCTTCCACTCCTGGTTTTTGTCACATTTACCCTCTTTGGAGGGTGAGTCACATGTCTGGACTAACGAATCTGTGTAAAGAGCAAAGGTTTAATTTTCTGCTTGACTTTTCCCGTTTAGTCCAGGGATGTGCTTTGGCACTGGCAGATGGATGCTCTGTTCTTCACTGCTGCTCCATTAACGTGGTGCCCCAGACCCCTATGAAAAAAGTTTGGTTTGTTTGTGTTTTGGACAGAGGTTCACTCAGAAAAAGACTCTGGCAATTCCCCCAGAGGAACTTTACTTTTTATTTTTAATGGCTTGGGGGCCTGAAGAGTCAATATTCATGTCCCCAACTTCAGAACTTGGCTGAGAAAGGGTTTGGAGGGTGGGAAGCTGATGGCTCATTTTTTCTTTTTAGATTTCATAGTGGACGATTCAGCAGCATTATAGCCAGACTGAGGGGCTCTGCCTATTCTACACATAGAATTAGATAAATTTAATCTCTTAGCAAGCTTCCTGGAGACATTCAGGGAGAGATTCACTTTCATTGAAAAGATACTCTGAGCTTTGGATAAGAAAACAATGCTGGAGGTTTGGAAAAGAGAAACTGTTCTGCTGAGATGGCGGGAAGGCTTTTCCTGAAGCTCTGGAGAGAGGTTAAGTGGGAGAGAGGAAAGAAAAAAGAGGTGGTGTGAAGCTGGAGGATGGCAGAAGATGCCACTGTGGGAGTTAGAATAGTTGATCCCAAATCTTCCCTCCCCTCTAGTATTACCAACCCACCCACATTCTTGCCATGGCCTCCTGGATGGGGGCTGGGTGTTCTCCCCTACCACTTGACTTTAGGTTTGCCAATTTAATTTGATTTAGCCAAAGGAATGTTAGTAGATATGACATGGGTAGAGGCTTGAAATGCTCTAAGGTGGGGATTCTGCTCTATGTCACTCCTCACTTTCACCATGAAAAATCATGCCTGGGGTTTTTGCAGGGCAAAGGGCCATGAGGAACACATGGGGTAGACCTGGACCCAACTCACAGCTTGTGCCAAGCCCACCCACATCTACACTAGATCAGCCAAACCCCAGCCAATCCACTGATATGTGATCAGGGAATAAATTCTTATTATTGTATTGTTTGGAGATTGCTTGTTACATAGCACATCATGGCAATAGCTGACTAATACAGAAATATATATATTTTTTACCTTCTCAAACCTTTAGTAAAATCAATAAACTCATAAAATGCTTGAGATAAATATTTTTTTTAATGGAAACTAGTGAGAGGTTGTGCTTACGTCTGAATTGCAAGGGAGAATTGAGGGAGAAAGTAGCATTTAGAATAAAGCTCTAAATAAAGAGAGGGAGAGCTTTCATATGGGCATGGAAGTTGGAGCTGGGAGTTTTACTAGTTCCCCAGAGGCACAGATCACCCTGCTGACTTCTAGTTTAAATAAGAAAGGACATGTAATTACGGAGACTAGCAAGTCCAAAATCTGCAGGCTGGGTCAGCAAGCTGGAAACACGAGAAAGAGTTGATGTTGCACTTCAAGTCTTGACAAAATTCCCTCTTGCTTGGGGGATATCAATGTTTTGTTCTGTTCAGGCTTTCAAGTGATTGAATGAGGCCCACCCACATTATGGAGAGCAATCTGCTTTACTCACAGTGCACTAATTTAAATGCTAATCTCATCCAAAGACACTCTCACTGAAACATCCAGAATAATGTTTGACCACATATCTGGGCACTGTGGCCCAACCAAATTGACCCATAAAATTAACCATTACAGTGGGCTTTAATCTTTCTCTGGCCCTGAGAAAAAGAAACCCACTTGCTGCTCCATGTTGGCAAATTGTGAGCCCAATTAAAAGGTTAGCATCTGACCAGAGTGATTTTATTCACCTCTCAATTGTATCCCAATGGAAATGATGGGCTGTTGTTGAAATTTTGGATTGGACTTACTGAATTCACCAAGCTTTGTCAAAAATACCATTTCTAACATTCTTTTAAAAATCTTCTACTGATTTATAGCATACATACACAATGTGCACAAGTCAACACAGCTGATGAATTTTCACAAAGTGAATCAGCACTGAATCAAAAAATAGAACATTATCAGCACGCTGGTAGCCCCTCTCATGTTCCCTTTTAGTTATTACCCGCTTCCTAAGGGTAACCACTTCCTCCCTTCTAAGACCATAGATTAATTTTGCCTGTTTTGTACTTTGTGGCATGTGTATTTTCCAAAGATGGCTGCACTAATAATATAACCCATCCTCTTCTTCTGAAAATGTGATGCTGACATTCCTCCTTTGAGAGACAGGGTCTCTGTTCCCTCCCTTTAAATATGTGTGGACTAGTGACTATGGTGGGAGTGACATGTGGCTTCTGGGGCTGAGTTATAAAAGTCAATATGCTCTCTGACCCTTTTGGGATGTTCACCCTTGGAACCCAGCCACATGCAAGGCTATGTATGTGCTTCAGCCACAGCCCCTGTGGAGGTCTCAGCTGACAGCCAGCATCTACCACACAGATGTGAGCAAAGGGCCTTCAGGTGATGCAGCCTCCAGCTTTCCAGGCTTCTCAACTGCCTCATAGTGGAGCAGAGTTGAGCTGTTCCATACTGAACTCTGCCCAAATTCAGATTCAGGGGCCAAACAAATATTGTTGTTTAAAACCACTAACTTTTGGAATCATTCCTTATACAACAAGGGACAGCTAGAATATAATTTATACAAATGGCATTATACAGGATGACTACTTTACTTACATTCAACATTATGTCTGTGAGATTCTTGCATATTTTTGTGTGTGGTTGTAGATTGTTCGTTCTTATGTAGAATATGTGATTATATGAACATACAATTTCCGTATTCATTGTACTGTTGACAGACATTAGTTGTTTCTGGTTTTGAGCTATTAATAAAACCAAACATTCTAGTACATGTTTTCGGTAATAAAGTATGTATTTCTGTTGTGTATGTTCCTAAAGTTGGAATTGCTATGTTACAGAGTATGTCTATGTTCTGCTTTTGTAGTTAATGCCAAAAACCTTGCTAATATTCTTTCTGAACAGATATTAAAATCATTTCCTGGGCTTATTTGTGGACTGACCTGAAATTTGATCCAGTGTAGGGAGGGAGATGAGATCAGAGGTGTCCTAGTAATCGCTAGAAAAGACTCTGGGTCATAACTCTGATTTATTTTCTCTACAACCCCAGGGCCTAGTAGTCTTGCAAGGGACATAAACTTTAAGAGCATCCATTTGCACAGTGGGAGCTTCCTGGTGTAATACGACCATGGAGAAGCTCTTTATGGTATTCCTCTTTCTGCCTTCCCTTTTATATATCTGTGAAGGCATGCACAAAGTAAAAATTTGGCTTCATATTTAGAAACTATCGCTGTCACAGTCCAATGAAGTTTCTTGTAGGTGCTCCATATTAAGAAGATTCCTGAATCGTACACCAACCACAGGCTGTATCCTCTAAATTATATTAGTTCAGAAAGATCCCAATGAAGGTAGAAAAAAGCTAAATTGCCCTTTAGTTTATATTCTAAATGAAAATTAAACTGACAGGTATAGAACCCTCAATGGACATTTTAAGTGATCAAAATATGAGGAGCCATGACGAAGATCACACAGCCCAGGAAAAGACCACCACATAACCGTTGCTGCCCACCCAGTGACAAGTGCGAGGAGGATGTCACTGACTTTGGCCTTGATTTCAAGGGTGGTGAAGTGTGGAGAAATGTGCATGTTACAACTGAGACAGCAGAGCACTTTGAATATCACTCCCAGCCTCAACCCTATCCATGAGGGCAACTTACCTATGTATTTGGATTGTACATGTTGATTTTCACCTCAATCAGCTGAGATAATTAAAGATTAATTTGAATATTATTTCTAATCTTTATTAAGAGTTTGAAATAAGTATCAGACCTTCTCAGTGTCTCTCTGTCTGAATTTGTCAAAATGTCAGGATGGCTGTTAACCTGACAGGTAACAGGAAGAAGCATCCTCTGTTCCTTGTATGGCATGTCAAGGAGCCTCTGGGGTACTCCTAGCAAGGACTGTACTCTTGGGAATGAGATCTTAGATATTTGGGCCTGTTCATCACCCCCAGGGCTAACAATGCCCAGGGAAGCTGCTGAGAGTTCTGAGATGTGGACTAAGGAGAGAGAAAGACCTGGGAGTGAGAGCGAGAGAAAGATTGAGAAGAGAGAAAGAATGAAAAAAGGGTAGATCAGGAAGGAAGGAAGGAAGGAAGGAAGGAAGGAAGGAAGGAAGGAAGGAAGGAAGGAAGGAAGATGTGAAAGAGGAGAGAAAGCTACATCTGATTAAGGCTGCTTAACACCTCAGTGGGCCTCCGTGGGCTGCTGCTCTCATGTACTTTGGATATATTGCACAAAACATGAAGGTTTCTTGTGAGTCTCAGTTTCCTCACCTATAAAACAAGATTATTATTATTTTTGTTATTATTATCATATACCTTCTCATGTTATTATGAAGATTCATTGAGATGATAGCTATAAGGTCCTTACCTCAGCACCTGGGGGTGGTGATAAATGCTAATTAATGTAGTGAATGTTAAAAATTCCACACAGATAGTGATCTAGATAGTAAATAACAAATGTTCCTCTGTGCAACAAATAAATATTTTCCTCTGGAAAATATTTTGGCTAAGTTTTCGTACTACCATATATAAATAATCATTTTTTCAAATTAGAGTATCACCAGGTAAATGTAATTGAAACAAATACAGTGATATATAATAGACTTTGGAATCCTGCAGAGCTCCAGGATAGTATTGGGGCCACCCAATACTATTTGCCATGGGCAGTAGAAGGTATTGGTTAAAAGCTTCTGTTCTGCCAGGGTTCGAATCCCAGCTCTGCCACTTACCAGCTGTATGACTGGATGACTTCCATACCCCTCTGAGTCTCAGTTGCTCATCTGTAAAAGGTAAATAATAATAGTGTCCATTACATAGAGTTGTTGTAAAAGCTAACTATTGTTAGGTAGGTAAAAACTAAGACAGGTTTGGGCACATAGCTATTGCATTTACCATAGAAGGATAAGTCAGTGTCATATACAAAGGGAACCCCAGTTAAGTGAATGTTGAAGCCATTTATTCCAGGTCAGATCAAAGGGGTGGAATGCAGATTCTAAATGAATCCTCCCTTTCCTGCAAACTCAGGTCTCATTGCTGATGTCATGTGTCAGGATGAGACAGGGGACACATGGCTCATCTTGGGGAAGTTTTAATGAGCACTGACCACAGGTAGCAGGCAGTGGGAGGCAAGTCCCCATGCCAGGACTTGGTCGACAGAAGACAGCATCTTCTGGAATATTTGCATCAGGCAAAAGATGAATGTGTTCTGGTTTCCCAAGGGCTGTGTCATCCCAACATAGCGCTGCATAACTGCTTTTATTTCCTTAGCTCTCCAATTAAGGGATCGTTTATAATTCTTTTGAAGAGTGGCTGCTCCCTCCTGGTGTCCCTACAGACCCATTCCCACCGGGGCACCAAGAGTGACCTGCAAGGTGTGAGGAAGTAGGAAAGAGACTCCTCCTTCAATAGAACCCTCAGCATCTGCAGATGGGTTGTGACTCAGAAACCACCACCCATGGAACCACCAGGCTCCACTATCCATGTGAGATCATGGATAGAGTGGGTAGGACTGACCTGTTGCACACAGCAGACCCACAGCTGCCCAAAGAATTTGTGTAGCAGTCCTTCTTGGCTGCCGAGCATTAGCACCACCTCCTTTCTGGGTTTGGAGAATGTTCCACTTTATTTATTTTGGTGGAATATAGAACTTACACCCCAAATACAGTGGCTAAAAAAATACAAAATGTTAGTGATCCCACCGTCCTTTGCAGGCATGGTGCGGGCATGTCATGCCTTAGACGCTGCCAGCTCAGAGTCATCTCCATTTTCAGGCCTTGGACTGGGAACTAATGCTGGAGAGAAGCAGAATCTGGGTGGAGTCCATCCAGAGTGGTGGCAGCAGTGACGGGAGCTGCCACATTCCTCGAGGCCACAGTGATGATGGTTCCAACAGCAGTAACCACTGTGGCTGGTGTCACTGTCCAGTGTGGTCAGCAACAGCGACACTGTGCTTCTGCTTATTCCCTGCCACCCTCCAACCCATTCTTCACCCTTCTCTGTCCTGATGGGTATCCTGAGAGGCTGACCTCTGTGGACCACATCACTGGACTCTCTTGCCTCAGGCTCCAAGGTGGGTTTGGTCACCAGAAGGAAAGGAGAGGACAGAGGTCTTCTTCCCTCCTTCCTTCCTGCCTGGGGCCAAGTTTTTGGAAGTGGCTATGGCTCCTGTCCAATGGCTCCTTGTCCAGGACTGCGGCACCCACTGTTCTCCAATTCAGGCTGACGGTGGTGATGACTTATTGCCATCTCTAGTCTCTGGGTGCTACAATAGGCCCTATTTTTATTCATTTAATCCTTCATACTTCAATAAATTTCTTTTTTAAATAATTTTTTATTAGTTTCATATGTACAAAACAACATAATGATTAAACACTTATACCCCTCACGAAGTGATAACCCACAAGTCTACTACCCATCTGATATTGTACATAGCTATTACAATACCATTGACTATATTCCCCATGCTGTACTTTACATCCTGTGACTATATGTATGTAATTATAGTTGACATTCAATATTATTGTATATTAGTTTCAGGTGTACAGTGCAATGGTTAGGCATTTATGTAATCAAAGGAGTGATCCCCCCGATAAATCCAGTACCCATCTAACACCTTACATAGTCTTTACAACATTATTGATTATATTCCCCATACTGTATCTCACTTCCCCATGACTATTTTGTGACTATTAATTTGTACATTCTAATACTTTCTCCTTCCCGCTACGTCTTAACCACTCTCCCATCTAGCAACCATCAGTTTTTTCTCTGTATCTCTTAGTCTATTTCTGTTTTGTTTGCTGTTTATTCTGTTCTTTAGATTCCACATATAAGTGAGATCATATGGTATTTGTCTTTCTCTGTCTTACTATTTTCACTTAGCATAATATTCTCTGGGTCCATTCATGTTGTTGCAAATGGTAAGATTTCATTCTCTTTTATGGCAGAGTAATACTTCATTGTATAAATGTCCCACAATTTCTTTATCTACTTGGATATTGATGGGCATTTTTGTTGTTTCTATATCTTGGCTATCCTAAATAGCATTGCAGTAAACAAAGGGATGCATCATTTTTTACTTTATTGGGGTGACAATTGTTAGTAAAATTACATAGATTTCAGGTGTACAATTCTGTATTACATCATCTATAAATCCCATTGTGTGTTCACCACCCAGGGTCAGTTTTCCATCCATCACCATATATTTGATCCCCCTTACCCTCATCTCCCACCCCCCACCTCCCTTACCCTCTGGTAACCACTAAACTATTGTCTGTGTCTATGAGTTTCTGTTTCTCGTTTGTTTGTCTTGTTCTTTTGCTGTTTTTGGTTTATATACCACATATCAGTGAAATCACATTGTTCTCTGCTTTTTCTGTCTGACTTATTTCGCTCAGCATTACACTCTCAAGATCCATCCATGTTGTCACAAATGTTCCATATCATCTTTTCTTACCGCCGAATAGTATTCCATTGTGTATATATACCACAACTTCTTTATCCATTCATCTATCGAGGGACATTTTGGTTGTTTCCATGTCTTGGCCATGTCTTGGTGAATCAACCTTTTTATATGCATCTGTTCTCTTTTGTCTCTTCTTAATTAAAATTTTAATGTTGAAATAATTATAGATTCACATGCAGTTGTAAGAAGTAATACAGAGATATCCTGTGTGCCCTTTACCCAGTTTCCTTTAGTGATAACATCTTGAAAATGATGGCACAATATTCTAATCAGGATATTGACATTGATGTAACTCACCTACTTATCTTGTTTTTATTTCCTCAATTTTATTTGTACTCATTTGTGTGTGTGTGTGTGTTTGTGTGCATTTAGTTCTATGCAATTTATTCACATGTGTAGGTTTGTGTATTTACCACCACAGTTATGATACACAGCATTTCCATTACCACAAAGATCCCTTGTGTTGCCCTTTTATAGCAATAACCATTTTCTTCCCACTCCCACTTCTCTCCCCTCTTCCCATCCTTAACTCTTGGCAAACATTAATCTGTTCTTCATTTCTATAATGGAATCATACAGTATGTAGCCTTTGGGACTGACTTTTTTTCAGTCAATATAATTCTCTGGAGAGTCATCCAAGTTGATGCGTGTATCAATAGTTCATTCTTCTTTATCGGAGTACATTCCATTGCATGGATGTATCAATATGTTTAACTTCTCACCTGTTGAAGGACATCTGGGCTATTTCCAGCTTTCAGATAAAAGCTGTTATGAATAAAGCTGCTATGAACATTCATGTACAGATTTTTGTATGAACATAAATTTTCATTTCTCTTGGATATATGCCCAAGAGTACATTTTCCAGATCATATGGTAATTGCATATTTAGTTTTATAAGAAGCTATCAAACTGTTTTCCAGAATAGATATATCACTTCACATTCCTACCAGCAATGTGTGAGTGAGTCAGTTTCTCTATATCACTGCCGATATTTGGTGTCACTTTTTTTTTTAACCGTTTTGATGGGTTTGCAGTGGTATCTCATTGTGGTTTTAATTCACATTTCCCTCAGGGCTCATGATGTTGAACATCTTTTCAAGTGCTTATCTGCCATCTGTATATCCTCTTTGGTGAACTGTCTGTTCTTAAGGGAGCAGGTGGCTTGATTCAACTCCTGGAATCAAGCTAGATTCAATTCTTCCTCCCTTCTTCAGCCCTAAAAGCCACAATCCAGGCAACAGTAGGCTACTTTCTTTTGGACTGCAGTAGGCTGCATGGAAGCCCCACCCCAGCTTCTGGCTTCAAGCAGTGAACCTGGATTGATCTCTTATCTCAAAACACCTTTATTCCAATCACCATAGATGTGCCTGGGAAAATCCACACTGAAAACATTTCCTTTGTGTTCATCCATGGTTCTTCAATTCTTTATTCCACAGCACCTGCATCTTTGTTTTCTTGCAGAACATGGATATCAACTCAACCTCATGCTTATGTGTGTTTTGTAACTTCTGGCCCTTTGGGTGGTGGATGGCTGGGTGGAGGATCCCCAGCATGGAGGGCAGGGGTTAAGTTGGGTAAGTCTAGTGGACACTGTAGTTGCCATGCCCAGAAACGGTCAAAGGGAAGTAAGAGTTGGTAGATTAATACCCTGCTTTTTCCTCCTTCAGTGGTCAATTTTGAGGCATGTTCTGCACAAACTCTCATATGTTCCCTAGAAGGACCGAAGATTCTGCCATGTTTACTCATAAAAGCCCAATGTATCAAGAATAGTACCAAAAAAAAATCATTTTACCTGAAATGTTAACATTTATAGTGTTTGCTTTATCATTCTCCCTCTGACTTCTTTTCTCTGCTCCAATACTTCAGTGTGTATTTTCTAAAAAAACAAAAAAATTGTCTTACATAACCACAATTTTCAAAATTAGGAAATTAACATGGATACAATACTGTCTGATCTTATTCAAATTTTGTCAGTAATGTTTTTTACATCAAAAGAAAAACATTTTCTTCTTCAGGATTCCAACCAAGATCATATATTGCATTTGGCTGTCATCTCTCTCTAGTCTCCTTTAACCTAGAAGAGTTTTTCAATCTTTCTTTGACTTTCAAAGATAATCTTGACTTTTTTTTTTTTTTTTGAGTATAAGCTAGTTATTTTGTAGCATGTTCATCAATTTGGGTTTGTCTGATGCTTCTCATGATTGCATGTATTTGATGTTCTTTTGGCAGGAATATCCCAGAAGTGATTTATGTCCTTCCCAGTGCATCATATCAAGAGGGAGATGATATCCATTCTTTCCATAATTGGTGATGTTAAGACCAGTGTCTTTTAAAATAGGAACTTAAGAGGAAGTCATTAAGTAGGATCTCTGTGTTTTATGTTCTTGAGTGAGGATTCACCCAAAATGTGTGCCATAACTTGATGAAATTAGATTTCCTTATTCATATCATCCATGTAGATTACTTGTGCCTTGAGGGCAGGTCTACACACATGGAAGGTGATGGATGTGCTCACATGTCAGGCTTCAGCTTTGGCTTTGGAAATTGTACAGGATGAGAATTCTGCTCTCTGCTCTAGCTGCTTAGATTTAGAGGAAGGTGGGGAATGAGGAAATGGGGTAAATCCCTCAGGCATAGTCTGTTCCACCCAACTGTGGTCTAGATATATTAAGCTTACAAATCCAGTGGTATCTGTGTGCCTCCGTGTAGGTTTTTAGCTTTGTTGACTACAGACTAGGTGTTCAGCTGGTGTGTCATAGTGTTTGTTGTTTCCTAATGCAGTGTCACTTACAACCACTCGTAGCAGAATATCATGTGAATTTGGACAAGCTACTTAATTTCTGAAATCTCAGTCTCTGCATCTGTAAAATGGTAATCCTAATGTGTAACTTCTAGTGTAATATGAGGTTAAGATGATATAATTGACATAAAATGCAGCAGGTGCCTGGAACACATAAATGCTCAATAAATATGATGTACTATTATTAATTGTAATAACTAAAAAGAAGCCTGCACTGGAAGTTAAGAAATCTGAGTTTGAATCTCAGTTCAGCCTCCTCCTGGCTTTGTGACCTTGGCAAGTATCCTAACCTCTGAGCTTGATTTCCTTGTCTATAACCTGAGGATAATCATGTCTCCCCTGGCTAACTCACCGCACTGTTGGGAAGACGAAGTGAGTTACTGTGTGTAAAAGCCACTTGTCCAGTGACAGATTACATAAACATGAGTGGACCCTGCTGTTCTGTCTTCTACACCAGTCTGGGCTGTGCATTCATGAGGAGGAGCTGGGACTATGTCGTAGCAATTGTGCTGGAGATGATCATTCATTTTAAGGCCCACCAGGGAAATCACTGGAAAGCCTGCCTTGCTTCTTCCCTGAGCCCTGACTTTCCCTAAGCTTGGCCCACAAATTGCCCTTAGGATGTTTTTGGTGGTCCCTGGCCCCTTGGTGGCTGCCTGCTGTGGCATTGTGCCTTGTAAGCTCATTCCCCATGTGAGTGGCTGCTAGACCATGGGGTGGGGTGGGGGCGTTTGGGGCCCTGCAGATCTCCATTTCTGACACTGCCTGGTTCATTCTGCAGACCCTGGGTGGAGCAGAGTTCTCTCTTCATCTGTGTAATTGATACCATTAGGCTTCTTCACAATTTCTTCTGTATCTCTTGTATTAGTTGTTTTCAACCTTGGCTGTACATTGGCTATCACTGGAGAACTTTAAAACACACTGGGTTGAACCCAGACATGAATCTTTTTTTTTTTAAATTTATTGGGGTGACAATTGTTAGTAAAATTACATAGATTTCAGGTGTACAATTCTGTATTACATCATCTATAAATCCCATTGTGTGTTCATCACCCAGAGTCAGTTCTCCTTCCATCACCATATATTTGATCCTCCTTACCCTCATCTCCCACCCCCCGCCCCCCTTACCCTCTGGTAACCACTCAACTATCAAACATGAATCTTTTAAAAACTTCATGAGCTGTCTCAGTGATTAAAGATTGAGAACTACTGTTCTAATCTGTATTTTTCTACAAGTCAGAATTTTATGGCTGTGGGGTCTTGGAGGCAATCCACCCACATGGACTTGGATCTTTCTCCATCCTGCTGCAGTCAGACTATTTGGTTAGCCAAGGGACCAGAATGGCAGAGGAGTGAGATGTTATCTTTAAGGGCATTGCAAAGCAGTAACGTACATTTATCAGTCTTTAGCCAGTTTTGACTCTACATGATTTTGACCTTATGGCTTGATTTTGGAACCTTCTGTCTATAAAAGTACAGCTCTGTTGCATAAAGTAATTTCATGTCTCATTCAAGCCCTCCCATGATGATATGAAGTAGAGACTCATGTAAAACCCACTTTGCAGCTGGAAAAACTGAGACTCAGGTGATGGTAACTAGTTCAATATAATTAATTGCTGAATGGCATCATGCACAAATCTAGGTCTATCTACAGTTTGCTATTCAACTACTCACATCTCTAACTTTTATGCTACTTTCCACAACTTCTAGTACAAACTGGACATATGGTAGATATTTATTTTGATTGTTAAGAAGCATTTTATCAAAAACAGTCAACATTTATAAACGTCTTATGGTTTTTAGAGAACATTCGTATCCATTCTCTTTCTATTATAGTACTTGCTGAAGAGCTATGAATAAGTGAATGGACACATAGTTCTGAAGCAAGTTGGATGTTGGTACTAGTATCCTTTCAAATTTCCCAAACATTCAGGAGGGCAATTTCATGGTCTTTGCCATGGTCAGCCTGAATCTCTAGTCTATTATGCCTTGGTTCCTCATTCTTATGCCCATCCTTTCCAGCATGCACCCCGTAGAGTCTCACAGAGATGGTAAACCTATATCCTAACTTGCTGCTCAGATAACACTTGGGTTTATTTTGCCTCTGCCACTGACTACTGGTGTGAAGTGTGGTAAGTAACTTCTCTGGGTTTAAATACCTGCATGTGAAAAAGAAGAAAGCTGGACTAGACTAGTGGAAAAGACAAGGCAAGTATGTCCTTTTTTTCTTACCCATGCACAAGGCAGACCCTGCTAATTGATTATGCAACTTCTTCCCGGCTGTGCTTGGATGCAGTTCCAGAATCCTTGTGAATCCAGAGTGCTGGGCAGTCACTACAAATTAACTGCGGTTAGCACTGAGAATAAAACCAACTAGCTATCTTGGCACTAGATGGTTTCTGAGTTCCAGCTCTGGTATTCTTTGTTCTCTGGTTTTAAAAGATTGTGACTATGTGGAGAGCATCTTGCAAGTTATTATGATGCAAATAGTGAAACTGGCAGCATAACTTGAGATGCCCAGGGCACTAATAGGGTTCAAAAATTTCTTTAAAAGAGTGATTCCTAGGCTTAGCTGCACATTAGAATCATACTGACAGCTTTTTTAAAAAATTGAGGTAGAGGTATATCATATATACAATAAAATGCCTACATCTTAGGTGTGCAGTTTGATGGATTTTTACATATCTATGTATCTGTGTAACCACTAACCTAACCAAGATATAGAACATTTCTAGTACCCCAGGAGACCTTATGTCCCTTCCCACTTATGCCCCAGTGTAACAGCTATTCTGTTTTTCTATTACCACAAATTAATTTCACCTGGTCTTGAATTTATATAGAGTGTGTAGTCCTTTGTGTCTGGCTCCTTTTGCTCAACCAAATGTTTTTGTTTTTGAGATTCATCCATGTTTTTGAGTGAATTGGTAGCTAGTTCATTTATATTGCCAATTACTATTCTATTGTATGAATATATCACACATTATCCATTTTCCCATTGGTGGATGTTTCTGGGGTTTTACTATTATGAGGAAAGCTGTTCCAGACATTCTGTACTTACCTTTTGGTGACATATACTCTCACTTCTCTAGGAGTGGAGTGGATTTCTGGGTCTGAGGGTGGGTGTACAGTCAATCCTCATTTATAGACTCTGTATTGTAAATTTGCCTATTTGCTAATGCATATTTGTAGTCCCTAAAATCAGTATTCATGTACTTTCCCACTCATTCAGACACAGGCAGAGTGATGGGAAATTTGAGTTGCTTTCTCAAATGTGATCAAGCAAGGCAATGTTCTGCCTTCTTGTTCCAACTCTTTACTGTAAACAACTGTCCTTTTCATTATATATTTAGTGCCATGTGTTTTTGTTTTTGTTTTTTTTGGGGGGGGAGTTTGCATTTTTGGGCTTTTTGTTGGTGATTTCAATGTTTAAAATGGCCTGGAGCCTAATGCTAAAAGTGCTGTGTACGTTCCTAAGCTCAAGAGGCTGTGACATGCCTAGTGGAGAAAATGTGTGCATTAGATAAGTTTCTTTCAGGCATGAGTAATAGTGCTGTTGGCTGTGAGTTCGATGCTAATGAATCAACAATGTAGAAAACAAAGCGTCTTTAAATAGAAACACACATAAAACAAGGTTATGTATTGATTGGCTGGTGAAAATATTGTGACCAGAGGCTCCTGAGAACCCAACTCTGTACAATAAATAACTCCTTAACATCGTCAGTAGGTTCTGTGACTTTATGCAAAGCAATGTATAACCAAACCAATTTCACCACAGGCTAATTGACACAAGTAAGAGTTAAGTTTGGGCAGCTCATCAACGTTATAACAAAATGATGTTGAATGGTATGATGTTATTCAAGGATCCACTATGTTTTCCCTAGGCGTAGGGGTTCAGTATTCACTAATTCAGTGTTAGTGGCAACTTTATAGAACATAAATAGAATGGACTGTATTTTCAACTTTAATAAATGCTGACTAACAGGTTGCTAAAGTGATTGTACCACCTGGGGAGCTCTTTCAACTCCCCTTGGTCAGGCAACACCCAGACCAATTAAATTAGCATCACTGGCAGGGGATCCCAGGGGCAGTTGTCTTAAAGCCAGTGTTGACAGTCACTGATAGAAATTCTAAGAGAGAAGACAGAGTAATCACAACACAGAACACAACCTGTACCATGTTTTCCCCAAAATAAGACCTAACTAGAAAATAAGTTTTAGCATGATTTTTCAGGGTGACATCCCCTGAATATAAGACCTAATGTGTCTTTTGGAGCAAACATTAGTATAAGACCTGGTCTTATTTTTGGGGAAACACAGTATGTATAACTGTTACACGATAAATAGTTGTTAATTACACTTAAATGTGTTATTTTGGGTTCTTCTTATTTGGCATTTTACTCTTTCTTGTTATGGATGGTTTGTGCATATGAAAACATATAATCAATGGTTAAAAACAGTCACTCACTTGCAAGATAAATAGCAAGAATATAGTAAACTGAAACTCTCACTCACCGGCCTTGGCTTGATTATGTGAGTAGTAAATAACCACTTGGCCAACAGAAATAAGAACTGTCTACCAGGCACACTTGCATTGCTCAGCACCTGCGATCTTGAACACAAGGAGAGAGAAGCTGGGTAGCAATCAGAAAAACATTACAACAGGAAACCAAAGTGAAGATTGATTTCCAAATGTAAAAGAACAGCTCCGTGTTATCGGGAAATCAGTATCACTTCTCAAAGCCAGCAATGACACTTTCCAAGGTAGTCTGCACAAACTTTTCCAAGGAAAATCAGATTTCCACTGTCCCAAGAGGATTAAGTTTGTTGTTGCAATTATTATAATCACTCAGGTTAAATGGTGAATTTGCAAGGTCTACCTTTCATTCACCTTTAATTCAACCAAAAGCTGCTGAAGACACTCTCCAGAATTATGTGAAGCTAACCATGTATTTGCCCCCAGAGTGTGAATCCCCAACCATTCGTATTTGGAGTTTAATTGGAAATTGCTGAAGGGATATCTGAGTTGTCCAGCAGTTCTCGAGGTGTGGTTCCCAGGCAGCATCACCTGGGAACTTGCTAGACATGCAAATAAATATTTGGGACCCACCCACCCCAGTAGATTTGCCAGATGAGCTTTTATGTACCCAAAATGGACACTGAAATAACATCAAGAATTTCTAGATGTCATCAAAATGGCGGCATGAGGGGAGCCTCTGAATATCTCCCCTAAAATTTACAACAAATTGAAAAACTATACCTCCAAAAAGGACTCCCTGCACAGCAGACAGGCAAGACGAAGAGTCTCACTACTGATTTCACCTAAAGGGACACGGTGCCCTATGACCCAGGCGAACTGTTAACAGAGGAGAAAACCGCATTTCAGGGAATCCTCCTGTTGTGTGAGAAGCTGGAATAGTGTAGAGAAAACATAACACTACATTATGAGAGAGAAAAAAAGGGCTGCAGTCAGAGAGAAAATAAAATATTCTAAAACACGTACTGGAAAACAAAAGAAAGACCTCTTCCTATCAACCTGTTGCAGAACCCACTCCTGTAGATGTCTAGGAAGAGAAATAATAAATCAGGAATTGCCATGAATAACCAAGGCAACAAGACAGCTCAGAAAGAAAGTGAAAGTCTCCAGAAAAGGAACTTAAATATATGGAAATATGTGACTTAAATGACAGAGAATTCAAAATTGCAGTTCTGAAAAAACTCAATGAGATGCAAGAAAACACAGAAAGGCAGTTTAATGAACTTAGAAACACAATCAAAGAACAACAGGAACATTTTACCAAAGAGATTAAAATTTTAAAAAGGAACCAAATAGAATTTCTGGAGATTAAGAACTCAATAGAAGAAATTAAGAATTAAATAGCCAGCTTAGGTAGTAGAGTTGACCAGATGGAGGAAAGAATCGGTGACATCAAAGATAGAAACCTGGAAATGACACAGATGGAAGAAGAAAGAGACTTGAGAATTAAAAGAAATGAAAGAACTCTACAAGAACTTTCTGACTCCATCAGAAAGAGCAATATAAGAATAATGGGCATGCCAAAGGAGAAGAAAGATAGAAGGGAACAGAGAGTATATTCAAACAAATAGTTGATGAAAACTTCTCAAACTTGTGGAAAGAACTGGATCCTCGAATCCAAGAAGCCAACAGAACACCAAATTACCTCGACCCCAGCAGGCCTTCCCCAAGGCACATTGTATTGAAGATGACTAAAATCAATGACAAAGAAAGAATCCTCAAGGCAGCCAGGGAAAAGAAGACTGGTAACCTACAAAGGAAAGCCCATTAGATTATCATCAGATTTCTCAGCAGTAACTCCACAAGCCATGAGGGAATGGAACCAAATATTCAAACTATTGAAAGAGAGAAATTATGAGCCAAGAATAATATACCCAGCAAAGATATTCTTTAGACATGAAGGAGGAATAAAGACCTTTCCAGACATACAGAAGCTGAGGGAATTTTCTAATACACGACCTGCACTACAAGAAATACTAAAGGAGGCTATTCGGCCACCATCAACAGGGACAATTTCTGGCAACCAAAACATAAAAAGGAGGAGAGTAAAGGCATGAACTGGAATATGGGAATGGAGAAAGTAGGCATGCTGAAGAAAATGGAATACTCCAAATATCAAACTGTCTTTTACATAAACTTAAGGGTGACCACTCAAAAAAATCCAGAACTGAAATATATACTGTAATAAAAGAAGACACAAAGGGAAATATCATAGAATACCACCACACAGGAATAATAGACAACAACAAAAAGGAAAAGAAGCAATGGAGACACAGTCTTACCAGAAGACTAAAGATAGAATGATACTAAATCCTCACATATCAATAATCACCCTAAATGCAAATGGACTGAACTCACGAATAAAAAGGCACAGAGTAGCAGATTGGAACAAAACACAAAACCCAACCATATGCTGTCTCCAAGTGACACATCTCAGCTACAAGGACAAGCATAGACTCAAAGAGAAATTGTAGAAATTGACACTCCAAGCAAATGTTATCCAGTGAGGGTGGGGGACACACAATTCATTCCATAACAAATGAGAAGAAGCTATACTGATATCAGATGAAACAGACTTCAGGGTGAAAAAGGTAACAAGAGACAAAGAAGGACATTTCATAATGGTAAAGGGGACTATACAACAAGAAGACATAACAGTCATCAATATTTATGCCCCCAATCAGGGAGCACCGAAATACACCAAGCAACTACTAACAGAACTAAAGGGAGAAATTGACCAAAACACAATTATACTGGGGACTTAATTACATCAATGACAGCTATGGATAGATCATCCAAACAGAAAATAAATAACGAAAGAAATGGACATAATTGACATATATAGAGCACTTCATCCTAAAACATCAGACTATACATTCTTTTCTAGTGTACATGGAACATTCTCAAGGATAGACCATATATTGGGACGTAAAATCAGCCTCAGCAAATTTAAGAAGATTGAAATCATACCAACCATATTATCTGATTACAAGTCTTTGAAATTGGATATCAACTGCAAAAAGAAAGCAGGAAAAAATACAACTACATGGAGATTAAATAACATACTTTTAAAGAATGACCAGGTCAAAGAAGAAATTAGAGAGATCAAAAGATACAAAGAAACAAATAACAATGAAAATACATCCTACCAAAATTTTGGGGATTCAGCAAAGCAGTTTTAAGAAGGAAATTTATATAATTACAGGGCTATCTCAAGAAACAAGAAAAGTCCCAAATAAATAACCTCACGTTACACCTTAAAGACCTAGAAAAAAAAGAACAAATGAAACCTAAGGTCAGCAGAAGAAAGTGAATAATAAAAATCAGAGCAGAACTAAATGAAATAGAGAACAAAAAGACAATAGAAAAAATTAATGTGACAAAGAGCTGGTTCTTTGAAAAGATTAACAAAATTGACAAACCCTTGGCTAGACTCACTAAGATAAAAAGAGAGAAGACACTAATTAACAAAATCAGAAATGAAAAAGGGGACATTATCACGGACACCACAGAAATACAAAGGATCATCCAAGAATACTATGAAGGACTATATGCCACCAAATTCAATAACCTAGAAGAAATGGACAAGTTCTTAGAAACATATAGCCTTCCTAGGCTGAACCATGAAGAACTGGAAAATCTAAACAGACCGATCACCAGTAACGAAATTGAATCAGTCATCCAAAACCTTCCCAAAAGCAAAAGTCCGGGACCAGATGGCTTCACTAGTGAATTCTACCAAACCTTCAAAGAGGATCTAATACCAATCCTACTCAAACTCTTCCAAAAAATTGAAGAAGAGACAGTACTCCCTAACTCATTTTATGAGGCCAACATTACCCTGATACCAAAACCTGGTAAGGACAACAAAAAAGAAAACTACAGACCAATATCTCTGATGAATACAGATGCAAAAATCCTAAACAAAATTATAGCAAATCGAATACAACAATGCATTAAAAAGATTATTCACCACGACGAAGTGGGGTTCCTCCCAGGTGCACAAGGGTGGTTCAACATCCGCAAATCTATCAACGTGATACATCACATAAACAAAATAAAGAACAAAAAAAGTTCTGTCTCCAAATATAACCACATTGGGGATAGGGCTTCAACTTATGGATTTTTGGGGGAGTGAGGGTGGGGGACACACAATTCATTCCATAACAAATGAGAAGAAGGACCTGAGGCCATCTGGGTGTAGTCGCAACAGGGTCCATGCAGGTAGATGCCTCTGAATTCAAGTTGAAACCTTATTGCCTCTTCACTTTACATTGTGGCCACATAGTGAGAGTTCTGTCACCAGAATTTCTAAGTCTTGCATGAGAGCTGCGCCTGTACAGTTGGCCATCATCATGCTCTCACTCTTGGCTCACCTCTAAGGAGTGACTCTTTAGAGCTGAAAAGACCACTGAAAGGGCTGAGTACATGGTCTCATTTTTCAGGTAGAGGAATTTGAGGCCAGTGCAAGCCAAATGCCTCCCTAAAAGTCTGAATCTTCATGGTAGAGTTGGGCTCGCCATCCAGGCCTCCAGACTCAACAGGGGATACAGTGGTAGCTTTGGCTGCATGCTGCTGATCTTTCTTTGTAGAAGAATGTGGGGCTTGTTCTCCCCAATCAGGCTTGCAAATTTGCTTGTGGCCACCAGGGATGCAATCTTTTTTCAGGGTTAATGGTATTCATAGCAGTCTACCATACCAACTGGTGCCCTAGATTCGGGCTGCAATTGAGATGCTCTCTAAGCAAACAGGAGCTGATGGAAGTTTTTTGACAAGTTGAGTGTTTATAAGCAGGTTTAGCTTAATAAAGATTGCTGAGTGGCCAAGCTGGAAATGTGTTTTCCCTTTTTACACAACATCTTTGAGCTGGGAGGTAACTGGTGGCCAGATTTCTGGGGCCACAGATGGGAGAAGATTTGGCAATTGGATGAGTTCTCTGCAAAACGTGGGAGAGGACCAGCAGCTCAATCACATGCAACCCCAAAGGACACCTCTTGAGAAATCCCGTTACCTTAACCAGCTAGTTTATACTCAGTCCTGGTCTGGGCACAAGTTTTACTTTTGAAAGATGTAGCATGTGTGATAAGCAAAATGCTCATGCCTGGCTGTGGCTTATGGGGCTTCTGTCTGGTGAGGATGGACGGTTGTCATCTCAGTGAAGAGACATCTTTCATCCTTCAATCCAGTTGAGAACAAACACTCAATGAGAATTCTTTAGGTAGGTGATCAACTCATCCTGGTTTGCCAGGGACTTCCCCAGTTTTAAAACTGAAAGTCCCAAATGTTCCTATATCATCTTTTCTTACCGCCGAATAGTATTCCATTGTGTATATATACCACAACTTCTTTATCCATTCATCTAATTTGTGACAACATGGATGGATCTTGAGAGAGTAATGGTGAGCGAAACAAGTCAGACAGAAAAAGCAGAGAACCATGTGATTTCACTGATATGTGGTATATAAACCAAAAACAACAAAAGAACAAGACAAACAAATGAGAAACAGAAACTCATAGACACAGACAATAGTTTAGTGGTTGCCAGAGGGTAAGGGGGGCGGGGGGTGGGGGGTGGGAGATGAGGGTAAGGGGGATCGAATATATGGTGATGGAAGGAGAACTGACTCTGGGTGATGAACACACAATGGGATTTATAGATGATGTAATACAGAATTGTACACCTGAAATCTATGTAATTTTACTAACAATTGTCACCCCAATAAATTTAATAAAATAAAATTAAAAAAACAACAACAAAAAACAAACAACAAAAAAGCTGAAAGTCCCACAGCCAGGAAGCCTCCTCAGCCCTGATTGGTCACTCTATCTTTAGGCCAAGAAGAGAAAGTTCTTCTCATTGAATGACGGCCCATTACATCTCAATGTCCTCTTGATTACAGTTTATCTGGAAGTCAAGTCTTTCAGAGTGTGACCACCTGTACCTCTCTGCAGCCATTTTCTTCATAGACTCACTTGTAGCACAAAAGAAACTCTTCCCCTTCCACCATCACTCCCCACTCCCAGATATCAGCTGGGACTGCAGATATGTGGGGACTTCTCTGGGCAAAGTCCAAGATGGCTTCTCATATGGCCGCCAGCTGGGAGCTGAGCTGCATTGTCAGCCAGAGCTCCTACAGGTGGCCTTGTCAACTCAGTGGTCTCAGGGTAGTTGACTTCTTAGATGGGACTGCATTCACCCCTTCCCTTGTCCCCAGGGCAAGTGTCCCAAGAGAAACCTGAGGAGTGGCAGGACTTTTCCAGCTTCACCTGGAAGTGACTCACTACCTCTTCTGCTGCATTCTGTTAACATGTGATCTCCTGAGGTGAACCTAGGTTCAGGGCCAGGGGACTCAGATTCCACCTCCATTTGCAGAAATGTTCTCTAACTATGACAGAGGTGCTGGGAATTTCCACATTTTCTGTGCTTTGATAGGTATTTTGGTGGAAACTTGGGAGAAGCCAATCAGATGCAGTTTTTAGCCAGAGGAGAATCCAGTTTTGTCCTAACGTTTAGGGGAAGAACCATCTCCTGGCTGGTTGTTTGTCAGATCCTACTAGTGTGTGTTCCTGATAGTGAAAGGGAAGCCTGGTGCAGGCCACACCAGAGCGCTTTCCGTTAGGCAGTCAGACACACTCAAGGAGCACAGAAGAAGGTTGTTAAACAAGCACTTATTTAAGTCTGGAGTGGACCTGAGATTCTTCCTTTTAATAAGCTTCTAGGTAATGTTGATGCTGCTGGGCCACTGGGCCACATTTTACATAGGAAGGGGCTAAACCAAAGCTTATGGGCCAAATCTTGCCAGCACAGTGTTTTATGTGGGCTATTGGCTAAGAGTGGTTTTTATATTTTTAAAGGGTTCTAGAAGAACAGAGAAGAGTATGTGACAGAGATCATCAGTGGCCTGCAAAGCTCAAAATATTTACTACCTGGCCCTCTACAAGAAACATTTGCTGACCCCTAATCTAAGCCACACAGCATTTCACTGGGCTAGAGGCTTTTCTGATCTTTGGTTTGGCCCAGCTCCTATGATGGATATAGTGCCTTAGTCTTGGATCCTGGGAGCACTACATTGAGCTACCCACTCAGGATGATTCATAGAACTCCTCCTCTGCCCTCCCTTCCTGACTCTTAAAATTTCAACCATTTGATCTTTCCCTCAACATTCCTCCCTCTAATGCTCGGCCTTCAGTGGGAAGGTCAAGCCATTCAGTTCCCCTCATATCATTCTGGAAAGGTACTGGCCTGGGCTAGGATGGGGTGAGGGAGGGACTTCTGTGATCCCCAGGGCAGAGGAGCCAGGGGGAAAAGGCCCATCTGACCTTGGAGAGTAGCCTCTGAATGATAAAGCTGAATTTTTGTCCTGCCAAGATTAATTTCTCCTATATATAACTATGGTCATTTTAGAACAAGACCCCCCAATTCTTTGATACTCCACCCACTGAGAAGTAGGTTCTGTATTCCCTTACTTTGAATGCGGGTTCTCTGACTGCTTGATCAGAAGAATACAGCTGCAATGATGTGATACCAGTTTTCACACCCAGACAGTTTCTTCTTCCTGTCTTTTGGGGGTCTCCGTATTGAAATCTGGCTTCCATGCTATGAGGAAGCCCAAGTGTCCTGGGAGAAGCCACATGGAGAGGTTCCAAGGTTGCTGGCCACACCTGAGTTAGTGCTCAACCAACAGGCAACCCCACCTGAGAACAATGGGAGTGAGTTGTGACAGTGGACCCTTCACTGCCCACATGGAGCAGAGATGAGCTGTTCGACTATACCTTGCCCAGATTGCAGATTTGTGAGCAAAACAGTTGATTGTGGCTGTTTTAAGTCACTAAATTCTGGGGTGGTTTGCTAAACAGCAATCGATAACTAGGAGATTTATACTGAAAGATTATCTCTTTCTGGGCATAGGACCACATGACAAGGTTCCTAACTGTTCTTCCAGGCCTGGGATGTGTCAGGGCATGGGAATTTCGGGTGACAGACTGAGAACACAAACCTGTCCTGCAACAGCTGGATGGGAGACACCACTTTGAGATTACTAGCATATGTTTTGTAATTTTCTACCTGCTTTTGAGCTGCCTTACTCTACCAATAGCAGCACTCAAAGGAAGGTGGAACACATGTGTCTTTATCTCTAAATGTTTTCAGATTTTTTGGGTAGATACCCAGGAGAGGGATTGCTGGATCATATGGCAATTCTATTCGTAATTCTTTGAGGAACCTCCACACTGCCTTCCATAACGGCTGCACCAGTCTGCATTCCCACCAACAGTGTATGAGGGTTCCTTTTTCTCCACAGCCTCTCCAACATTTGTTACTATTTGTCTTGTTGATGATAGCCATTCTGACTGGGGTGAGGTGATATCTCATTGTGGTTTTGATTTGCATTTCTCTGATGATCATTGCAGCTTTGTTTACGGTAGCCAAGACATGGAAACAACCAAAATGTCCTTCGATAGATGAATGGATAAAGAAGTTGTGGTATATATACACAATGGAATACTATTCGGCAGTAAGAAAAGATGATATAGGAACATTTGTGACAACGTGGATGGATCTTGAGAGAGTAATGCTGAGCGAAACAAGTCAGACAGAAAAAGCAGAGAACCATGTGATTTCACTGATATGTGGTACATAAAACAAAAACAACAAAAGAACAAGACAAATAAATGAGAAACAGAAACTCATAGACACAGACAATAGTTTAGTGGTTGCCAGAGGGTAAGGGGGGCGGGGGGTGGGGGGTGGGAGATGAGGGTAAGGGGGATCGAGTATATGGTGATGGAAGGAGAACTGACTCTGGGTGATGAACACACAATGGGATTTATAGATGATGTAATACAGAATTGTACACCTGAAATCTATGTAATTTTACTAACAATTGTCACCCCAATAAATTTAATTAAAAAAAAAAAAAAAGGAAGGTGGAAAATACATTTGTCACCAAAAGAGACAAAATAACTACCCAACAATATGTGACTCTATCTAGAAACCATTAGAGGAGAGTCCTTCTACCAGTGTCCCCACTAAGGGCAAATAACTTAGTGGGGACTCTTTTTCTCTTATAAATGTACTTGTGTAATGTTTTTTTTTTTTTTTTTTTTCTCTAGTACTCTGGGATTTGTGGCACGCTTTGTTGCATTCTAGTGTTCCTTGCTTTAAAGCTGCCCCTGGGGTACTCCTTTGCAGGAGGTCAGTTATAGATGCCTTTTGGGCATATGTTTATAACTCACAGTGAATTTTTAAAACTACCCTCCCTCACCTACAGGGATGACCTGTAACAGGTATATTTCTCCAGTATGATCCCACCTCTCAGGACACAGTTGATTTGATTGGGATGTGTGTGTGTGTGAGTATGGGGACAGGGGAATGAGAGCCCAAACTGTGCCTGTCTCTGTCTCTGAGGGTGGGTGGCATGTATGATGGCTCAAAGGGAATGATACAGCCATGTGCAGAAAGCAGCAGGGACTTGGATGAGAAGAGAATTCTGCCAGGGATCTCCAGGACTCTGTTTTGGCCATTTCTGGCCTGACTGCCATTCCTACTCAGCACTCCATGGACCCTAATGCTGGGACTCCTGTGTTACTACTGATGCTAGCTGAGTCCGTTTCTGTTATTTTTCAGCACGTTGTCATGTATAAAAACTGCTTTCCCAGAGTCCTCTCCTTGATTTATAGGTGTAACATGGGCCTTGAGATGTGATCTGGGACCACACTCACCTATTTCCTGAGCCCTTAGCTAGGTTCAGGGGAGATGGAGATGAGCAGCACAGAGTCCTACCATGTGCTCCATCTGTCCAATCCCTTCAAGCCTGCAGAGAACTGCATTGTGGGAAGATCCCTCACCCTTCACAGAACTAGATACCATGGCAATGATGGATGTCAGGTCCCAAGTGTACCAAATTTCAATGCTTTTAATTCCAAAGAAGACAATAAAAAAGACACCTAAATTTGTTTTCTCCTTTCCAAGGTTATTTTTTATTGAGGAAAAAATAATAACGAAGTCACAGATTTGGCAGCATAGAGTGACCTTTTGAGTGGGTGGAAAAGTCCAAATAAAAACATAAAAATGTGAGTATAACTCTGAGACTATTGGGTGAGGACCAAGTAACACTTGTATTTAAGCTGACATCAATGCCAAGGATTGATTAATAAATTAATTAATTCACCAAGCAAGCAATTATTCAGTGCCTACTATGTCCTGGCACTAACTAGGCCAAAGGAGTCCAGGTATGTATAAGACATAAGGCACTGCTGTGTGCATCTGTCTCATCTTCCATTAGCAGCATCAATAGAAATGCCTGTGCTTGCCTTTACTTTGCTAAGAGCTTGGAGAAGCAGAGGGAAGTATGAGAAATTTCTCATTCCCTTTAGGGCCTCATCACCCCAATGGGCTAAGAAAGCATATGTGAAACGATGAGCTCCAGCACAAAGTGGTACATTCAAAGTCTAAATAAGTGATGCAAATAAGACTCAAGAGGGAGGGTCCAGTGGGCTGGAGTTCATGGGAGTCCTCCTTGGAGGAGGCAAGTCTTGACTTGTCCATTAAAGGAGAGAATTTTGTTGGGTGGAAATACCAAGTGAGGGTGTTCCAAAGGGAGGGTGTTGGAGGTGACATGGTCCATCCCTGTCTCAGCGGCTAGATTGGCTGGGTCCTGGACTCGGAAGCCAGTCTGGGTGCGGATTGTGGAGATCTGGAAGGTTAAGAGGACAGATGTTACTCTGCAGGAAATGAGAAGCCATGAAAATTTTGGAATAAGGAATGGCACGTACCATCCCAATAAGGATTGGCTTCATTAAGCTTATTCCTCTAGGAATTCAAAGAGTGGGTGGAGTGCGGGAGGCTAGAGCCTCTTTTGGAGGTAGTTGTCATAGCTGGGAAGAAAAGGGTTATGTACTTTCATAAGTGTTAGGACAATTTTTACATGAGTTAACAATAAAAGCCATAGTTGAAAGTCTGGAATCATCTTGCCTCCTGGGTCTTCAGGGCAGGGTTTCCTTCTGGGGAACTGATTTTATTATTTTATGTGATCGAATTCACATCAAAATATGGCATGTTGGCATATGGGATATCTCAAGCTGAAGGAGTTTTGGAAAAAGGCAGAACAGGGAGGTCACTTCAACCCCTCCCTCCCTCCCTGTCCTTTGCCCTTTTCCCCTGAAATAGGTCATAAAACTCCCATGTGACATACTCTTTCTGTACCAGGAGAAAGGAAGACATTCTTATTACTGGAGTTGGGGAACTTGGGAGCCAGGAAATCTATACAAACAAACCTTGTAAAACTCACCCTTATCTTTCTAGTTACTTCTTCACTGTTCAATACTCCTAACCCAAACCCCTTTGTCTTGTCAATTCTTCACAAATTTATTGTTTCTTTGTCAATAACATATAAAAGCTTCCTGGTCTGGTCACTTCTTCAGGTCTTTATTCTCTTGTGAAGGTTCCCATATACATGTAAAAATCTAATACAATTTCTGTGCCTTTCTCCTCTTAATTTGACTTTGTCAGTTTAATTTTTGGGCTCAGCCAGGGACCCTAAGAAGGTCAAGGAAAACTTTTTCCTACACTCTACAGATGTTGATACCATTTATAGAAATTCCAGTGACTGAGAGCTTGACTCGGAGGCTACAGAATAGTGAATGAACCCGGCCTGAGCAAAGAAACAACAGTGTCCAAGAAATGGTGTTGAACTGTATTCACACAAGGAAGAACACAAGGGTAGTTATATTGCTCAGATGATTCAGAAAATCCAACTATCAAAGCTTGCAAATCTCCCAGTATTGCAGATGAGGTTAGTGCCCTGCTCACCTGCCCCCACATTCACTTTCAGTACATGCTGAGGGCTTCCTACTGCATATACCTCCAGCTCTCCAATTGAGGGTGTTCTTTGGCATGTTTGGTCAAAGATGGGCAGATGGAAGTTAACGCTCCCTGGGAATAGCTCTTAACTAACGATGGTATATTGTATATACCCCTACTTCTTCACCCCTTTTCCAAGGGTGGGTCAGCTTTGTGCCATGTTCTCTGCTATCTCCCAAAGTGCTCAGCATGATTGATTCTCAATTGCCTTCAGTGATGTCCAGATTCATCCCATATCTTTTCTTGGCTGGCTTCCCTTCCCTACCTCTCTTCCCCATTCTTCTAGTGGTATATCCTGGGCCCACCTCCCAAATAAACTACTTGCACTCAAATTCTCATTTCAGTGTCTGTTTTGGGGGGGATCCCAACCTATGATAAATCAATTAAAACTAAATACTCTTGTATTTTGCACCTAAACATTCTCCTTTAGCATTAGGCAAATTGGAATCACTGCTCTTTGGACCATGAGCTTTAATTCTTTGTCCTTTTGGGACAGGCGCTCTCTAGAGCTGCTTGTCCATATGTAAAGAAGTTACTGGTTGTTTCTTGTGGGATATCCCCCAAGTCTCATGCTTGCCCCAGGTTACCAGTTTCACTTTGAGTCTTGTAGTATCTTCAGGTTTCTATCAATCAGAAACTTGTAGTTTCTTCAGATTTTGTATCTATGAGAATTAGTTTTGCACTGTTTGGTAGATCTGTGGATGGAAGAGGGTGCATGGTTGTTGTGTGGCATTTGGAGGCAAGGCCAGATCTAAGGATGGAGGGCAATTGGCAGCAAAGTCTTGGTCATATCCATTGGAACTTAACATCATCTTTTCTTTAATGTATTGGAGATACATTTCAGGCTTACAACTCTAGGGGTTTGAAAGTCTTTTTCTAGTCATGATTCGGTTATCCAAAGAGCTGACATTGTATCCTTGAACACTTCACCCTCCATAGCCATATTGTTTCTGAAACTGTTTATACATCAAGTTTGAAAATTTAAAGTTAACAAAGGGATGGTTCCAATAAAAGCAAATTAGGGACAACTCTTAAGTCTTATAAATCCACTTGTCCACAGTTCTGAGGCTAACAATTTTTAGTGCACATGAGTAAAAGTAATTTGTTAATTCCCATTGTCTTTTCTTAGTTCCTCTTTCTGAACCAGACTCTTCCATGGTTCCTTAGAGAGGAATTTCATGGGACTGAAATGGTTTCTGGTAACTGATCCCCAAGTAGGCAAATTAGACAAAGCTAGAGGACCTACGAAACACCAAATGTGCATTAAAAAGTCAGCCAAGGTGTAATTCTGAAGATCAAAAAGTGATTCTAAATAACCAGAAGTGTTAGTCATATGTCCTTTGGGTAACACAGTTGATTGCCAAAAGACCTGTGAGGGCATTTTTCTTGGGCAATTTTAGCCCCAATACCATTTTGAAATGAGTTGAGCTCAAATCTCAGTTTGTCTGAGTGTCTAAAATGCACCTTTGTGGCCATAATCATCAGTATGAAATCTTAACTATTTCTTTTCTGTTTCTCTCTGGAGCTATGCTTATTGAGAGGATGAGTTTGAGGACAAAGTTAGTACAGCAACATAAATAACCAGCCCATCTGTAGTTAGCTTTTATGATGGGTCAAGGGGCTCAGGTAGCCTTTTCCATCCCAGAGATCCCAGTAGAGTCATAAAATGTGTCCAGCACCAGAAGTTCTTGATAACATGCTAAGAAGATAAAGGAGTCCTCCCTTGGGGTGGTGGGAATCTTCAATGAAGGAATAAAAATGACTTATCTGGCAAGGAGGGGGTTAGATAAATGTACCAGAATGAGCACAGTTGTGAACCATACCCCCTTCCCTAGCAGAGCTCTAGAAATCACAGAAGACATAGAACACATTCATTATACCTCTATAGAATTGCATTATTACTTTTCATGGACCTGAAATTATGAAGAATGCATGAAGGCCAGAAGGGAGATAAAGTCAGATTGAAAGTAGAGTTCACCAATCAGAATACATTCAATCTCAAAAATCTGAAAATGGAACTACCTTATGATCCAGCAATTGCACTCCTAGGTATCTATCCAGAGAAATCCAAAACTCTAATTCAAAAAAATTTATGCACATCTATGTTTATTGCAGCACTATACACAATAGCCAAGACATGGAAACAATCGAAATACCCATCGGTAGACTACTGGATTAAGAAACTGTGGTACATTTATACAATGGAGTATTATGCAGCCATAAAGAAAACTGAAATCTTACCATTTGCAACAATATGGATGGACCTAGAGAAAATTATGTTAAGTGAAATAAGTCATACAGAGAAAGACAAATACCATATGATCTCACTTATATGTGGAATCTAAAGAAACAAATAAATGAATGAACTAATCAGAAACAGTCTCAGAGACATAGAGAAAAAACTGAGGGTTGCTAGATGGGTGGGGTGGTGGGGATAAGGGGGAAGGTGAAGGGATTAGAAAGCACAGTTGGTAACCACAATATTGCCATGGGGATACGAAAGTCAATTTGGGGAATATGATCAATAATGTTGTAAAAATTTTGTAGGGTATCCGATGGACACTTGTCTCATTAAGGAGACCACCTTAGGGATGATGTAGATGCCTGATCACTGCACTGTACACCTGAAACTGAAGCTGAACAATAATGAATGTGAACTACAATTATATATATATGCAAGAAGCGGAGTACAGCATTAGGAATAGAGACAGTGGAAATGTAATGGCTGTGTGCGATGTCAGAGGGGTAATGGATGGGAGAAGAGGGTTGTCACTGTGTGAGGGATATAAATGACAAATGTCTAACTATTACATTGTTTTGTACACCTGAACCTAATAAAAAATGTTAAAAAAAACCCACATTCAGGTGAGGATTCTTTAAAAGGTAGGAGCATTCCAGGGGTGCTGCACGAGGGCTCCAGCAGAGCTCCAAGCTTGAGGTTGTGAAGGCAGAGTGAGAGAGGGGTCCTTGGAGACACCTGTCCAGATGATTGATGGGGAATTGCTAAAGTAGCCAGGTGGGTTGCAACCTACCTTCATCAAGCAACAGCAGGCAGGTGTGAACAGTAATCATGGGCACTTAGGAAAGAGGCAGTGTACCAGGTAGCTGCTGATATTAGGGGTTAGCAAGCTACTGACACTTCCAGCACAACATCTTGATATGAAGTAGCTACCAAATACCTGCAACATTTCTATCAAATTTAGAAACAAGAGGAAAACAGCACAATCATCACTATTATTAACCATTATACGATAAGCCAAAGCAATAAGAGAGGTAAAAATGAGATATTTGGAGATTATATTATTACTTTGAAAATCAAGGAAAGTTAAGTGACAAATTATTAGAACTTGCTGGATTTTTATAAAGTGGTCTAAAATAAGATCAATATAAAAAATCAAAAGATTTCTTAAACTTTAGCAATAATACATTAGGTGATGTAATGCGAAGTAAGATTCCATAGCCACAAAACTATAAAATACCTAGTAATAAATGTAACAACAAATGTGCAGGATCTACATGAAAAAATTCTAAATCCTTATTAAATGTCACCAGTAGAGATCTGAGTTAGTGAAGAGTCATACCATGTTTCTGCATTGTCTATTTATCAATTCTCACTAAATTAATCTATAAAATGCAAACAGGAATTTTAAAAAGCATAAGATAAAATTCATTATAGGGTTCTTGCCATATTGGCTATAAAATGTACCACAATATATAACATATGTATTATACAATATATTAAAAGACAAATGTGCAAGTTGTAACTATAAAAATAGTAAAGAAAATAAAGGAATATTTGTTAATCTTGGGATAGGAAAATTTTCTTAAGCAAGACACAAAATAAGGAAGGCATTATTGATAATTTTTGATAGGTGACATCAAAATTAAAACTTCTGTATAACAAATGGTAGCATATAGCCATTGAATTTCAACAATATAATAACCAGAGAATCTTTGTAACATATGGCAGCTAAATGATTATTATCCATAAATGATTATTATATGTTAAGCCTCTAAAAAGCAATCAGAAAAATGATAAAACAATGCTATACAAAAATGAGTATGGCTGAATCACAAAATTACCATACACTCAGGAGTGCAAATAACATATTTTCTACTTTATTTCTCTATGTTTGCTTTTACCTCCTCCAGTGGGACCCCATAATTTTTTCCACTTTAGTAAATTTAATACATTAAGTGGTTTCTTTAGGTAGATGCTGATCTTATTTGGATAAAATGCCTAGACTTTCTAACTTCTGTCCATCCTTCCTACCTCCCTAATGATGATACAGGTAAAGAATTAACAGGAGTGAACATGAAACTATTGTCTGTGTCTATGAGTTTAGTGGTTACAGAGGGTAAGGGGCGTGGAGGGTGGTAGATGAGGGTAAAGGGGATCAAATATATGGTGATGGAAAGAGAACTGACTCTGTATGGTGATACACAATGTGATATACAGATGAAGTATTACAGAATTGTACACCTGAAATCTATGTAACTTTGCTAACAATTGTCACCCCAATAAATATTAATTTTAAAAAAAGAGTTAACAAGAGCGAGCTTGTGAGTTTGAAGGAACAAGCTTAAAAATGAACTGCTTGGCTCTCAATCCCTTGGCTAGCACTGCACCTGCAAGCTGACAAGCACCTTACATCCATCATTGATGAGAACAGAACAGTTCCCAGAAGCCAACTGCAACAGCAACCCCCTGCAAGCTGACAGGCACCCTACATCCTGCATAGAAAAATATAAAAACCCAAAACTCCCTCTCATTTGTGCAGCTGTCTATTCCAGACTCTGCCCAGGTAACTCTCCCTCCTCTTTTACTTTCATAAATCATCTTTCTGTATTTCTATGTGCCTTGTGAATTCTTTCACGACCCACGAGTGAGTGACCATGACACCTAAGATGCAGTTAAGTATGTGGGTGAGTCTGTGACTTGTGTGGCCTTATGATGACAAGGACAGGCAAGAATTAATTTGTTGACTTCTGCATTGTCCCTCATGTCACCTCAGTCCATGAATTGGTGATTGTCCAGGTGCCATTTATGTCATGCCCAGGTCTTCCATTTCCATTGGCATCTGAGGCTGAGGTTCTGCATTGATGTCTTGGGTTCTGGTCTGTCTCCCAGCTTGGTCAACACCTGTAGCACTTTCTGGCTTACTAGATCCCACTGTTGCCCTCACTATCGCCCCCTGAGGTCTACCTAATTTCCCAAGTCATGAGGCCCATTTTACTGCTCTTACGTAAAAGTGAGCTACTTTTCCTCATCACAGTGTCCTCCTCCCCCTTTCACATGCTCCCCAGCCAGCCCTCCAGGTATCTTTGTACCTGGAGAGGCTATGGGAAACTCTGGTTTCCATCAGTGCCACAGGTAGGGTTGCCAGATAAAATACAGGATGCCCAGTAAAATTTGAATTTCAAATAAACAACAAGTAATTTTTTAGTATAAGTATGTTATAAATATTACATGTCTCAAATATTGCATGGTGCACAATTACACTAAAAAAATCAATTGTTTACCTGAATTTCACATTTAACCGGACAGTTTGTATTTTCATTTGTTGAATCTGTCAATACTAGACACGTGGGAGCAAAGAGCTGCTTGGGGGAGTTTAACTCAAGCCCTCTCTTCTCCTGCCTAGTACTTATTCTGCCACCTTGCACACTGGGTTGAATTGGTTGCACCCAGCCTGCGGTGGCTGGGGGTGAGCCCGAGGCCATCTCCTTCCACAGTCTGGATTCTTCTCCCTTTTGCTTTCCCCGCAATGGGTATGCATGCTTCTAGTCCTTCAACCCAGAGCAATTAAACTAGACACTCACGTCTCTTGGCAGGCTACTGGGACTCTCTTTTGTTTTCTTCCAGTCTGTCCAGTCCTCCCTTAGGTCCTCCAGGATCTTGATATGTTAAAGTATAAGGTAAAGGAATTTAGAAAATCACTTTTTCTCTGTACAAAGCCTGGATTTACAGCCCCTTGTCTTGCTGTGAATTCAAACTTTAAATGTCAGAATCTGAATGTTAATTATTGGTATCACTGCTGTAGACAATTCCAAAATTCTTCCCTGGTCCCCAACTCCAAGCACAGCTGAATTCCTCAGGCTGACTAGGGAAAGTCTGATAGAGTATAATTTTCAAGAAATTAGAAAGACAACTCTTATACACATATAAAATGAACACATGTCAAAGACTTTATTTAGCTCATTAATTACTGAAGAAGTCAGTCAGTTGTTAAAATAGATTCAAATCAGAATTTGAGTTACAGAGAGTTATATTCTCTCTGGGATAAAATCTGTTTTCACTGCTGTGGACAGGATCACTTTACAAAACAACTAGTTGCCTTCAATTTAACTGCTACCCCTACAGGCATGTAAAATAGCCTAATCAATGGAAAATCAATCAAAGGCATACACCTTTATAGAATCAGAGAATCCCTGGACAGTCCCTTAGGCAATGCCCAGATCCAACACTGAAAGGGTACCCAGGGATCTCTTTTGCCCATTTTTGGACAATTTTTCCTGAAAAAGTATAATTTTCTCAAAAAAATTTCTTTAAGCCATTACAAACACTAAAAGATAATAAGCTCAAGGAAGAGGAAATATAAATGTCCAATAAATGTAAGACTAAATGTTCAATTTCACCAGCATATACATGGGAAACACACATTAAAAGCACATAAGAATTTTTATCATTTAACATTCAGGGTGGGGAGGCAAAGACTCCCATGCAGTGATGTTGGAAGTGTCAGTTGGTTACATTTTTTGGAATACAATTCTGTTAGTGTCTATTGAAATTTTAAATGCAGACACCTTTGACCCAGCAATTTCACTTGTAGGTATATCTCCTAAGAAATATTCAAAAACATGCAAATGAACAATAATTAAAGCATTAATTCATGTAACAAATATTCATAATTCACCTACTGTAAGCCAAGCTCAGAGACATTTTGGATAAATCAGTGAACAAACCAGGCAAAGATCCCTGCCTCATGGAACTTTTATTTTCATGGATGTAGATAGGCAGGAAGTAATTAATGTAAGAAATATATAAATTCTCTAGTATGTTAGAAGATAATATGTATAAAAGAGTGTAGGGGAGGAAAAGGTTTTCCTCAACTCTTGTAGGACCTCTGGCTGGGTCTGAAAATTACACTGATAAAGATTAACAGAAGAAAAACATACAAATACATTTAATATAAGTTTTATATGACACAGGAGACTTCATGAGGAAATGAAAACCTAAAGAAACAGACTTGAGTATTTTTATGTGAGGTCTGATAAAGTGTGGACAGTTGTGGAGGAATATGATAGGTCAAGGAGAATGACATAGGTGTAGCAAACTGGAAAAGACCTAGCAAGGGCTGTGTGTCCCAATTCTTCTCGGTGCCCCTTTGTCTTTGGAGATAGGGATGCTCTTTCTTCCTGGTGTAAGGAGGGCACCTCTCACATGGTTTTTATGACCTGTTCAGGGAAGAAGGGCCGGGGGGAGGTCAGAATGACCTCCTGCTTCTGATGTTTTCTCAAACTTTCAGCTTAAAATATTCAAGATGCCAAGCTGCCCCTATTTTGGGCACTCCTGATGGGGTTCAAGTGTGACTTGAAGTACTGAGAGTTGGAGATAGAAATGGAGAATAGGTTTCAGTATTAAATAAGGTGGTCAGGAGAGACCATTGAAAAGGTGAGATTTGAGCAAAGTGAGGGAAGGAGACATGCAGGTATTTGGGGAAATAGCAAGTGCAAAGGCCCTGAGGTGGGAGTGTACTTGACATATTTGAGAAATAGCAAGGAAGTCAGTATACTTGGAGAAAAGGGAGAGACATAAAAAAGGGAGTCAGAGTTGATAAGAGGACACCCAACGTAAGGGGCCTTATTAGACATTGTAAGAACTTTGGCTGGCTCTGTACATAAAACGGGGAGCTTTGTAGGATTCTGAGCAAAGGAAGACACATCATCTGATTTGTATGTTCCCAGAATCTCCCTGGCGGCTGTGTAGAAAATATATGTTAGGAGCCAGAGAGTAGAAGCAAGGGCACCAGTGAGGAGGCTTTTGCTCCTCGACTGGACTTGGGTGAGAGCACTGAAAGGGGCTAAAGGTGGTCAGGTTCTGTTAAGTGTTCTGAGGATAAAATGCACATGATTTTCTGACACTGAATATGGGGTCAAGGCTGACTCGGAGGTTTTGGCCTGAGCAACCTGGCTATCAACTGAGATGGTGGAAGCTGAGGGTGGAGTAGGGGTCCTTTCTGGGGTGAGTGGGGGAGGAGGAAGATCATCAGGAGTTGAGTTTTGAACATAAGAGGTTAGAGATTGTGGGGACAGTCTCAGAGAGCAGTTTCCAGGCTCTCGGCCCCGCATGGGGAGGTGCTAGCTTGGGTGGTGACTGACCATCAACTGTGATTGGTTGGCTGTCAGATGTAACTGGTTAGCCAATTGGCTCCTAATGTAACTGCCGGGACTGGGTTGACTGGTTGGTTGGTTCGCAGGCAGGAGAAGTGAATGGCGAACTGCGGAACATGAGAATCTTACTGCATGTGTTTCTGCCTGGCCGCCAGCGAGAATATAGTGGCATGACTTCCCTATCTATGGCTCTGTGGGTGTTCCTTTTTGGCCTCACCATATCCTGCATTCTTATATGGGGAGCAGGACCAGAGACCCCGTATGACACCCTGCATGACAAATGGTGTAGTGAGCAGGGTATGGTGCCAGGCAAAGCTTTCCGGCGTGTGAAAGCTCAGTTTCGGGAGACCCATGAGGAGCTTCACTGGGAATGGGAGGCGCGCTCTGCCTGGGAGACTCAAGTCTCCAGATGGCACACCACCTTCTTGGCCACAGAAGGCGTTACCTTTGTTTTGGTAATCTGCTGCTGCCGTAGGCTCCGAGGGTTGTGGACATCTTGCACTGAGGCCTCCACCCAGTTGGATGCCTGGCATGGCGAGCAGGATTATGGCCAGGTAGAAATGGCGTCTGACTCTGGGCAGGAGGACGTGTGGCCCCCACACAGTGTGTGGTACTTGGTAGCCACTGTTCTCAGAAGTTGGACCCCCGAGGAGGGGTGGGAGGACATGGATGGCTCTCCGGCCAGCGTGGAGAGGGCCCTGCAGGCTCTGGCTGAGCAGTTGCCGGAGGAGGTGAAGGGTACAGCCAGTTGTGTGGGCTGGATGTTCCTCACCACCTTGCGTCGTAACACGGAGGACGCACTTAATGAAATAGCTCAGGTGCCGGATCAACAGCCCTGGAGGGAGGCGCTAGAAGCTCAGGACTGCCGGTTAGAGGAGGTTCTCACCATGGTGCATCTTAACTGGGAGGAAGTGCTTGCTGGAATAGCCCAGGTATGGAACCAGGTGACCTGGTGGGAGGCGCTGGAAGCTCGGGTCCGCTTGTTAGAGGAGGAGCTCAAGTGGAGACTGAGGCAGAGGCGGATGATGCGAGTGGAGACAATGTAGCGCCCAACCCCAATGCCCGGCCCATCTTGAAGCAAAAGGTAAAGCATGAACAACCTCTGGGCTCCGGGGGTGTTGCTGCTGGCAACCCAGCTGTGATTGAGTTCACGACCTACACGCCTTATACTCCCACTGAGTTGCAGGAGCTGGGGAGGCGGTACAGACAGCGCCCTGGAGAGCCAGTCTCGGCTTGGCTATTAAGTTTATGGGATGAGGGTGCAGACAGCATTCTCTGCTCCCCAGGCGAGATGGAAAAGCTAGCTTCCATGACGGTGCATCTGTCCCTGCAACAAATGTTACAGAACTGCCATAGGTTGGCCCAAGACCAGGGCAACCACACTCTAATGGAGTGGCTCACTGCTGCGGTACGCACGGTATGGGGAGAGGCTGGCTAGCTGCCAGACAATGTGAGTCAATGGCAATCATATAATGAACTTACTCAAATCATCCGTGAAATGGGTATGAGACATGGTATTTTCAACCCTAATATGCGGGGGCTGGATGACGAGCGTTTTACAACCAGCATGAGAGATCTGGTTTTGAATACTGCACCTGCAAGTACTTTTGGATCCTTGGTTGCCATTCTTACGCCCTATGTGGGGCGACGGATCCATGAAGTTGCAACTGCCATGGCCACCCTAGGTGATATTGAAAGCCGATGGCAAAGGAAGTTAAGACAGGAGGTCTGAACAGTTGAGACCTGGAAGCCCAAATCAAAAGTAAGGGGGCGAGGTTGCGGGCCTCAGAGAGTAACACGCATACAGATGTGGCGTGAGCTCATGGCAGCAGGAGTTGATCGGGAAAAAATGGACCAACAACCCAATGCACTCTTACTGAAACTTTGGAAACGGTTGCATCCAGAACAGCAATTCCAGCAAAGCCTAAAGGAGAAGTCCGGGAAAACGTGACCCATGTTCCTCTAAGGGCTTCATGCGGCCACTTGAGGCCGACTCCTTTCAGCTTGATTAGGGGTGGGGCCAAGGTACCTGGTCAGAGGGGATGAGCAGGGACCGGAGGCCCTACGTAGAACTGTCCATACATTGGTCCCCTTCTAACAGGCCCTAGTTTTAGCCCTAGTTGACACTGGCACAGACTGCAGTCTTGTTTATGGGAACCCAGAACTGTTCCCCAGACCAGCAATCTGCATTGATGGCTATGGGGGAAAGAATGTGATGGTAAAAGCTGTTTCCTTATCACTGGGTACCCACATCCCCCTCCGCCCCCTGCCTCCCCCGTACATACAAGGTTTATATCTCCCCCATTCTGGAATATATTCTAGGAGTGGACATTGCTACATGGCCTCAATTTACAGACATTGGTTGGAGAGTTCCGTCTCTGGATCTGGATCATGAAAGCGGTGACATGTGGGCATACTCACTACTCACCTCAAGTGTTGCTGCAACCCCTGCATGTGGTTATGGTGCGACAGTACCACCTGCCAGGAGGACAGGAGGAGATTGGTCATACAATTTTGGAATTGGAGAAGGCACATATTGTGAGGCCACCGCACAGTCCCTTTAACTCCCCAGTATGGCCTGTCAAGAAGCCAGATGGGACCTGGCGAATGACTGTGGACTATAGGGAGTTAAATAAAGTGATGCCACCTTTGCACGTTGCAGTGCCTTCAATTCACGATTTGATGGATTGTCTGACTATGAGAGCTCTGGCTGTGCCCAGAATGTAGGTGGACATCGAGGGACACCCCCTGGGACATTATTTGAACTGGACCGGGACCTTTTTTTGTGTGTGATCTGGGTTTCTGTCACAGGGCCCCTCATGGAAGACACTTGTCATGTAGATTGTGAGACGAGACCCTGGAGGGGTGGAGTGTGGGGACAGAGTCCCAGAGAGCAGTTTCCAGGCTCTTGGCCTAGTGTGGGGAGGTGCTGGCTCCGGTAGTGAATGACTATCGACTGTGATTGGCTGGCTGTGAGCTGTAACTGGTTAGCCAATTGTCTACTGATGTAGCTGCTGGGACTGCGTTGATTGGTTGGTTGGTTGGCAGGCAGAAGAAGTGAATGGCAGACTGTGGATCTTGTGGTCCTACTGCATGTGTCTCGCTGGCCGCCAAGGAGAATATAGTGGTATGACTCCCCTATCTGTGGCTCTGTAGATGTTCCTTTTTGGCCTCACCATGTCCTGCATTCTTATGTGGGGAGCAGGATCAGAGACCCCGCATGACAGAGATGAAGCATTCTTTTGGTAATAGCCAAAAGTTAAAAACATAGATAAGGGAATGATTATGTAAACTAAGGTTTTACATATTGAAGTAGATCCATGATTTAGCATAGCAAGATCTCCAAGACTAGGCACTAAAGAAAGACAATGTGCAATATAATCTTATTTATCTGCACTCCCTAATGACAACAATAACAAAAAATTGTAGATTTCATACACATGTAGACAAATATCAGAAGTGAGACCCATTCCACTTACATAGATTTCTAAAGAAAATCAACCTTTTATTATTGCTTATATAATTTAAAAATGATGTAAAGAAAACAAAAGGAAATGATGAGAAATCTTGTCTTGCCTTGGTCCCAGGTTTCCTCATTTATAAGGTGACCTGTAAGGTCCTTCTGCCTCTAAGAATCCACGTGATGTCATGTAAACCTGAGTCCTTCTTAATTTGAAGTCAAATGTGTTTGCTCTTTTTATATAGCAGCCTCAATTCTGGCCCAGTCATACCTGGTTGTGACCAGAGAAGGACAGAATTTGACTTGTTCCTCTAATAATAAAGTTGAGGGATCACTTTGAAGAGTTACTAAAATTTGTATGCATGTTGGTTTTCAGTTTAATTTCAGGTAGAGGTTAAAGCAAATGGTGCCTAGAAAGTCCTTCCCTGACTACATGGTCCAAGATGATGGTGAAATATGTGGTGTTCACCATTGTAAATTCAAGTTGGACAGTAATCTCATGACTGGGCAGTTGAAGCCTTGGAGACATTAAGAAATATTCCTTTTTGTTTTACATAGTTGATCAACCCTCACATATATTCAAACAACAAAAGACTCCATCTCACTCATTCCCTGACTATATCTTCTGCCACCTTACTGCTGCTCCTGACTGGTTGGCTCTCTGACCAGGTTACTGATCCCTAGTGTATGACTATCACTAGCCAGATGAATGTTTGAAAAGAGGATTTGGACAGAACATGATCCTAAAGACCAAATGGCTCAATCTATAACCAATCCCTATGTGCAGGGCATTTCTTCACCACTAAAAAAAAAAAAAAAAAAAAAGAAAGAAACTATTTATTTTAAGAAGCAAAGAATAAACTTAAAAATATTTGGTAACTATGGCAGTTGACTCCTGAAACTCCACATGATAATAATTTCATTTTATTTTTTATTATAAAAAACAATTTATTATACTGATTTACAACAACATTTTAAAGATTCCAAAAAGAATAAAGTCAAGTACCACCCAGAGATCATCATTGTTCATACTTTGGTGTATTTACTTCCCTAATCTCCCTCTCATATATATTCTGTTAAAAACTAAAACAAAAACAACAACCTATTTTTACACTTGTTAAAGTGGTAAGGGAGACTTTATTCAGGACTATTGCAATAGGTGACAAGACTATAGCAGTAGGGGAAAGAGATCGGGTTCAACACTGAATACAACAAGGACAGTGGGAATTGGTAGCCAACAAGCAGAATGAGAGGGGTCAGTGGGTGGAGAATTACTAAGAGGAGACATCAAGGGTAGGGGGATTCTTGCTAAACCAACTTAACAGGATCCTTGTTGAAGGTAGGCCAGGGTGATCAGATATCAAGGCAGAGGGGGAGTCTTTCTGAACTGACTTAGCAGGATTCTTGCTAAGACTGGGCTGTGCAGGCCCAGGCAAGCACAGGAGCCAAAGTTGAGGCCAAGTTGAAAAGAGAGCTTAGAGGAGCCTGACTAAAGTTTGGTCAAGGAGGGAGACTTTGTCAATGTGGTGGGGACAAATAAAATATTTATTTAGTTTTGAAAGACCGTAGCCCTTCCTTCCATCTCTTGCCACAATAGCCCTCCCCAGCATAGTTAGAAAGCAGAGAAATGAAGGAGCAGGGATGATAGAATCTGAGTAAGTCAATGTTCTTGAGGAAGGTAAAGGAAGCTGAACAGAAGACAAACCCTGCTTGCCCTAAGGGAAGAAGGGAAGATTGTGTCATAGAAAAGGGGTGGGAGCATGGACATCATATATTATATACAATTTTCACAAAATACTTCTTGATAAAAAGTGAAGGTATAACTAGATGTCAGGATTAGTATTTGGAGTTCTCCAGGGGAGCACTAATTTTGACAGATAATAAGCGTAGGGAGTACCTAATTCACACTTGAAAAACCTAGTCCTGAATTATTAAGACACAAGATCAACACAGTGGTGTGATGCAGAGGGCTTTGTGTTTAATTCGTTGTTCTGGTACCAATCTGTTCTGTAGACTTGAGCAAGTCACTCCACTTTGCTAGGCTTCAGTTTCCTGATTAGCAGGAGAAATGAATGAGTGGAATTGGTCTATTTGTAAGCACTGATGAGCCTATAAAACTAAATGTTAGATGGGATCTGTGCTGTCCCCTTGTCATGGACAGCCTCACCCCATTTCAGTTTGGCAAATATATGCACCTCCCATTCCTTCAAAATGGTGGCTGCTCTTTCGCATCCGTCTATTTCTGTGATCTCTCTGGAAGAGTTCTTCCTCCCTGACTCATCGCACCAACCTCAGGGTGCTAAGCAAGAGGCCACTAGAGATTAACAGGATGTGCCATGGTGCTCGGATGATTTTGAGTTTGGATTAGGGTGAAACTGAAGGAAATAACATATTAGTGCCTTTGTGTAAGCAGCCAGAAGATTAATGTAATGGTAGGGAGAACTTAATGGAGATGCTTCCTACCTTCCCACCTTTCTGTCTGCCTTCTTCTCCATGCCTGCTCTCCACCAGAATTGTTCTACTTAATTATCTTTGCCGATAAAGATTAATGACAATTTTTCATGTCATGAATGAGTGAAAAGAGAAATTGAATGTGAGTCACTTACGATCTTCTTCCAAACCTTGCTGGAAACTAAGCCGTGTTTTTCATGACTTTTATGCTTTGCAGGGACTCTCATTTCCCCCACTGGTGACCCAAAGGTGCTTTGTAAAGAACAGTAAAGCAACATGGCACATGAACCTTTCTGAATAACACAGTTAGCTGATGTCCTTGGTAAGCAGCAGGCTCTGATGCAAACATGGGAAAATGAGACACAACTGTACTCTCTTAGAAGGCTATTGCTTTACATAGCTTTTCCCCTGTGACCCACACGACACTGTTGAAGCATCACAGACAATGTCAGCTTTGTCCCTAACTCCTGCAGGTAGGGAGAGGGGGACATCACAGACTGCCAGTGTAGTGTATTTTCAAATCAGCAGCCAGAGGGATTCTTTGATAATATAAGTCAAAGATCATGTCACTGCTTCTCAAAGCCCGCCCAGGCTCCTGATCTCACTACAGATAGAAGACCAAGTGTTCATAATGCCCCAGATACTTCTCTGCTCCTTCTTCTAGCTCACTCTACCTGAAAGGGCCTTTGCTCTGGCTGTTCCCTCTTCCAGGAATTCTCTTCACTAGATATTTTGCAGGACTCCTTGCTCACCTCCTTCAGACTTTTATTCAAATGCTGTCTTTTAAGTGAGGTCTTTCCTGCTCGAAAGATACACATTTATCCCATACTTCCTTTCCCCTTCCTTAGCACTTATCAACATCTAATGTGCTATTTTTAAATTTAAGGCAAACAGTCTACTGGTTACAGATTATTTTAAAAATCACCAGTTTCACACACTCTATTTAAATAAAAAGATATATATATATATATATATATATATATATATATAATGTTATATATCATATATCATAATATATATACACATATATGTGTATATATATATATATATATATATATATACACACACACATATATAGTGTTACGCTTATTACTATTATTATTTACTGCTTATCTTCCCTAAGTGAAATAAATCTCATGAAGATGGGTTGTTTTTTTTTTTTGGTCTGTTTTGTTCCCTGTTCTTGGGATTGTATACTTTCTATTAGTGCTTCTCATATTTAACATTACCAGAAATCACTTCAGGATCTTTTTAGAATGTAGACTCTAATTCAGTAGCTTTGAGACAGGAACTGAAAATCTGTATCCTTAACAAGCTCAGGTGTCCATACCTGGAATAGTAAGGCTGGAGTCTATGTGGTTCCCCCACTGAAAGCAGGACCATGAGATATTTTCTTTCCAATGCCAAGTTCAAAAAGCCAGGGATGGGCTGATAGTATCAGGATCATGCGGGAGAGCTTTCACATACAGATTACTGGATGCCTACCTCAGAGACTGTGATTCATAGGTCAGAAGTAGGGCTTAAGAATTTGTTTTATAAAGCTCTTCAGGGGATTGGAATGTGCAGTTAGGTTGGGTAACTGCTGATGTTGAGAAATGAAGAATTTCTTGCAAGTACAAATGTGATTCTGATTTTGCCAAATTTTTGTCTAGTGAGTACAAAATGAAAATTGACATCTCAATTGAAAATCAAAAAATTGTCTTTTCCTCATTTGTATAATTTTGTTGGCCTCCAAAAGAATCTAATGATTTCAACAGAGAAAAAAATGAAAATTTGCATAATCAGCTCAGAATATCTCCATTCATCGCTTTAAAATTCTATTTAGTATTATGAAAATAACAAACGCATATGGCAAACATTTCAAACAATAAAAAGGTATACAATAAAAAACAAGCTTTTCTTCTCATTCCATGGAGGAAATTACTGTCAACTGTTTCTTGTGAATATTTAGAAAATTTTCTGGACACACACACACACATATACACATACACGGTATTTTTCCTTGTTAAAAAAAGGGAAATGTGACCAAAGCTGCTGTACCAGGAATTTTCTTATTACTCTGTGTCTTGGTTACCCACGTAGGGCAAACAGACTACATTTTCCAAGACGGCTGCAACTCTAAGATGCCCTTGATATCCCTATCACTAAGATGTAGGATTTATGGTCCTTTTCTGTGAACCTGGGTGACTAACCGTATCTTGCCATGTGTAATGCACACCTGCATTTTTGGCCCAAATGTTCAGGGGAAAAAAATCTTCTGCTTTAATTTTTTAATTCAAATTTTTATTTGTTTACATTTAGGAACCTGTTTTTTGTATTATAAAGGAATTTTAGTATTTATTTTATAACATAATATGGTACAAGAAATTTAATGTAACCAATAATTACAAAACACAAGAAGAGATACAAGGTATAAGAAATTTTATGTATGGGTAATAAATTTATGATATTACGCGTCATAGAAGGCCAAGAACTCTTCATCGTTGCAAGATTGTCGTAAGTTCAACAAAACCGATTATCATATTCCAAGGTATTATTTTGCATATGGAATTCATTATTGATTTCTAGAGTTACAGTTTTAGCTCATAAGCATAAATAAAAGAATTAAAAACATTTATATAGATACACAATTAGTACTACCCATGTATAATGTGCATCCTTATTTTTCCCTCAAAAAATTCAGGCAAAAAAGTGCACATTATACACAGCAAAATACAGTATATGGGAACTGACATTGTATGACTTTTGAGGCTAGATAAAAAAAAAGATAGAGTTTCTACCTGGTCTTCTTCTTTTTTTAAAATTAAAGTTTATTGGGCTTAAAAGAGTTAGTAAAGATATATAGGTTTCAGGTGTACAATTCTGTAATAATACATCATCTATATATCACATTGTGTGTTCACCACCCAGAGTCAGTTCTTTTTCCATCAATATATATTTGATCCCCTTTACCCTCATCTACCACCCTCTCCCCCCTTACCCTCTGGTAACCACTAAACTATTGTCTGAGTCTATGGGTTTTTCTTTTTTCCTTTTTTCTTTTTCTTTTTTTTTTTATCATTGATCCTATTTCTTTTTTTTTTCTTTTTTTTTTAATTTATTAGGGTGAAAATTGTTAGTGAAATTATATAGATTTCAGGTGTACAATTCTGTATTACATCATCTATAAATCTCATTGTGTGTTCACTACACAGAGTCAGTTCTCCTTCCATAACCATATATTTGATCCCCCTTACCCTCATGACGCACCCCCCACCCCCCTCCACTCTGGGAATCACTAAACTATTGTCTGTGTCTATGACTTTTTGTTTCTCATTTGTTTGTCTTGTTCTTTTATTGTTTTTGGTTTATATATCACATATCAGTGAAATCATATGGTTCTCTGCTTTTTCTGTCTGACTTATTTTGCTTAACATCATACTCTCAAAATCCATCCATGTTGTCACACGTGTTCCTATATCATCTTTTCTTACCGCCGAATAGTATTCCATTGTATATATATACCACAACTTCTTTTTCCATTCATCTATCGAAGGACATTTTGGTTGTTTCCATGTCTGGCCACCGTAAACAAAGCTGCAATGAACATTGGAGCACACGTGTCTTTATGGAAAAATGTTTTCAATTTTTTGGGTAGATACCCAGGAGAGGGATTGCTGGGTCATATGGCAATTCTATTCGTAATTCTTTGAGGAACCTCCACACTGCCTTCCATAACGGCTGCACCAGTCTGCATTCCCACCAACAGTGTATGAGGGTTCCTTTTTCTCCACAGCCTCTCCAACATTTGTTACTATTTGTCTTGTTGATGATAGCCATTCTGACTGGGGTGAGGTGATATCTCATTGTGGTTTTGATTTGCATTTCTCTGATGATTAGTGATGTTGAGCATTTTTTCATATGTCTATTTGCCATTTGTATGTCCTCTTTGGAGAAATGTCTCTTCAAGTCCTCTGCCCATTTTTCAATTGGGTTGTTTGTTTTTTTGTTGTTGAGTTGCATGAGTTCCTTGTATATTCTGGATACTAGCCCCTTATCGGAGGCACTGTTTGCAAAAATCTTCTCCCATTCAGTTGGTGGCCTCTTTATTTTGTCAATGGTTTCTTTTGCTGTGCAGAAGCTTTTAAGTTTCATATAGTCCCATTCGTTTATTTTAGCTTTTACTTCCATTGCCTTTGAAGTCAAGTTCATAAAATGCTCTTTGAACCCAAGGTCCATAAGTTTAGTACCTATGTTTTCTTCTATGCAGTTTATTGTGTCAGGTCTTATGCTTAAGTCTTTGATCCATTTTGAATTAACTTTGGTACATGGTGACAAATAGCAGTCCAGTTTCATTCTTTTGCACGTGGCTATCCAATTCTCCCAGCACCATTTATTGAAGAGGCTGTCTTTGCTCCATTGTATGTTTTTAGCTTCTTTGTCAAAAATTATCTGTCCATATTTATGTGGTTTTATTTCTGGGTTCTCAATTCTATTCCATTGGTCTATGTGTCTGTTTTTCTGCCAATACCATGCTGTTTTGATTATTGTAGCCCTGTAGTACAAGCCAAAGTCAGGAAGTGTGATACCTCCATTATTGTTCTCTTTTCTTAAGATTGCTTTGGCTATTCGGGGTCTTTTGTGGTTCCAAACAAATCTGATGATTTTTTGTTCTATTTCTTTAAAATATGCCATTGGGATTTTGATGGGGATTGCATTGAATCTGTATATTGCTTTGGGTAATATGGCCATTTTAACTATGTTGATTCTTCCAATCCATGAGCACGGAATGTCTTTCCATTTCTTTGTGTCTTCTTCAATTTCTTTCAAAAATGTCTTATAGTTTTCAGCATATAGGTCTTTCACATCCTTGGTTAAGTTTATTCCTAGGTATTTTATTCTTTTTGCTGCAATTGCAAAAGGAATTGTTTTTTGTATTTCTTTTTCTGAGATTTCATTGTTAGTATATAGGAAGGCAATGGACTTTTGTGCATTGATTTTGTAGCCAGAACTTTACTGTATTCGTTGATTGTTTCTAATAGCTTTTTGGTGGAGTCTTTAGGGTTTTCTATATGTAGCATCATGTCATCTGCAAAGAGTGATAATTTAACTTCTTCATTCCCAATTTGGATGCCTTTTATTTCTTTCTCTTGCCTGATTGCTCTGGCAAGGACTTCCAACACGATGTTGAAAAGCAGAGGTGATAGGGGACATCCCTGTCGTGTTCCTGAACGTAGAGCAAAGGGCTTCAGTTTTTCTCCATTAATTATGAGATTAGCAGAGGGCTTGTCATATATGGCCTTTATTATGTTAAGGTATTTTCCTTCTATACCCATTTTATTAAGTGTTTTAATCATAAATGGATGTTGTATCTTGTCAAATGCTTTTTCTGCATCAATTGATATAATCATATGATTTTTGTCCTTTATTTTGTTTATGTGATGTATCACATTGATGGATTTGCGTATGTTGAACCATCCTTGTGCCCCGGGGATGAACCCCACTTGGTCGTGATGAATAATCTTTTTAATGCATTGTTGTATTCGATTTGCTAGAATTTTATTTAGGATTTTTGCATCGGTATTCATTAGAGATATTGGTCTGTAGTTTTCTTTTTTTGTGCTGTCCTTACCAGGTTTTGGTATCAGGGTAATGTTGGCCTCATAAAATGAGTTAGGGAGTACTGTCTCTTCTTCAATTTTTGGAAGAGTTTGTGCAGAATTGGTATTAGATCCTCTTTGAAGGTTTGGTAGAATTCACTAGTGAAGCCATCTGGTCCCGGACTTTTGCTTTTGGGAAGGTTTTGGATGACTGATTCAATTTCGTTACTGGTGATCGGTCTGTTTAGATTTTCCAGTTCTTCATGGTTCAGCCTTGAAGGCTATATGTTTCTAAGAACTTGTCCATTTCTTCTAGGTTGTTGAATTTGGTGGCATATAGTCCTTCATAGTATTCTTGGATGATCCTTTGTATTTCTGTGGTGTCCGTGATAACTTCCCATTTTACGTTTCTGATTTTGTTAATCAGTGTCTTCTCTTTTATCTTAGTAAGTCTAGCCAAGGGTTTGTCAATTTTGTTAATCTTTTCAAAGAACCAGCTCTTTGTCACATTAATTTTTTCTATTGTCTTTTTGTTCTCTATTTCATTTAGTTCTGCTCTAATTTTTGTTATTTCCTTTCTTCTGCTGACCTTGGGTTTTACTTGTTCTTCTTTTTCTAGTTCTTTAAGGTGTAACATGAGGTTATTTATTTGGGAGTTTTCTTGTTTCTTGAGATAGGCCTGTAATGAGATAAATTTCCCTCTTAAAACTGCTTTCGCTGCATCCCAAAAATTTTCGTAGGATGTATTTTCATTGTCATTTGTTTCTATGTATCTTTTGATCTCTCCTCTAATTTCTTCTTTGACCCAGTCCTTCTTTAAAAGTATGTTGTTTAATCTCCATGTATTTGTGTTTTTCCCCGCTTTCTTTTTACAGTTGATATCCAATTTCAAAGCCTTGTGATCAGAGAATATGCATGGTATGATTTCAATCTTCTTAAATTTGTTGAGACTGATTTTATGTCCCAATATATGGTCTATCCTTGAGAATGTTCCATGTACACTAGAAAAGAATGTATAGTCTGATGTTTTAGGATGAAGTGCTCTATAAATGTCAATTATGTCCATTTCATCTAATGTGTCATTTAGGGCTACTATTTCGTTATTTATTTTCTGTTTGGATGATCTATCCATAGCTGTCAATGATGTATTTAAGTCCCCTAGTATAATTGTGTTTTGGTCAATTTCTCCCTTTAGTTCTGTTAGTAGTTGCTTGGTGTATTTCGGTGCTCCCTGATTGGGGGCATAAATATTGATGACTGTTATGTCTTCTTGTTGTACATTCCCCTTCACCATTATGAAATGTCCATCTTTGTCTCTTGTTATCTTTTTCACCTTGAAGTCTGTTTCATCTGATATCATTATGGCTACACCTGATTTTCTCTGGGTACCATTTGCTTGGAGTGTCAATTTCCACCCTTTCACTTTGAGTCTATGCTTGTCCTTGTAGCTGAGATGTGTCTTGGAGACAGCATATGGTTGGGCTTAGTTTTTTGATCCAATCTGCTACTCTGTGCCTTTTTATTGGTGAGTTCAGTCCATTTACATTTAGGGTGATTATTGATATGTGAGGATTTCCTGTCATTCTATCTTTAGTTTTCTGGTAAGGCTGTGTCTCCATTGTTTCTTTGCCTTTTTGTTGTTGTCTATTATTTCTGTGTGGTGGTATTCTATGATGTTTCCTCTGTTTCTTCTTTTATTTCAGTATATATTTCAATTCTGGATTTATTTTGAGTGGTTACCCTTAAGTTTATGTAAAAGAAAGTTTGATATTTAGAGTATTCCATTTTCTTCAGCACGCTTACTTTCTCCATTCCCATATTCCGTTCAGGCCTTTACTCTCCCCTTTTTGAGTTGTGGTTGCCACAAATTGTCCCTGTTGATGGTGGTCGAATAGCCTCCTTTAGTATTTCTTGTAGTGCAGGTCATGTATTAGAAAATTCCCTCAGCTTCTGTATGTCTGGAAAGGTCTTTATTCCTCCTTCATATCTAAAGGATATCTTTGCTGGATATATTATTCTTGGCTCATGGTTTCTCTCTTTCAATAGTTTGAATATTTGGTTCCACTCACTCCTGGCTTGTAGAGTTTCTGCTGATAAATCTGATGACAATCTAATGGGCTTTCCTTTGTGAGTTGCCGTCTTTTTTCCCTGGCTGCCTTGAGGATTCTTTCTTTGTCGTTGATTTTAGACAGCTTCAATACAATGTGCCTTGGAGAAGGCCTGTTGGGATTGAGGTAACTAGGTGTTCTATTTGCTTCTTGGATTTGGGGGTCCAGTTCTGTCCACAAATTTGGGAAGTTCTCATCAACAATTTGTTTGAATATATTCTCTGTTCTCTTCTCTCTTTCTTCTCCTTCTGGTATGCCCATTATTCTTATATTGCTCTTTCTGATGGAATCTGCAAGTTCTTGTAGAGTTCTTTCATTTCTTTTAAGTCTCAAGTCTCTTTCTTCTTCCATCTGTGTCATTTCCATGGGTCTATCTTCGATGTCACTGATTCTTTCCTCCATCTGGTCAACTCGACTATCTAAGCTGGCTATTTCATTCTTAATTTCTTCTATTGAGTTCTTAATCTCCAGAAATTCTATTTGGTTCTTTTTTTAGGATTTCAATCTCTTTCGTAAAATGCTCATGCTGTTCTTTGATTGAGTTTCTGAATACATTTAACTGCCTATCTGTGTTTTCTTGTATCTCGTTGAGTTTTTTCAGAACTGCAATCTTGAATTCTCTGTCATTTAAGTCACATATTTCTGTATCTTTAAGTGCCTTCTCTGGAGATTTTTCACTTTCTTTCTGAGCTATCTTGTTGCCTTGGTTATTCATGGCGATTACTGGTTTACTATTTCTCTTCCTAGACATCTACAGGAGTGACTTCTGCAACAGGTTGATAGAAAGCGGTCTTTCTTTTGTTTGCCAGTACTTGTTGGTAGAATGTTTTATTATTTCTCCAACTGCAACTTATTTTTCTTCTCCCACACGGTAGTGCTATGTTTTCTCTGCACTATTCCAACTTCTCACACAATGGGGGGATTCCCTGGGAGATGGGCTTCTCCTCTGTTAATAGTTCGTCTAGGTCATAGGGCGCTGTGTCTCGGTGGGTATGCGGAGATCTTTTGATGTTCCAAAGCTCTTCCAGCTCCTGATTCAGAGCCCGTATATTTCAGCAGTTCTGTTTACTCCTGCAGGGATCCACCCAGATAGGTGGGGTCAGGGGCGGGGTGAATTGTGAGAGGTGGCCCAGAGCAATGGCGGCGACCACCACCACATCCCGTCCTGCTTCCACAGCTCTCTCCCCTTTGCTGGAACTAGTTGGGCTGTGAATTTGTGTTTGCGGTCCATAGTTCTCAAAACAGCAAATTTTCTGTTGTTTCTATCTGACACTGCTACTGTTTCGCTTCTAGCACCGGGCAGGTGGGGGGGGCGAGCTCTGGGAGGGTAGGGAGGGGGCGGCTAGTCTCAGTGCCTAAGGCTCCGTTCTCTGCTCGGCAGTGCGGGCTTAAACCACCGTTTTCAGCCTTTTTCCCTCAGTCTTTTCTCCGAAGTCTCTGCCGTGAGCGTTGGGTTCAGCCATGTTATATGCTGTCCCCTCAGCCCTGTGGAGCCCTGGTGGAGCCCTAGCAGTCCGAGTTCTTCCCTCTCCCGCAGCTGCGGTAGTTCCCGGAAGCAGCGAGCTCGGAGCACTGAGCTGGGTCTGTGTCCTGCGCGCCCGCGCGGCTCCGTCTCTGCGCACTTCTCCCTTTCCTCCTCCCTCCACTCGCGCGAATCTCCCACCTGTAGGTGATTTCAGTCGGTAGTGGGCCTCTTCGTCTTGCCTGTCTGCTGTGCAGGGAGTCCTTTGTGGAGTTTTTGTTGTTCGATTCTTTGTAAATTCCAAGGGAGCTTTACAGAGGCTCACCTCACGCCGCCATTTTTCCGGACGTCCCTCTTTTTTTTTTTTTTAAGGTTCTCTTTGTCTTTAGCTTTTGGCATTTTCATTATGATATGTCTTGGTGTGGGCCACTTTTGGTTCATCTTGTTTGGGACTCTCCATGCTCTCTGGGCTTGTATGTCTATTTTCGTCACCAGGTTTGGAAAATTTTCCATTCCCTGCTTTCTCTTTTCCTTCTGGTACCCCTGTGATGTGAATGTTGGAATGCTGGATATTGTTCCAGAGGCCCCCTAAACTATCTTTATTTTTATTATTTTTTTAAATTCTTTTTTCTTTCTGCTGTTCTAATCGGGTGTTTTCTGCTACCTTATCTTCTAAATTTCTGATTCTATCCTCTGTTTCATCTAATCTACTGTTGATTCCCTCTAATATATTCTTCATTCCAGTTATTGTATTCTTCATTTTTGACTGGTTCTTTTTTATATTTCGTATCTCCATTTTCATGTTTCCTATCTTTTTGTTGAAGGTCTCCCTGAGATTATTGAGCATACTTATAACCATTGTTTTGAACTCTGCATCTGGTAGACTGTTTGTCACCATTTTGTTTAGTTCTTTTTCTGGAGCTTTGTTCCATTCTTTTATTTGGGACATGTTTCTTTCTCTCCTCACTTTGGCTATATCCCTGTATTTGTTTCTATTTATCAGGTAGAGCTGGTATGTCTCCCAGTTTTTGTAGAATGGTCTTATGTAGTATGTGGCCTTTGGAGCTCAGTGGCACAGTCTCCCTGGTCACCTAAGCCCAGTGCTCCAGGTGTGTCCCATATGTCGGTTGTGTGTGTTCTCCTTCTGAAATTGAGCCTTGATTGCTGTTGGCATGTCAGTGGGAGGGATTGACCCTTTTGCTGATCGGTTGTGAGGATTGGCTATGAGTACAGTGGAGGAGTTGTTGTGCAGGTTCTGACTCTGCAGAGCAGGATTTGCTTTAGCAGGGCTCTGATGCCTGCTAAATCTGCCCTTTGGGTGTGTAATTTGTCGATGTTGGGTGGTGCTCTGGTGTGGTCTAACAGTGGCTACTGTGTGTGTTCGTTCTGAGGCCTCTTGGGGAGGGGTTTCTGTTGGAGGCCAAGTTCAGTTGGTGCCTTTGACCTACTGAGGGCCACTTATGTTGAGATTAGAGGTGGCTGGGAGAGGCAAAGCTGTGAACTGTGGCTGGTTGCTGCTAGTGGTGGGCTTGTTGCTGCTTAGCAAGAGGTATGGGACACACTGAGGCCAGATGCTGCTTCTTATGAAGTTTGTAAGCCTTTGAGAGATTTTAGGAAAGTTCTCAGCATGAGGCAAGACAGGCCATTTGTATGGAAAAGCCACTGGAAGAAGTTAGGATGGGCCTGTGAATTGGGTGGAACATGGAGCCTCAGTGTACCACCAGGGTGGGGCAAAATGTGTTAGCCAGGTTGATGGAGACTCACACATGGTGCTTTCCTGCATCTGCATATGGAGTGGTGGGGGTGGAGGGGGAATTGTTCCTTCAACAAAGGAACAATTGCCAGGACTTCTGCCAACACTTTCGTCTGGGAGGTAGTTGCCCCTCCACCCCTTGCCCTGAAGTCAGGAAACTCAGTTTCCCCCTGTAAGTCCCTGGCATCTTCAAGCTGCTCTCCCAGTGCTACAGCTCAGAGGCAGTGAGCCCATCAGCAAGTAAGTCCATGTGTGCAGGCCTTTTAAGAGACATGCCTGGGACTCTAGAACTCTTCCATCTCACTCAACCATAATCTTCACTGGTTTTCACAGCCAGAAGTTATGGGGACTTCTTTTCCTGGCACAGGAACACTGGGCTGGGGAGCCTGGTGAGGGGCTGTGACCCCTCATGGTTCAGGGGGTCCTCCACAGCTCAGATATTCCTCTTAATTTTTAACTACACACGTGGGTGTAGGACCAGCTTGTTTTGCATCTATGACTGTCCTACCTGTATTGATGTGGCTTCTTCTGTATATCCTTAGTTGTAGCAGTTCTGTTCAGCTAGACATCAGGTGATTCTCAGTGATGATTGTTTTGTAGTTTAGATATAATTTTGACGTGGTCATGAAAGGAGGCAGGCACGTCATTTGCCTATTCCTCCATCTTTAACTTGAAATTGGTGTACAGCTTTGTAATACAGCATCTGTGTACTCCATTTTGTGCTCACCACCTAAAGTCTAGTTTCCTTCTGTCACTATATACTTGACCTCCTTTGCCCTCTTTATCTTCCTCCTACTCTCCTTCCCCTCTGGTAACCGCTATACTATTGTCTTTATGAGTTCGTTTTGTTTTCTTGTTGCTTTTTGTTTTATATCCCACATATGAGTGAAATCATATGGTTTTTGTCCTTTTCCATCTGACTTATTTCCCTTAGCATGATACTCTCAAGATCCATCCATATTGTCAAGTTTTGATAATAACCATTCTAACAGGTGTGAGGTGACATCTCATTGTAGTTTTAAGCCTTCTTTTCCTTTAAATCAGATGTTCTCTAGTTCTCTGAAAATAGTCTCCAGAACAGAGAACAGCAGGACTAACGTTCTGGGGGAAAGTTTGGAAATGCAAATTCTTGGGCCTCCCTTCAGTCCTGCTGAATCTAGAGCTCCAAGGGTGGGGCCTATTCTGTGGTGTACTGGCAAGTGATTAGCAACTCTCTCTCTGAAAAAAAGTGCATATATTTGTGTACATAAGTTTATTATAAATTTTACTGGTATATAGAATTTATAAATAATAATAATAATAAAACATTCAATACACCTCATTATAAATTTTATGTAGCATATTAATTTTCACAGAATATTTTTTCACTGTTTTTTGCCAAACTTTTGTTATCAGAGACAAACTATGGTTGCAACTGATGAAGAGTGTAGTTCTTTTTTTTTTTTCAAGAGAAACTTTGTTTTATTTGTTAAAGTTTAGGTAGAGACCCAGAGAAAAACAATTCTAGATCATTCCCTGCCACTTCCTCCATTTAATCGTGAGTGTAGTTCTAACATGAATGTTAGTTGATATTTTTGTTTACCTTAAGAATAAGATGAAAGTAAAACAAATGAAGATTTATGTTATGTCAGAATGTCACTTGTTTGTCAATGACATGAGCAACTTCTCTGCTGAATCAGATAATATCTTTCAAATACTGGAAGACTATTTTCTCAAAATTATTATATTTTTCTATTCACAGCGTAATAGCTACAGGCTGACACACATTTAATTTTAATATATATTATTAAAATTTTTTCCATTACATTCTTAAGTCTATAGTATCAACCAGATAATAAACCAAATCCAGACTTGTAGAATTTGCCCATTTCTGTACTGTAAACACTTCTACCATGGCCAATTTCAAGCCACATAGAACCACTAGACAAAGACTTAGACGATATGTGCAACAACATACAATTTTATACTGTTTCCATCATACAGATACAATAAACAGATATCCTCAGCAGCAAACATAATAGAAACATGTAGTAAAATAACTAGGAAATGCTTTTAATGTAGTTTTTAAATAGACTTTAGTTTTTGAGCAGTTTTATGTTCACAGCAAAATTGAGCACCATAGGTGCACAACCTCCCCACTATTAACACCCCACACCAGTGGAAAATTTGTTAACAATTGATGAACCTACAAAGTCATTATAACCCAAAAGCCATAGATTACATTAAGGTTCACTATTGGTATTGTACATGCTTTGGATTTGGACAAATGTATAATGACATGTATTCACCATTATATATCATACAGAGTAGCTTCACTGCCCTAAAAATCCTCTGCTTTGGCTATTCATCCCTCCATCCCCTCTAGTCCTTGGCAACCACAGATCGTTTTACTATCTTCATAGTCTTGCCTTTCCCAAAAGGTCTTATAATTGGAATTATGTAGTTTTCAAAAACTTAATTTCTTTATACATCTTTATCATTTAATTTTTATGACAGCTGTGTTTCATAACTGGTTGTTATGAGTTGCTTCAGTACACCAGTAATATGTATTTTAGCAAGCCCTCCAGGTAATTCTGATGATGCTAAGTTTTGAGAACTGCTGCTTAAGCAGATGCCAAGGACAAGAAATGCATTTAGCTATAATTAACCTGGTGTTATGTGGTTGAGTCTGGCCAATTAAATGTTTAAACCAATTCAGATTTTGGGAGGAAGGGAGGAGTGTATCTAAAGGGGAAGAAAGAAATGAGAAAAAGGTTTTGACTTAAATCTTTGGTTGTTTTTTCTTCCATATTTGGCCCTGTTTGGTAAACTATTAATAGATATCCAAACAAACCTTAGATCAAGTTATGGCTCAGTTCATCTTCTTGAAAAAAAAATGGCAACCAATGAAACTGAATAAATGACATATCTTCTGGAGTCTAAAAAACATTTTTTATTTATTCAATAACTACTTATTAAACATCAATGATGTGCCAAGCACTATGCTGGATATTGATGATACAGAAGCCACAGAACACTGAAGAAGATAGACAAGGACCCTGATCTCAAGGAGTTTATATTCTAGGAGGAAGATAGTAAAAAAGAAAAACAAAACACAACAACAACAACAACAAAACAAACAAAAGCCAGATAAGCAAGATAATTAGTGGACCTATTACATGCTATGAAGTAAACAGAAGAAAATTATGTCATAGAGGGTGATGGTTGATAAAGGGTTGTTTTTTGGGGGAGGGGAGGTTAGGGAAGGGATCTTTGAAGAGGCGACAGATCAGTGAAAAACTAGTGAAAAGAATCTAGACATGGAGCTACCTGGGTAAAGAGCATCCAGGCAGAGGGACAACAATTGTAAAGGTCTTGAGGTGGAAACAGACTTGATGTGTCGTAGACCTGTCTGGTAAGGAGGCCAACATGGCTGGAACAGAATGAACAAAGTGAGAATGATAGGAGATGTGTCCAAAGGCAGCCAGGCAGAAGCCAGATCAGATATGATCTTTTAGGTCATGGAAAAAGTTTTGGATTTTATTCTAAGTGATGGAAGCCTTTGGGAGGCACAAGGCCAGGAGTGACTGGCTTAATTTCTGCTTTAAAAAGATCACTGACTGCTGAGTGGAGAATGAACTATAGAGAGCAAGCATGGAAGCAGGGAAATGCATCAGGAAATTGTGGGCAGATAACACAGCTTGTAAAGGAAGTGGTCAGTTTTGGGAGGCATTAAAGGAGAAGAGCAGATTGGAGTGGCTGAGGGGTTGTGATAATTTTTTTTTTTAATGAACAAAATAAACCATTAACCATACCATCTTTAAGAAAATTGAACTAAATTCTTTATGTTTATTCCTACTAATGTCTTACCTGCATTGGTTGATATATCAGTTTCTACCTTTTTTTTCAGAATCATGTGTACAATATCTTAGGAAGGTAGTGGCCTCTTAATTGTGTGGGTAACTGGGGAGGCATTACTCAGAAGATACTCCATGAAGACTATAATTCTTTGAGTCCAACATTAGCTTAGGTCAATAAGGGCCAAGCAAGAGTTAAGAAAAGTTCTCCCCCCCCCAAAACCCCTTGTACCTGTGTGCAGGTGGGAACAACTATTCCAAGTGTGCATTTGTGGAATTCCCGCCCTGCTTAAATTGGACAGTTTTCCCTGCATGGTCTGGGAAACTGAGCCTTTCTTATGCAACCTGACCAAGTTTGGTGTGTGCATTTTGCCAGGAGTGGGCTTGGAGGATAACTCCTGAAGGACTCTGGTCTGCAGGTTGCTTAAGCTGTGGTGAGTGATAAATGACCTTTGATGTATATGGAGTAGGTGCTGTCACCGGGAGATTCACAGAGATTCTCAGTTTGATGGTGAGGTCAGTACTATAATGCGTATTTTATAAATTGTTCAACATATGAATTATATTCACTGATTAAAAAAACCCCACGAACACAGAAACACTTCATTTATCTAGTACCGGTATTCCTCATTTACTTGTGCTTCATTTTATTGCGTTTCACAGATAATGCATTTTCATCAACATTCAGGTGAGACCCTCCACCAGCAAAAAGATTACAACCATCTGAAAGGTTCAGATGATAGTTAGCAGTTTTAGAAACAAAATATTTTTTAAAGTATGTACATCTTTAAAAACATAATGCTATTGCACACTTAATAGACTATGGTATAAAGTAAACAAAACTTTTATATGCACTGAGAAACCAAAAAATTTGTGACTTGCTTTATTGCAATATTTGCTTTATTACGGTGGTCTGGAACCAAACCCACAGTATCTCCGAGGTATGCCTGTATTCTCTAGAATATATATCATGTAAATGCATTATTCATATATGCCTTTAAATGTCAGGGCAACTTTTACATCATGAACACTTTGGAGAGAAGTCTTTCTAAAGCAGATGAGACTCTTAAGGAGAATGTCTAATTCTACATGGTTTAACTTCCTTGGTGACTCATGTTCACTATTATGGCTATCAATTACTCCTTCATACTGTAATACAATGACAGTGACTCCTCACTCAATGAAGCTGACTATTGTGTGAATTCCTTTATTCCATTACTTTCTCTGTGGAGAACTAGACCCTCTGTGTGTTATATCGTTAACACATACCAATGGCACTCAAGGTGAGAGTACAAGCAAACGGGTCACCCTTCACTGTTTCTTGTTAGAAAATGGATGCTTTTAAGAAAATGTTTGTTGTTTGGGAGGTTTTGTCTAAGTTAGCTAGCCTGCTGTTACTGGAAGCAGGAGTCTCCAGAAGCTATGTCTATGTTTTTCTGTCCATCTCAGTACGGTACACTACAGAGGGTGCCAAGAAAATGTATACACATTTTAAGAAGGGCAAAAACTGTATTAAAATTGTAATACTCAATATATACTGATAACAAAAGATGAATACAAGTCACGTTTGACTTCTGGAATTACAAGAGGTGCTCAAAGTGGTTACCATCAGTGTCCAGACACTTCTGATTATGGCGAACTACTGCTTGAGCAACTTAAACCAAGTATGTACTTATATACATTTTTTGGCACCCCCAGTATATGTGACCCATCCACATTTGTGTATTATTTATCATTGCAAAAAAATTTTACTGTTGGTCCTGGTTCACATAAACCAAAGAATAAAGATCACCAGGATGATAAAGTGCCTTCTGGGTCATCCAAGTAGAAGCTGAAGGAAGAAATTTGACTGGAGCAGACCAGGAGCCCCACCCCCACCCCGCCACCATGTAAAGTAATGTCAGTGAGACCTGTGTCACCAGTCCCTGCTTCTGGGGCCACACCACCCTCTCCCAGTCACGAGTTGGGCAGCCATGCATGAATGCTGATGGGGAGCTTTGGGACAAACAATCACAGCTGTAATGCATTGCAAGTTTTCTTAGAACTGGTTTGTGCACTAAAAAGAACCTGGCTCTGAGGGAAGGTTACATCATGGAATCTTCTAGAGGTCCCACGACCATGCAATGATGTGTAAGAGCTGTCTTGTTCCAGAATTTGTGACAGGAAGCATTCGATGCAGTCATTTACATGAAAATATAATAAATGATGCCTTTTTTCCAGTCCCTGGATTTTGGCAAGTAGAAGGCTCTTTCTAGCGCACCAGGATGGATGTCCTCATCTTTAGCAGAAGGTAAGCCTCCAACAGTAAAATTATGCGCAGCAAACAGACAAGTTTCTCCTGACAGGCCAGACACCAGAAGTGTAGGTGGGAAGGTTCAGGGCTGTCTTTTGAACCAAAACAGAAGAGAGATGAACCAAGAAAGTGTCTGTTTTGCCTGCTGTTTGTTCCCTTCTGTTGGGGAAATATGTAATTATTTTGTAACTATTTATGCAGAAATGCAGGTAATTTTTCTTTTTATTTTCTTTTTTAGGGAGAAAGGTTGAAGATTGTCATTGTCTGTGTCACATCAAAGTGAAACATCTTCAGCCTCTTCCTCTGTGTTTCTGTGGTAATTGGCTCTGTGGGCAACAAACAAAGTAGACGTGGATTGAATAGGATGAAACCATCTGAGCTTGGGCAAAATGTGCTTTTCTGGATGGAGGGCAGGAACAGGGCTGCCTTGAGCCATTTGTTTTTACTTGAAAAGAAATCCATGGTCTAAAGACTTTCCTTTGTTCCTTGCTTTTCACCTAGAACCAAGAGACAGGCACTCTCCCTGTCCTGCAGGGGAGGCTGTGGGAAAAGTCTTTGTGTCCTGTAAACTGTAAAATTGAACCCTTCAGCCATTACTGACATGGATTTATAGAGTACCTGTTGGTAAGACACTGTGCACGGGCTGGTGTGATGATGCATAAAATCCATGGGGCTGGCCTTCAAGGAGCTTACACTTTTGTTAGAGAAACAAGAGGCATGCCTAAAAGTTAAACAAGATAAAACCAAAGTAGAACAACAAAACAACCAAACAACAAACAAAGTAAAGAAACCCCAACAGCCACCATTTCCCCATTCCTTCCCTCCTCACCCCTACAATGTAAGCTTGTTCATTTAATTGCTGACCTCTTTTCTCTTACATGGATATTTGTTTATTTTGGTAGGCAGGAGCTTGGGGATTTTTTAAGCTGGAGATTATTAGTGCTTTATGCCCAATTAACATGGTCAGATCTCTGTTTTCTAGGTGCAGGGAATGCTGTCTGTAAATCATAGCCATCCAGTGAATGTTTCACAAAGAACTTTCCAAAGACCGCATTTCATTTGTGGAGTGAAAAATGCCTGCATTTAACTTCTGCCTCCTGATCTTCAGTTGACAGGAACCAGGAAACTGCACAATTTCATATGTTTACTTCAAAACACCCTATCTTAGCCAAGTGCCTGGCAGCTCCATTCTGTAAATGCAAGGCATCACCATCAGGCCTCATGTTTTTTTCTTTTTTTTCCACTCTCACTGTGTTGGCTGATGCTTATGTCCAAAAGGCAGGCTTTCAACAAATTGCATTCTGATTGACTGACCTGGATTTTTGCTGGGGAGCTGAACACTAAAGCCAAATGGATTTGACCAAAACTTGCTTTGCTGGTTTCTTTTTTTTTTTTTTAATTAAATTTATTGGGGTGACAATTGTTAGTAAAATTACATAGATTTCAGGTGTACAATTCTGTATTACATCATCTATAAATCCCATTGTGTGTTCATCACCCAGAGTCAGTTTTTCCATCACCATATATTCGATCCCCCTTACCCTCATCTCCCACCCCCCACCCCCCGCCCCCCTTACCCTCTGGCAACCACCAAACCATTGTCTGTGTCTATGAGTTTCTGTTTCTCATTTGTTTGTCTTGTTCTTTTGTTGTTTTTGGTTTATATACCACATATCAGTGAAATCACATGGTTCTCTGCTTTTTCTGTCTGTCTTGTTTATATATATATTTTTTCTGTTTGTTTGTTTGTCTTTTTCAGAAACAGCCTTGGACATGTTTTATGAAAGGGATGAAGAATGTTATTTAAGAATAATGGTACAAGCCAGAGTTATAGTAAAGTGGATTTTAGAGTTGGATGAAATCTGAGGTTATCTCTCCCAAGCTTTTAGCTATTCAAGAAGACTCATGGTCTTCTTTGGGGAGCATCTGTTGAGACCAAGTATCTAAGTTAATAAAATCATAGACCTCTGAATGAATAGAACTTTTCTTTTGACTGTCTGTTCTCCTTGGTATTTGTTTTGAGCTTGAATCTCACAGCCATTTTAATCTACGACATATAACCATGGAGGTTGTATCCAAAGTGAAGTGTGGTCCCTGAAAAAGGCAAGAAATGGATTCTACCCTGAAGTCTCCAGAAGGAATGCAGCTATGCTGACCTGTTGATTTTACACTTCTTACCACCAGTATTGTAAGAGCGTTAATTTGTTTTGTTTTAAGGCAGTAAGTTTGTGGTAATATATTACAGCAACAATGGGAAATTAATATGGATTTTGGTATCAGGAATGGGGTACTGCTGTAACAGATACCTAAAAATGTGGAAGTGGCTTTGGAATTGGGTAATAGGTAAAAGCTGGAAGAATTTTGAGGTCCATGATAGAAGAAGCAAAGATTGCCTTGAACAGACTGGTGGTTAGAAATATGGGTGTTAAAGACTTTGCCTATGAGGGCTCAGAAGGAAGTGAGGAACATGATAGAAAAAGCGAGGAACATGATAAGATAGAACAAGATAGAGGGAATATCTGTATTGTCATAAACAAAACATTGGTAGAAATATGAACATTAAAGGTAATTCTGGTGAGAGCTCAGAGGAAATGAGAATCATGTTATTTGAAAGTGGAGGAAAGAAAATCTTTGTTATAGAGTGGCAAAAAACTTAGCTGAGTTTTTCCTACAGTTGTGTGGAACGCAGTTGTAAGTGATGAACTTATATATTTATCTGAAGAAATGTCAAACCAGCCTAGTTCCTTCTTGCTGAGAAGAAAAAGATAAATTGAAGGAAGAATTATCAAAAAGGAACAAGAACTTAAAATTTGGGAAATTCTTAGCTTATCCAGATTGCAAAAGATACCAAATTAGAAGGTCCACTTTTGGGAAAGTGTGCTCTGGAGAGAAGTCAAGTTTTGCCTGGACAAACTTTTGCTGGTGATTCAGAAGGAAGAAAAGAGCACAATGTTTATTCACACATATTGCTCTCTGAAGAGAGGTTTATGACTCATGAATCCCTTCAGTCATCTCAACGGAAGCCAAAAATAGACATGGAGTTATCCAGGCAAGATCTGTAGAAGAGCCTCTTATTTAATGAAGTAACTCTCCATGACATACGTGAGAGAACAACCAGTTTTTGAATATTATGTCAAGAGAAACACCAACAGCCATTATGTTTGTGACAATTTATTTGATAGCAATAGAAAATGAATACACCTACCCGATATCCATGTTTCTTGCCTTCACCAAATTACTTTATTTTTAAAAATTTCTTAAACAACTAAACACATAAGATGTTTTTAGAGTAGTTTAATGTTTACAGCAAAATTGAGGGTATTTCCCATATACCCCTGCCTCCACACATACATAGCCTCCCCCATTATAAACAACCCCCACCAGAGTGTTGTATTTGTTACGTTTGATGAACCTATGTTAACAAATCATAATTTTCGAAGTCCATAGTTTACATTATGGTTCAATCTTGGTGTTGCACATTCTATGAGTTTGGACAAATGTCTAATGACATGTATACATCATTAAGGTATCATACAGAGTATTTTCACTGCCCTAAATATCCTCTGTGTTCTGTTCGTTCATCCCTCCCACCACCCTTCAACTCCTGGTAACCACTAATTTTTTACTGTGTTCATAGTTTCACCTTTTCCAGATATCATATAGTTGGAATTATACAGTATGTAGTTTTTTCACATTCTTCTTTGATTTCTTTCGTCAGAGCCTTGTAGTTTTCCTCATATATATATATATATATATATATATATATATATATATATATATTTGTTGTTGTTAAGTATTTTATTTTGGGGAGTGCTAATGTAAATGGTATTGTGTTTTTAATTTCATATTTCCAATTGTTTATTACTGATATATAGGAAAGCAATAGACTTATGTATATCAACCTTTGTTAATCATTGTATCCTCCAACCTTTGTGTATCATTGTATCCTCCAACTTTGCTATAAATTGCTGATTAGTTCCAGAAGTTTTTTTTGTTGTTGTTGATTCTCTTAGATTTTCTACATAGATGATAATGTCATCTGTGAACAAAGACAGTTTTATTTCTTCCTTCTCAGTCTTCCTTCTCACCTTTCATTTTCTTTTCTTGTCTTATTGCATTAGATAAAACTTATAGTACGATCTTGAAAAGGAGTGGTGAAAGGGGATATCTTTGCTTTATACCTGATCTTACTGGAAAGCTTGAGTTTCTCACCATTAAGTATGATGTTAGCTGGTTGTTTTATTTTTGTTTTTTGGGTGCTCTTTTTTTCCCGGCAGTCTTTATCAAGGCAAGGGAAGTTTTCTTCTATTCCTAGTGTACTGAGAGGTTTTATCATAAATAGCTATTTGATTTTAATAGTAGCAACTGTGCTCAGCTACTTTTCCCAACCTTCTTCCAGTTAAGTGTGACCACATGAGTAAGTTCTGGCTATTGAGCAATAAGCAGAAGCTGTGAGGTAGGACTTCTAGACCTGTTCCTTAAAAATGGGGGAAAGATGACCAGGGAATGCCTCTTTGGCCTTTCTCTCCTTCCTTTTTCCTGTGCCTGGAAGGTAGATAGTATGGCTGGAGATTAGGCCACCATTTTGGACCATTGGGATAAGCCATATATAAAGATGGAAGTCATGTGATAAGGAAAGTAGAACAGAAAGATCTAAGAAACCTATATCCTCGATGAATGTATATCACAACTGTTACACCCATTGTAGACTACCAACTCTTGGGGTTGGTGTCTGTAATCACTTTTTATTGCTGTGTAACAAATCACTACAAACTTAGCAGCTTAGAATGACACAAATTTGTATATTATACTTTCTGTGGGTCAGGAGTCCAGCTAGAGGTTAGCTGGATTCTCTGATTCTCTGCTCAGGATCTTGCCAGGCTGAAATCAGGTGTTGTCTGTCTGGGGCTGCAATCTCATGTAAGGCTTGGTTGGAGTTCTCTTCTGAAATAATGTTATTGGAGGAATTCTTTTTCTTGTGGTTGTAGGACTGAAGTCCCTATCATCCAGGGACCACTCTTAGCAATTAGAAGGCACTTTCAACTCTTTTCCAGAGGTAGTTGCCAGAGGTAGTACACAACTTGGAAAGCTTTCTTCTAGGGCAGTAGAGCATGTCTCTTTGACTTCTAATCTCTCTCCAGCCTACTATGATAGAGTCTTATATAATCTAACCTAATTAAGAGATTAGGATAACCCATCATATTCATACTGAAAGAGAGGGTTATACAAAGTGTGTATATCATGGAGTGGGAAACTTGGGTCCTTCTTAGTATTCTGCATATCACAGTTAACAAACACTAGTGTCTGAAACAGTGCTTAATAAATACTTGTTGGTTGGTTGGAAAGTTGGCTTTTTCATCCCAGAACTGGCTTTTTTGTCAGTTCTATTGCTTCCTTGCTGCCAGAATTGGTACAGTTCAGCTCAGATAGGAGGAGCCATGGGTAGAGTAAGAATTAGGATCTTTGCATAGTTCTGCAAAGTTTGGGCAAGTTAATAAAAATAATTATGACTACAACAGCCACCAAAATTTACCAAGAGCTAAGATGATTTGCTGAATAATTTGCTAAGTGGTTAGCATGTGTGAACTAATTGAATCCTCCTAATAAATTTATGCTGTAGGTTCTATTTTGCAGATGTAAAAAACAAAAGCATAGAGAAATCAATAACTTTCTCAAGTTCACACAACTAACTCATAGCAGAGCCAGATTTTGAACACAGATAGTCTGGAGTCAATGCCTATATGTGCACATGAATCAGCTGGGAACTTTGTTAAAATGCAAATTCTAATTCAGAAGTCCTCAAATGAGGCCTGAGATACTGCATTTCTAACTAGCCTAGGTGATGTCGGTCCATGGACTACACTTTGAGTAGCAAGAGTATAAACTCTTATGCTATGTTGTCTCAGTAACATTTGTTGGGCATGGCAAACCCTAATGTGAGTGTGGGAGTAGAAAGTGTAAATGTATAAATCTACATTGAGATCTTCAAATTCTGCATATGAAAGATGTAGGGGTGAACATTGGGAGACTAAGCTTTAAGTACTTAAGGGGTCATGAGAGGAATTTTTATGATCTTAGATTTTCAGAAAGCACTAATTCTGGATTTTCTTGTCTTCCCTTTCCCCAGGTGGTTCAACTCTAGCAGACACAGAAACTCTCTCTAGACCTGGCCCATCCCCTTGGGTATTCCCAGAAATAAGCTATGTCCACATTATTTGCTCATGTCCTGGATGACACATGGAGAAGATAGAAAAATGTACCCCCAAATGGTGGGTATGGGAGTCTATTATGGTTTTGCTTATAGCCTCAGAACCAGATCATAAACCTTCTAAGGTGAGGTGAAATAAATTAGGGGTGACTCTTCAGGGATCAGAGCTTAGAAGTCTAGGTTGTTCTCAACTACTACTTAGGTGTGACTTGTCAGTAGGCCCAGGATGGATGAGTGGAGGTGAGAGAGAGAAAGGAATGAGACTTAGCTCAGCACGGATGGGCTGGATTGGAGAGGAGGTAGGCTGTGCAGGAAGAGAGTCAGAAGGAGTCGTGGTTCCCCAGAAGAACGTAATCCTAATTTGATTCCCTTTGGCTTGTTTCAGGGACAGATGAGAGGTAGAACTTAAATAGCAGTACCCAATCACCTACTACCTGGTTGCTTAGCTGGAAGCCATACTGATGTCTCTGCCTGCTCTCTCTCCTATACCTGGAGATTTCCCTTCCCGTTATCATCTTACCTTCTGCCACTGGCTCAGTTTTTATTATCATTACCTCCTGTCTAGATCTTTGCAACATTCTTCCCATCGGGTCCCTTTTCTTTCTGCTTCTCCTGGCTTGTGGTTGATTGCATCATTGGTCCCAATTCTTCAGTCCTCTGTGATAGAATCATTCACCAATACTTTTGCCATGGCTTCATGGTGAGTGGCCCCTGATGTGGGGCTTGATCATGTGGCTTGCTTTGGTCACCGGGATGTTCATGCATGTAATGTGAGCAGAGTCTTGAAGTGTGCTTGTGCAGTTGAGCTTGCATTCTTGTACTTCACCATGAGAAGAAAATGCTCTGGATAGCTTAAAACTATCCATGAGAGATACATGGAGCAAACCTAAGACCCACTCATAATCTGGAGCTAACGCCAGCCAAGTTCAGTCATACTTAGCCAAAAGGCAAGTGCAAGAGTGAGAAATAAATACTTAACATTGTATGCCACTATGGTTTAGGAATGTTTGTTACTCAGCAAAAACTGACTAATACACAATTCTCATCCACTCTCCACACTGCTATAGTCTGCATTTTGAAATATAGATCTATCTTGTTACTGATATACAATGTCTGATTTTTCCTGCAGGATAAAATTCCAAATGTTTATCCTGAGATAGAAGCCCTGCCTTGCTCAACCTCAGTTTCTCATTCCCATCTCACTCCACCATAGCCCTGATTTATTTGCCATCCAGAGTACTTGAAAATCTGAAGCATGCTTTGAACTTTGACTGCTTCATAATTTTGTGTTCTCTTTTCTTCTGGCTGCATTCTCATCCTATACCTGCTTTGTCTTTCCTACTTATTCTTCAAGGACAGCTCAAATGCCACCACTCTGTAAAGCTTTGCTTTACTCTTCTTTACTCCAGAAGCAGCCCATTGATGACCTCATGGTGCTTCATAGATAATGCTGTTAGAGTACTCATTTCATGGCTTTGTAACATTGTGTCTGTGACCTGGCCTAGGCTGATAGCTTTAGGAAAGTGACTATTTTATCCATGCTTGTGTCCCTTGTACCGTGTTTCCCCCAAAATAAGGCCTAACCAGAAAATAAGCCCTAGCATGATTTTTGAGGATGACATCCCCTGAACGTAAGCCCTAATGCATCTTTTGGAGCAAAAATTAATATAAAACCAGGTTTTATTTTCGGAGAAACACGACATCTATGCCTAACTAATTTCCTGGCACATGCTAGATGCATAAAACAGGTGTAATGAGTAAATTTTAAAGGGCATCATTTAGCAGTCTGCCTCTCTAGGCAGTGTTATGAGCTTGTGAAGAGCAGATTAACTTTGAGATCTCATGCAAGCAGCATCTCTGTTGTTCTCAGAATAACTCTGCCAGGAAAGGAATTATACTTGGCAGAATCTGTGTTAAAGACTCTACTGGCTTTGTTATAGGACAGATGGGGAGGCAGCATAGTGCTATAGCTGGGGCATGGAACTAAGAGTCAAGGAGTCAATTTACAGCCCTGGCCTTGCCACCAACTTATCCCCTTATCTCTCTGAGCTTCAGGCTGTTTGTAGGCTCTTGAATTTCAGAGTATCCCCAGGCACTCCTGACTCTGATGTACAAGTGTTACATTTCGGAGTTTGGAAGCAAGAGGTCCCTCCAGAATTCCCCAAGTCCCAAGGAGATGTGAAGAGCTGTGAAGGAGTAGGCAGCTGGGTTATGAGAACCAGCCCTTTGCTGTGGGCAGGGAACTTGATTCTCACCAACTTCCCCTGTGCTTGTATTCTTGTTATCTATTTGCTGGATAATAATTTGCTGGCACCAAATTTGTTGGCTTAAAACAATAATTTATTATTGTTTCTTATGCTTTTGTGGGATAGCTGGGATTACCTGGGAAGGTTTTGCTCTTGTGCAACTTCAGTCAGATTGTGGCTGGGCTGCAGTTATTTGAGGGTTTGGTTGTGCAGGACATCCAAGATGTGGCATCCACATGGCTGGAAGTTGATGCTGGCTGTCCTCTGGAGCTGTCAATGGAGCACCAATGTGTGGCCTCTCCACATCATTTTGGCTTCGCCACACCACTTGTGCTGAGTTGCAAGTGTGAGCATCCCAAGGGTGAGAGTTCCTACTCAGAGTCCCAGTCAGAAGCTACAAGACTTCTTATAACCTATGCTCAGAATTCTGAGAACATCATTTTTGTCACTTTCTTTTGAATAGGCAAGTCACTAAGTCCAGCCCAGATTTAGTCAGTGAGGAATTTGCGGCCATCTTCATTTCAGTCTGGGAATGTGTTGATATAAGAATCTTGGAATTGGAAAATCTTTTAATACTGGAAAAGCCCCCCAAAATGTAGCTAAACATTTTGAGGTGTCCTTGGGGCTATCCTCAAGATAGAGAAGGGGAGCATCTAGCATCCCATCTTTAATAACAGCATCTGTGGAGGTTCATCTTTAAATTTTCTTAAAAAGAGAGTTCCATGACTTTTTTTTATTAAAGTTTATTGGGGTGACAATTGTTAGTAAAGTTAAATAGATTTCAGGTGTACAATTCTGTATTACATCATCTATAAATCACATTGTATGTTCACCACCGAGTCAGTTCTCCTTCCATCACCATATATTTGATCCCCTTTACACTCATATACCACCCTTCTCCCCTTATCCTCTGGTAACCACTAAACTATTGCTGTGTCTGTAAGTTTTTGTTTCTCATTTGTTTGTCTTGTTCTTTTGTTGTTTTTGGTTTATAAACCACATATCAGTGAAATCATACGGTTCTCTGCTTTTTCTGTCTGACTTATTTTGCTTAGCATTATACTCTCAAGATCCATCCATGTTGTCACAAATGGTCCTATTTCATCTTTTCTGACCACTGAATAGTATTCCATTGTGTATATATACGACAACTTCTTTATCCATTCATCTATCAAAGGACATTTTGGTTGTTTCCATGTCTTGGCCACCATAAATAAAGCTGCAATGAACATTGGAGCACACTTGTCTTTATGTATAAATGTTTTCAGGTTTTTTTGGTAGATACCCAGGAGAGGGATTGCTGGGTCATATGGTAATTCTATTCATAATTTTTTGAGGAACCTCCACACTGCCTTCCATAGCAGCTGCACCAGTCTGCATTCCCACCAACTGTGTATGAGGGTTCCTTTTTCTCCACAGCCTCTCCAACACATGTTACTATTTGTCTTGATGATAGCCATTCTGACTGGGATGAGGTGATATCTCATTGTGGTTTTTATTTGCATTTCTTTGATGATTAGTAATGTTGAGCATTTTTCATATGTCTATTTGCAATTTGTGTGTCCTCTTTGGAGAAATGTCTCTTCAAGTCCTTTGCCCATTTTTCAATTGGGTTGTTTGTTTTTTTGTTATTGAGTTGCATGAGTTCCTTGTATATTTTGGATATTAGCCCCTTATCGGAGGCACTGTTTGCAAAAATCTTCTCCCATTCAGTTGGTTGCCTCTTTATTTTGTAGATGGTTTCTTTTGCTGTGCAGAAGCTTTTAACTTTGATATAGTCCCGTTCATTTACTTTAGCTTTTACTTCCCTTGCCTTTGGAGTCAAATTTATGAAATGCTCTTTGAACCCAAGATCCATAAGTTCAGTACCTATGTTTTCTTCAATGCAGTTTATTGTTTCAGGTCTTATGCTTAAGTCCTTGATCCATTTTGAATTAATTTTGTTCCATGGTGACAGATAGCAGTCCAGTTTCATTCTTTTGCATGTGGCTTTCCATTCTCCCAGCACCATTTATTGAAGAGGATGTCTTTTGTCCATTGTATATTTTTTGCTTCTTTGTCAAAAATTATCTGTCCATATATATGTGGTTTTATTTCTGGGTTCTCAATTCTATTCCATTGGTCTATGTGTCTGTTTTTCTGCCAATACCATGCTGTTTTGATTATTGTAGCCCTGTAGTACAAGCTAGAGTCAGGGAGTGTGATACCTCCAGCATTGTTCTTTTTCTTAAGACTGCTTTGGCTATTCGGGGTCTTTTGTGGTTCCAAACAAATCTGATGATTTTTTGTTCTATTTCTTTAAAAAATGCCATTGGGATTTTGATGGGGATTGCATTAAATCTGTATATTGCGTTGGGTAATATGGCCATTTTAACTATGTTGATTCTTCCAATCCATGAGCACGGAATGTCTTTCTATTTCTTGGTGTCTTCAATTTCTTTTAAAAATATCTTATAGTTTTCAGCATATAGATCTTTCACATCTTGGTTAAGTTTATTCCTAGGTATTTTATTATTATTGCTACAATTGCAAAAGGAATTGCTTTTCGTTTGTTTGTTTGTTTTCCTGAGATCTCATTGTTAGTATATAGGAATGCAATGGACTTTTGTACATTGATTTTGTAACCAGCAACCTTACTATATTCGTTGATTGTTTGTAACAGCTTTTTGGTGGAGTCTTCAGGATTTTCTGTGTATAGCATCGTGTCATCTGTAAAGAGTGACAATTTAACTTCTTCATTCCCAATTTGGATGCCTTTTATTTCTTTCCCTTGCCTGATTGCTCTGGTGAGGATTTCCAATATTATGTTGAAAAGCAGAGGTGATAGGGGACATCCCTGCTGTGTTGCTGAACGTAGAGCAAAGGGCTTCAGTTTTTCACTGTTAATTATGTGATTAGCTGAGGGTTTATCATATATGGCCTTTATTATGTTAAGGTATTTTCCTTCTATACCCATTTTATTAAGTGTTTTAATCATAAATGTATGTTGTATCTTGTCAAATGCATTTTCTGCATCAATTGATATAATCATATGATTTTTGTCCTTTATTTTGTTTATGTGATGTATCACATAGATGGATTTGCATATGTTGAACCATCCTTGTGCCCCTGGGATGAAGCCCACTTGATCATGATGAATAATCTTTTTAATGTACTGCTGCAACCGATTTGCTAGAATTTTGTTTAGGATTTTTGCATCTGTATTCGTCAGAGATACTGGTCTGTAGTTTTGTAGTTTTCTTTTTTTGTGTTATCCTTACCAGGTTTTGGTATCAGGGTAATGTTGGTCTCATAAAATGAGTTAGGCAGTACTGTCTCTTCTTTTTTTTGGAAGAGTTTGAGCAGGACTGGTATTAGATCCTGTTTGAAGGTTTGATAAAATTCACTAGTGAAGCCATCTGGTCCCGGACTTTTGCTTTTGGGAAGGTTTCAGATGACTGATTCAATTTCCTAACTGGTGATGGGTCTGTTTAGATTTTCCCGTTCTTCATGGTTCAGCCTAGGAAGGCTATATGTTTCTAAGAACTTGTCCATTTCTTCTAGGTTGTTGAATTTGGTGGCATATAGTCCTTCATAGTATTCTTGGATGATCCTTTGTATTTCTGTGGTGTCCATGATAACTTCCCCTTTTTCATTTCTGATTTTGTTAATTAGTGTCTTCTCTCTTTTTATCTTAGTGAGTCTAGCCAAGGGTTTGTCAATTTTGTTAATCTTTTCAAAGAACCAGCTCTTTGTCACATTAATTTTTTCTGTTGCCTTTTTGTTCTCTATTTCATTTAGTTCTGCTCTGATTTAATTATTTCATTTCTTCTGCTGAACTTGGGTTTCATTTGTTGTTTTTCTTTTGTTCTTTAAGGTGTAATGAGGTTAGTTATTTGGGATTTTTCTTGTATCTTGAGATAGTCCTGTAATGATATAAATTTCCCTCTTAAAACTGCATTGCTGCATCCCCAAAATTTTGGTAGGGTGTACTTTCATTCTCATTTTTTTCTATGTATCTATTGGTCTCTCCTCTTATTTCTCTTTGACCCGGTCATTCTTTAAGAGTATGCTGTTTAATCTCCATGTATTTGTGTATCTTTAGTTTTCTGGTAAGACTGTGTCTCCATTGTTTCTTTGCTTTTTGTTGATGTCTATTATTTGTGTGTAGTGGTATTCTATGATTTTTGCCTTTGTTTCTTCTTTTATTACAGTATATATTTCAGTTCTGGATTTTTTTTTTTTTTTGAGTGGTTACCATTAAGTTTATGTAAAAGAAAGTTTGATATTTAGAGTATTCCACTTTCTTTTTTTTTTTCTTACTGACTTTTATTTTTTATTTATTTATTTATTTTTTATTAAATGTATTGGGGTGACAATTGTTAGTAAAATTACATAGATTTCAGGTGTACAATTCTGTATTACATCATCTATAAATCCCATTGTGTGTTCACCACCCAGAGTCAGTTCTCCTTCCATCACCATATATTCGATCCCCCTTACCCTCATCTCCCACCCCCCATCCCCCACCCCCCTTTCTTCAGCATGCTTACTTTCTCTTTTCCCATATTCCGGTTCAGGCCTTTACTCTCCCCCTTTTTATGTTTTGGTTGCCACTAATTGTCCCTGTTGATGGTGGTCGAATAGCCTCCTTTTGTATTTCTTGTAGTGCAGGTCGTGTGTTAGAAAATTCCCTTAGCTTCTGTATGTCTGGAAAGGTCTTTATTCCTCCTTCATATCTAAAGGATATCTTTGCTGGGTATATTATTCTTGGCTCATAATTTCTCTCTTTCAATAGTTTGAGTATTTGGTTCCACTCCCTCCTGGCTTGTAGTGTTTCTGCTGAAAAATCTGATGATAATCTAATGGGCTTTCCTTTGCAGATTACCATCTTCTTTTCTCTAGCTACCTGAGGATTCTTTCTTTGTCGTTGATTTTAGACAGCTTCAATACAATGTGCCTTGGAGAAGGCCTGTTGGGATTGAGGTAATTAGGTGTTCTGTTTGCTTCTTGGATTCGAGGATCCAGTTCTTTCCACAAGTTTGGGATTTCTCGTCGACTATTTGTTTGAATATACTCTCTGTTCCCTTCTCTCTTTCTTCTCTTTCTGGTATACCCATTATTCTTATATTACTCTTTCTGATGAAGTCAGAAAGTTCTTGTAGAGTTCTTTCATTTCTTTTAAGTCTCAAGTCTCTTTCTTCTTCCATCTGTGTCATTTCCAGGTTTCTATCTTCGATGTCACTGATTCGTTCCTCTATTCAACTCTACTACCTAAGCTGCCTATTTCATTCTTAATTTCTTCTATGGAGTTCTTCATCTCCAGAAATTCTATTTGGTTCTTTTTTAAAATTTCAGTCTCTTTGGTAAAATGTTCATGTTGTTCTTTGATTGTGTTTCTGAGTTCACTAAACTGCCTTTCTGTGTTTTCTTGCATCTTGTTTAGTTTTTTCAGAACTGCAATCTTGAATTCTCTGTCATTTAAGTCACATATTTCCATATATTTAACTTCATTTTCTGGAGAATTTTCATTTTCTTTCTGAGCTGGCTTGTTGCCTTGGTTATTCATTGCAATTAATGATTTATTATTTCTCTCCCTAGACATTTGTAGGAGTGGGTCCTGCAACAGGTTGATAGGAAGAGGTCTTTCTTTTGTTTTCCAGTATGTGTTGGTAGAATGTTTTATTTTCTCTCCAACTGCAGCCTTTTTTTCTCTCTCACACTGTAGTTTATGTTTTCTCTGCACTATTCCAGCTTCTCACACAATGGGGGGATTCCCTGGAAGACAGGCTTCTCCTTTGTTAATAGTTCACATGGGTCATTGGGTGCCACGTCTGTGTGGGGATGCAGAGAGGTTTTGAAGTTCCAAAGCTCTTCTTGCACCAGATTCAGAGCCCGTGTGTTTCAGCAGTTCTGTTTACTCCTGCAGGGAACCACCCATATAGGTGGGTACAGGGACAGGGTGGATTGTGAGATGTGGCCCAGAGCAATGGTGGCAACCACCACCACAGCCATTCCTGCTTCTACAGCTGCCTCCCCTTTGCTGGAACTAGTTGGGCTGCAAATCTGTCTGTGGACCACAGTTCTCAGAACTGCAAATATTCTATTCTTTTGATCTAACACTGCTATTGTTCTGCTTTTAGCACTGAGCAGGTGGGGGTGGGGCGAGCTCTGGGAGGGTAGGGAGGGGGCGGCTAGTCTCAGTGCCTAAGGCTTCCTTTCTCTGAGGCAGTGAGGGCTTAAACCACAGTTTTCAGCCTTCTTCCCTTAGTCTTTTCTCTGAGGTCTCTGCTGTGAGCATTGGGTGCAGCCGTGTTATGTGTTGTCCCCTCATCCCTGTGGGCCATAAACAGAGCCCTAGCAATCTGAGTTCTTCCCTCTCCCACAGCTGCAGTAGTTCCAGGATGCAGCGAGCTTGGACCACTGAGCTAGGTCTGCCTCCTGTGCCCGCAGAGCTCCGTGTCCACACTTCTCCCTTCCTTCCTCCCCAGCTCGCGCAATTTGCCCACTTTTAGGTGATTTCAGTAGTGAGCCTCTCAGTCTTGCCTGTCTTCTGCACAGGGAGTCCTTTTTGGAGTTATAGTTGTTGAATTGTAAATTCCAGGGGAGATTTCAAGAGGCTTACCTCACGCTGCCATTTTTATGACGTCACTCCAAGTTCCATGAGTTTTAAAGGTAATGTCATGACTGGGGTTTGGTATGGGTCCCATTTAAGTAAGAAATGTACGAGTATTCTGAGTGAATTGTTTCTGGGCCCTCCTAGGCCAGCGTAGGTGCCTACAACAGAAGACAGAGATGAAGATTTGGCCTGATTTTATGAAAGAAGGTGCTGTCTTAGATTGAGGCTTTCCAGGAGCATGGGTAGATCTTGGGGAGAACTCTTCTGTTTTCATAGAAAAACACTTTGGTACTTCATTAAATTTCTCACTCATCCATATGTCTCTTAATATCTGTTGTTAATGTTAAGTGCAAAATGGAGAACAGACTTGAGAATTGCCCAAGTAGACAAAACCATTTAAGCCACACAAGTAAACTAAATGTTACTTATTTCATGAACATAAGCAAAACTTAGGCTATTTCCTATAAATGCCTCTGATAATCATAAAAGAAACTCATCATCTTCCTAAAGTTAGTATGAGATAATTACTTTTAACCAATTCCCTGCTATCTGGAAATCCCCATTGTAATAACTATTTATTGTAAGGGTTAACTACTTCTTTAGTTTTACTTTATAAGCCATCCTATAATGTCATTCCCTAGAGATGCATGTCAGTTTTAAATTTGTAAGCTCCCAGTTCACAGACTGCTCTTGTATGCACAATAATCTCTTACTAAATATTATTTATTGATCTGGTAATTTAAATTTTGTTGTTTCTCGATTTTTCACACTGTTAACTCAGTTTTCTATATGAAAACTGGGTCCACAGGTGTAGGTGTATCCTATGGCATTTGTCACACTTCTGTCCTCTGGTATATCATTGGCTTTAATAGGAGATACTAACTGAAAGTCCTTTTTGAAAAAGCCCAAGAGCATCATCTTTCTGTGATATGGGTTGTCATTTGCCCCATGAGATTGAAATCTCATTGAGGATAAGAATTGGGTTTTCCTCATCTTTGTATCCCACTTGATAACTTATTCATACACTAGAGGCTCTCAATGAGGTTTAGACCTAGGTTGGAGGAAGTGAAATCTCCAAACTTTCCTACTGACGGTTTTTGGAAGTCTCAGAATGGCCCTAAATCCAGTGCTTTGAAGAAGATGTTTTGCTCTTAAAAGGGAGAGGGTTGTCTTTTCTACTTTGATGGATTGGTGTCCAGGCTAGGGGGAGGAGAAGTGACTCACCACAAAGGTCTGGGTGGACAGGGAGGGGAGGAGGTCTTGGCTGACCATGCCATTGTGGGACTGCTCCAAGGCTGTGCCTGTCATGCTCCTTGCCTCCTTTTAGTCATGGGGTTGTTCAGTTCTATGGCATATGGCCCTGACTCTCAACTCTCAGAAGCATGGAAAGATGGGTTAAAGATCATCCAGTCCTAAAACCTGCCATAAATTTGTCATGATTCAATTTCCGCTTTTTAGGCACTGCACTATGTATGTTTATTTGTGTGTGTCCGATGGAAGCCTGGGAATTAGTTAACTCAAGAACAGTTGGCTGCTCAACCACATGTTCTTGGCTCCTCTGGGTGTTAGTGTCAGTGGAAAAAATGCAAAAACATAACTGGTCCCTTGTGAGGGCAGCAGTCATCCTGCCACTTCTCTCTCCTTGGAATTAGTGGTTGATACATCTCTTTAAAATGACCAAGCTGAGTGGTTCTTCCTGGTGTGTGTGGCTGTTCCTTGGTGGGACTTGGGGCAACAGGAGTGGATCTTTCTGAATTGACAAAGCCAGACATTACTGAGGTCCTGAGCTTTCAATAAAAGAATCTGTCTTGATTTGAATTTCTTCCCAAAAATGAGTCTGAGAGCAGGGCTTGGGTGCAAGTAGTTTTCTAGGAGTTGATCCCAGGAAGCAGGAGGGAGGAGCAAGGAGAATGAGACAAGGGAAGAGAAAAAATCCAAACAAGAGGTGTTACTATGAGCAGTAAGGTTTGATTTTGCTAAGACCTCTGAGAAGCATAGAGATTGTCCCCCTGAAGGATGAAAGACTGACCACTTATCCACCTGCCTCTGTTCTCCTGTTGGTTGTGGGTGGCCCCCAGAATGTTGACTTCCCTGCCATCCTGGCTACTCTCTTTTCCTGGGCTGAGAAGTTTCTGCAGTGTCATAGAAGGAAGAAAGTGGAAACCCAGGTGACATGTGCTTGAGGTAAGAAGCTGTTGGGGATAGATGCGTCTGTGCTCTCAATGAACTGTCCTTGAAGCAGGCTCAAATTAGGTGGGTTGAGCAGAGATGATGAAGGGCATCTTCTATTTTCAGCAGGAAAAATGTCTGATGATGTCTTGAACCATAAGGAGTAATCAGCCCTTAGGATTTGCTCAATGAGAAGGAACAGTAGCAATGGGTTAGGTGATGGGCTTAACTAATTCTGTAATGTTTAGAATAGCATTGTGATTAGTTAGAAGACCCATCACCATTGTCCACTCCTGGCTCTACTTTTACCAAGTTAAGGTATTTTCTCATCTGAGACCCAAAATATTCCATAAAAAAATACATATATGCTTTATATTTACCTTCAGTTTTATCATTTCACTCTTCATTTCTTTAAGTAAATTAAAATATTTGAAGAGATAATGGTCAATAATTGTCTAAAATTAATGAAAGACCAAAAACAAGAGATCTGTGTACTAAGATCAAGATAAATATAAAACACACATGCAGAAACATACACAGACACACAGAGACACCATAGTCAATCTGCTGAAACTCAAAAATAAAAACTTGAAGGCAGCCAGAGAAAAAAGAAATATTACGTATAGAAATAAGAGAGTACTGTTTTCTGTTCCATTGTCATTCTCTTTTCTTGGGACTTCAATTACATTTATGCTAGATTGCTTTAGATTGTCCCACACATTTTGTAAGCTGGTTCTATTTTTTTTTTTACTTTTTTTTCTTTTTGAGTTTCAGTATACATAATTTTTATTACTTATCTTAAAATTTATTGACTCCTTGCATAGCTATGTCCAGCCTGCTGATGAGGCCAGAGAAATAATCTCTGATATTGGGTTTTATATTTCTAGCATTTCCATTTCACTCTTTTTGACTTTCTGCTGAAATTCCCTGTCATTTCTTTTTTTTTAAAATTTTATTTTATTAAATTTATTGGGGTGACAACTGTTAGTAAAATTACATAGATTTCAGGTGTACAATTCTGTATTACGTCATCTATAAATCCCATTGTGTGTTCATCACTCAGAGTCAGTTCTCCTTCCATCACCATATATTCGATCCCCCTTACCCTCATCTCCCACCCCCCACCCCCCACCCCCCTTACCCTCTGGCAACCACCAAACCATTGTCTGTGTCTATGAGTTTCCGTTTCTCATTTGTTTGTCTTGTTCTTTTGTTGCTTTTGGTTTATATACCACATATCAGTGAAATCACATGGTTCTCTGCTTTTTCTGTCTGACTTATTTCGCTCAGCATTACACTCTCAAGATCCATCCATGTTGTGAGAAATGTTCCTGTATCATCTTTTCTTACCGCCGAATAGTATTCTATTGTGTACATATACCACAACTTCTTTATCCATTCATCTATCGAAGGACATTTTGGTTGTTTCCATGTCTTGGCCACCGTAAACAAAGCTGCAATGAACATTGGAGCACACGTGTCTTTATCTCTGAATGTTTTCAGATTTTTTGGGTAGATACCCAACAGAGGGATTGCTGGGTCATATGGCAATTCTATTCGTAATTTTTTGAGGAACCTCCACACTGCCTTCCATAACGGCTGCACCAGTCTGCATTCCCACCAACAGTGTATGAGGGTTCCTTTTTCTCCACAGCCTCTCCAACATTTGTTACTATTTGTCTTGTTGATGATAGCCATTCTGACTGGGGTGAGGTGATATCTCATTGTGGTTTTGATTTGCATTTCTCTGATGATTAGTGATGTTGAGCATTTTTTCATATGTCTATTTGCCATTTGTATGTCCTCTTTGGAGAAATGTCTCTTCAGGTCCTCTGCCCATTTTTCAATTGGGTTGTTTGTTTTTTTGTTGTTGAGTTGCATGAGTTCCTTGTATATTCTGGATACTAGCCCCTTATCGGAGGCACTGTTTGCAAAAATCTTCTCCCATTCAGTTGGTGGCCTCTTTATTTTGTCAATGGTTTCTTTTGCTGTGCAGAAGCTTTTAAGTTTCATATAGTCCCATTCGTTTATTTTAGCTTTTACTTCCATTGCCTTTGGAGTCAAGTTCATAAAATGCTCTTTGAACCCAAGGTCCATAAGTTTAGTACCTATGTTTTCTTCTATGCAGTTTATTGTGTCAGGTCTTATGCTTAAGTCTTTGATCCATTTTGAATTAACTTTGGTACATGGTGACAAATAGCAGTCCAGTTTCATTCTTTTGCACGTGGCTATCCAATTCTCCCAGCACCATTTATTGAAGAGGCTGTCTTTGCTCCATTGTATGTTTTTTGCTTCTTTGTCAAAAATTATCTGTCCATGTTTATGTGGTTTTATTTCTGGGTTCTCAATTCTATTCCATTGGTCTATGTGTCTGTTTTTCTGCCAATACCATGCTGTTTTGATTATTGTAGCCCTGTAGTACAGGCCAAAGACAGGAAGTGTGATACCTCCATTATTTTTTTTTTCTTTCCTCAATTCTTTATTTTCATAATTAGTCTTGCTCTTGATACCTCCATTATTGTTCTTTTTTCTTAAGATTGCTCTGGCTATTCGGGGTCTTTTGTGGTTCCAAACAAATCTGATGATCTTTTGTTCTATTTCTTTAAAATATGCCATTGGGATTTTGATGGGGATTGCATTGAATCTGTATATTGCTTTGGGTAATATGGCCATTTTAACTATGTTGATTCTTCCAATCCATGAGCACGGAATGTCTTTCCATTTCTTTCTCTCTTCTTCAATTTCTTTAAAAAATGTCTTATAGTTTTCAGCATATAGGTCTTTCACATCCTTGGTTAAGTTTATTCCTAGGTATTTTATTCTTTTTGTTGCAATTGCAAAAGGAATTGTTTTTTGTATTTCTTTTTCTGAGATTTCATTGTTAGTATATAGGAAGGCAATGGACTTTTGTGCGTTGATTTTGTAGCCAGCAACTTTACTGTATTCGTTGATTGTTTCTAATAGCTTTTTGGTGGAGTCTTTAGGGTTTTCTATATATAGCATCATGTCATCTGCAAAGAGTGATAATTTAACTTCTTCATTCCCAATTTGGATGCCTTTTATTTCTTTCTCTTGCCTGATTGCTCTGGCAAGGACTTCCAACACTATGTTGAAAAGCAGAGGTGATAGGGGACATCCCTGTCGTGTTCCTGAACGTAGAGCAAAGGGCTTCAGTTTTTCTCCATTAATTATGAGATTAGCAGAGGGCTTGTCATATATGGCCTTTATTATGTTAAGGTATTTTCCTTCTATACCCATTTTATTAAGTGTTTTAATCATAAATGGATGTTGTATCTTGTCAAATGCTTTTTCTGCATCAATTGATATAATCATATGATTTTTGTCCTTTATTTTGTTTATGTGATGTATCACATTGATGGATTTTTCGTATGTTGAACCATCCTTGTGCCCCGGGGATGAACCCCACTTGGTCGTGATGAATAATCTTTTTAATGCATTGTTGTATTCGATTTGCTAGAATTTTATTTAGGATTTTTGCATCGGTATTCATCAGAGATATTGGTCTGTAGTTTTCTTTTTTTGTGCTGTCCTTACCAGGTTTTGGTATCAGGGTAATGTTGGCCTCATAAAATGAGTTAGGGAGTACTGTCTCTTCTTCAATTTTTTGGAAGAGTTTGTGCAGGATTGGTATTAGATCCTCTTTGAAGGTTTGGTAGAATTCACTAGTGAAGCCATCTGGTCCCGGACTTTTGCTTTTGGGAAGGTTTTGGATGACTGATTCAATTTCGTTACTGGTGATCGGTCTGTTTAGATTTTCCAGTTCTTCATGGTTCAGCCTTGGAAGGCTATATGTTTCTAAGAACTTGTCCATTTCTTCTAGGTTGTTGAATTTGGTGGCATATAGTCCTTCATAGTATTCTTGGATGATCCTTTGTATTTCTGTGGTGTCCGTGATAACTTCCCCTTTACGTTTCTGATTTTGTTAATCAGTGTCTTCTCTCTTTTTATCTTAGTAAGTCTAGCCAAGGGTTTGTCAATTTTGTTAATCTTTTCAAAGAACCAGCTCTTTGTCACATTAATTTTTTCTATTGTCCTTTTGTTCTCTATTTCATTTAGTTCTGCTCTAATTTTTGTTATTTCCTTTCTTCTGCTGACCTTGGGTTTTACTTGTTCTTCTTTTTCTAGTTCTTTAAGGTGTAACATGAGGTTATTTATTTGGGAGTTTTCTTGTTTCTTGAGATAGGCCTGTAATGAGATAAATTTCCCTCTTAAAACTGCTTTCGCTGCATCCCAAAAATTTTGGTAGGATGTATTTTCATTGTCATTTGTTTCTATGTATCTTTTGATCTCTCCTCTAATTTCTTCTTTGACCCAGTCCTTCTTTAAAAGTATGTTGTTTAATCTCCATGTATTTGGGTTTCTTCCCGCTTTCTTTTTACAGTTGATATCCAATTTCAAAGCCTTGTGATCAGAGAATATGCATGGTATGATTTCAATCTTCTTAAATTTGTTGAGACTGATTTTATGTCCCAATATATGGTCTATCCTTGAGAATGTTCCATGTACACTAGAAAAGAATGTATAGTCTGATGTTTTAGGATGAAGTGCTCTATAAATGTCAATTATGTCCATTTCATCTAATGTGTCATTTAGGGCTACTATTTCGTTATTTATTTTCTGTTTGGATGATCTATCCATAGCTGTCAATGATGTATTTAAGTCCCCTAGTATAATTGTGTTTTGGTCAATTTCTCCCTTTAGTTCTGTTAGTAGTTGCTTGGTGTATTTCGGTGCTCCCTGATTGGGGGCATAAATATTGATGACTGTTATGTCTTCTTGTTGTACAGTCCCTTCACCATTATGAAATGTCCATCTTTGTCTCTTGTTATCTTTTTCACCTTGAAGTCTGTTTCATCTGATATCATTATGGCTACACCTGATTTTCTCTGGGTACCATTTGCTTGGAGTGTCAATTTCCACCCTTTCACTTTGAGTCTATGCTTGTCCTTGTAGCTGAGATGTGTCTCTTGGAGACAGCATATGGTTGGGTTTAGTTTTTTGATCCAATCTGCTACTCTGTGCCTTTTTATTGGTGAGTTCAGTCCATTTACATTTAGGGTGATTATTGATATGTGAGGATTTCCTGTCATTCTATCTTTAGTTTTCTGGTAAGGCTGTGTCTCCATTGTTTCTTTGCCTTGTTGTTGTCTATTATTTCGGTGTGGTGGTATTCTATGATGTTTCCTTCTGTTTCTTCTTTTATTTCAGTATATATTTCAGTTCTGGATTTTTTTTTGAGTGGTTACCCTTAAGTTTATGTAAAAGAAAGTTTGATATTTAGAGTATTCCATTTTCTTCAGCACGCTTACTTTCTCCATTCCCATATTCCGGTTCAGGCCTTTACTCTCCCCCTTTTTGAGTTTTGGTTGCCACAAATTGTCCCTGTTGATGGTGGTCGAATAGCCTCCTTTAGTATTTCTTGTAGTGCAGGTCGTGTATTAGAAAATTCCCTCAGCTTCTGTATGTCTGAAAGGTCTTTACTCCTCCTTCATATCTAAAGGATATCTTTGCTGGATATGTTATTCTTGGCTCATGATTTCTCTCTTTCAATAGTTTGAATATTTGGTTCCACTCCCTCCTGGCTTGTAGAGTTTCTGCTGAAAAATCTGATGATAATCTAATGGGCTTTCCTTTGTAAGTTACCGTCTTCTTTTCCCTGGCTGCCTTGAGGATTCTTTCTTTGTCGTTGATTTTAGACAGCTTCAATACAATGTGCCTTGGAGAAGGCCTGTTGGGATTGAGGTAACTAGGTGTTCTATTTGCTTCTTGGATTCGAGGGTCCAGTTCTGTCCACAAATTTGGGAAGTTCTCATCGACAATTTGTTTGAATATATTCTCTGTTCCCTTCTCTTTCTTCTCCTTCTGGTATGCCCATTATTCTTATATTGCTCTTTCTGATGGAGTCAGAAAGTTCTTGTAGAGTTCTTTCATTTCTTTTAAGTCTCAAGTCTCTTTCTTCTTCCATCTGTGTCATTTCCAGGTTTCTATCTTCGATGTCACTGATTCTTTCCTCCATCTGGTCAACTCTACTACCTAAGCTGGTTATTTCATTCTTAATTTCTTCTATTGAGTTCTTAATCTCCAGAAATTCTATTTGGTTCTTTTTAAGATTTCAATCTCTTTTGTAAAATGCTCATGCTGTTCTTTGATTGAGTTTCTGAGTTCATTTAACTGCCTATCTGTGTTTTCTTGTATCTCGTTGAGTTTTTCAGAACTGCAATCTTGAATTCTCTGTCATTTAAGTCACATATTTCTGTATCTTTAAGTGCCTTCTCTGGAGATTTTTCACTTTCTTTCTGAGCTATCTTGTTGCCTTGGTTATTCATGGCGATTACTGGTTTACTATTTCTCTTCCTAGACATCTACAGGAGTGACTTCTGCAACAGGTTGATAGGAAGCGGTCTTTCTTTTGTTTTCCAGTACTTGTTGGTAGAATGTTTTATTATTTCTCCAACTGCAACTTATTTTTCTTCTCTCACAAGGTAGTGCTATATTTTCTCTGCACTATTCTAGCTTCTCACACAATGGGGGGATTCCCTGGGAGACGAGCTTCTCCTCTGTTAATAGTTCGTCTAGGTCACAGGGCGCAGTGTCCCGGTGGGTATGCGGAGAGCTTTTGATGTTCCAAAGCTCTTCCAGCTCCTGATTCAGAGCCTGTATGTTTCAGCAGTTCTGTTTACTCCTGCAGGGATCCGCCCAGATAGGTGGGGCCAGGGGTGGGGTGAGTTGTGAGAGGTGGCCAAGAGCAATGGCGGCGACCACCACCACAGCCGGTCCTGCCTCCACAGCTCCCTCCCCTTTGCCGGAACTAGTTGGGCTGTGAATTTGTGTCTGCGGTCCACAGTTTTCAAAACAGCAAATTTTCTGTTGTTTTGATCTGACACTGCTACTGTTTCGCTTCTAGCACTGGGCAGGTGGGGGCAGGGCGAGCTCTGGGAGGGGAGGGAGGGGGCGGCTAGTCTCAGTGCCTAAGGCTTCCTTCCGTTCCCTGCTCCGCAGTGCGGGCTTAAACCACCGTTTTCAGCCTTTTTCCCTCAGTCTTTTCTCCGAAGTCTCTGCCGTGAATGTTGGGTTCAGCCGTGTTATATGCTGTCCCCTCAGCCCTGTGGAGCCCTGGCGGAGCCCTAGCAGTCCGAGTTCTTCCCTCTCCCGCAGCTGCGGTAGTTCCGGGAAGCAGCAAGCTCGGAGCACTGAGCTAGGTCTGCGTCCTGCGCCCACGCGGCTCCGTCTCCGCGCACTTCTCCGTTTCCTCCTCCCCCCCACTTGCGGGAATCTCCCACCTGCAGGTGATTTCAGTCGGTAGTGGGCCTCTTCGTCTTGCCTGTCTGCTGTGCACGGAGTCCTTTGTGGAGTTTTTGTTGTTCGATTCTTTGTAAATTCCAGGGGAGGTTTACAGAGGCTCACCTCACGCCGCCATTTTTCCGGAAATCTGTTCCCCTGTCATTTCGTATTCCCATTAGTTTAATTAGATTCGTGTTCAATTTTCCCATTAGATTTTTTAAAAACATAGTGATGATAATTATTTTAAGGTCTATGTCTAACTGTTTCAACAACTGAGCCATTTGAGTTTCATTCTGTTGGTTGTTTTATCTCTTCACAATACGTTGTTCTTTCTTGTATGTCTCAAAATTTTTTATTGCATGCCAGACATCTGTTGTAGAAAAACAATAGAGACTGACGTAACTAGTATTTACACCCAGAAAAGAAAAGGACATGCCTCGTCTGTCAGGGCATTAGCATGGGTGGTTGAGTCAATCTACTTAAGAATTGAGCTGGGTTTTAATTATGTTTCTGCTATCATTTTCTTCAGTATACCAAAGACTTCAGATTCCCCTATCAGTGGGCTGCTGTTATCTTGTGCTTAGTATGGGGACTGGAGTGCTTGAGGGATTGTCTCTGTGTCCCTGTTTCATAGTCAGCTTTTACCAGTAACTATGTGGTCAATTTCTCTAACATCTTGACTCTCCTTAGCAACAAACTTTGTTGCTGTTATTTGCTGCTCATGACAGGGACTGGGGATAGGGAGTGTCTCATCTTTCATGGACTAGCCGCAGGCATAGGCAGGAGCTGTGTACTTGAGTTTCAGGGATAGGAATGTATCCGCATATCTCCCACCTCCCATGGAAGCCAAACTCTGTGGAGTATATCTGTGTTAAATTTTGGATGGGAGATAATTTCTTGCCCCTCCCACAGTGGTAGAAAATCCTGCTTTTTATCAGTGCAGGATTCTGAGCTCAAATGCATTTATTTCTCTCACACCAGCAGCTTAAGGTTGTTACATCATCTGAAGGAGGGTCTGGAAGTGGATAGGGTGTTGTGCCTGTACCGCAGTGGCAGCAGCACACCTGCATCACCTTGGGGCACTCCTTTCAGTCTTCTCTCTTGTTCCTGATGAAGGCCCATGGCAAATAATTTGTGAGTGACTATGAACTCCGTTTGTGTCTGGGACTCCCAGTAATTCTAAATGGATCTGTTGGCCGACACTTAACTTTTTAGAATTCATTAAAGTTTTAGCTCATTTCTTCTTATCTACTTTTGTGGTGGTGTCCTCTGTAGGCCGTTGTGCTCTGACAAAGGTGAAACAGTTTGTGTATCCTATCCGTCCTCAGAGAGGCTTTTCATCCCTTGGAATTTAGCTCATTTGGTTGCCTTGTGATCTTAACTCTTTGATGGGGTCAGAAAAGTTGTGGTTTTGTAGATTTCTTGGCTTTTCCTCATTGTTAGAGTAGGAAGATATATTTTCTTATGGATTTTGACATTCTTTTTTTTAAATTTATTGGGGTGACAATTGTTAGTAAAATTACATAGTTTTCAGGTGTACAATTCTGTATTACATCATCTATAAATCCCATTGTGTGTTCACCACCCAGAGTCAGTTCTCCTTCCATCACCATATATTTGATCCCCTTTACCCTCATCTCCCACACCCCACCACCCTTACCTTCTGGTAACCACTAAACTATTGTCTGTGTCTATGAGTTTTTGTTTCTTATTTGTTTGTCTTGTTCTTTTGTGGATCTTGAGAGTATGATGCTAAGCAAAATAAGTCAGACAGAAAAAGCAGAGAACCATAGGATTTTGACATTCTTTGTGGAAGTGGGGCAACTATTATTTGAATGTTTATTATATGCAGGAAACTAGACCAGGCCCTGTTTGTTGACTTTGTACCATAACCTGTCCCTTTTGACCAATCCCCCTCAGATGAATAAACCTTTGGCCTCCTTTTTAATCTATGGAAAACCCAACTACTGGACTTCTCTCTGAACTTTAAGCACCACAGTCTTCGGGAAATTGAGGTCCCATCCAGTTCTGCATGCAAAATTCTCGGACAGCACCCCTCCTGGCCCTGTCCCTTGTCTTGAGAGGGCACAGTGGGCACATCTATTTTACCATCTAGGGGCAGTGTGGTAAAGTAGGAGAAGATCAGATATGTTGCCAGAACTTCTAACTCCATGAGATAATTGATCCAATTTCCCTTCACTTGGTGCTGGTTCACACTCTTCATTTGTGTTTGCTTAAGCGGGTCTCCTCAATATTGGGTCCTGGTTTTCTTCTCTGTAAAATTAGAGGTTGAACTAAATTCCCTTAAAATAGATGGCTTCCAGAAAGTGGTGCGATAATGATTCCTGGGGCTTTGGAATCTATGCTCACATATGAAGTGTGAACAAACAATATGGAGAATGTTTAAATTAAAAAAATATATTACAATAAAAGACACATTGCCATTAATCCCCTTCAAAATACTCCCCCTCGCTTCAAACACACTTATCCCATTATTCTTGCCACTTTGTGAAGCGGTTCTGCAAGTCCTCTTTCGTGAGTGTCTTTAGTTGTGCTGTCATGGCTGCCTCAATGTTCTGAATCATTTTGACTTTGGGGAAGAGCCAGAAGTCACACGGTGCCAGACTCAGTGAATAAGGAGGATGAGGACACACCATAATGTTTGTATTTGACAGAAATTATTGTGTACCAGAAGTGATGTGTGACCCAGAGAGTCGTCATGATGGAGGATGATTTACAGCACACTTTAAAACACACCTTCACTCAACCATAGCTCACTGCACCCAACTGACTGCACCAAACAAATTGAAACAAGTCACACACTGTTCCTAAGGTTTGACGTACTGCATCCCATATTGAAGATCTCTGCCTTTCCATGTCATGGCACTCAGCAGCATCATTTACTCTATTTTGTGATCACAACGGAAAGGCTTTGTGTCACACATGGATTCTGTTATGGAAATTTCGGTTAAAAAAAAATTACAGTGTGTCCTCATCCACCTCAGTCACTGAATCTGGCACTGTGCCAAAGTTAAAATGTCCATAAAAGGTAAATGTTTTGGATCGATTCAGGACATAGAGGCGACCAGGACAGCGCAACTAAAGACACTCACAAAAGAGGACAGCTTCAGAAAGTGGCAAGAATGATGGGATAAGTTTGTTCAAAGTGAGGGGGAATATTTTGAGGAGAATTCATGGCAATGTGTTTTTTACTGTAATATATATTTTTTTAATTTAAACATTCACTATATTTATTGATCACACTTTGTATGCATTTTGTCACTCAAGAAGCAATGAAAGAGTAAGAGCTATCTTGTGGAATTACAAGAAATATTCTGTGTTAAAATCAGTGCTCATATTAAGGAAGGCAAAAACCAGTGCTAAGTTTCTGTAGTTTTCAAACAGCGTTTCCATCTCTGTCCCCCACCTTTTCATCCAGGATGGCTCAGACTTCACATAGCTTATTTCTTGGATTTCCCCTCAGGTGCGTGCTTGAAGGAAAAGTTTTGTGGAAAAAAAATTAAATACACTCAGAAATAAGATCACTGGGCGCAGGAGTGGCAAAAGGAGGTGAGAGCTTTATGGAGTGATGAAAGTGGTCTGTCTTTATTGTGGCTGTTGTTACATGGGTGTATTGTGTGTATTTGATGAAACTCTTTGAACTGTACATTGAAATGGGTGAAATGTATTGTATGTAAATTAACTTCAACAAAGTTCACTTAAAATTGGTCAGATGACATCATAGAAATGGCAGTATGAGGTGAGCCTCTTGAAATATCCCCTGGAATTTACAACAAATTGAACAGCTATAATTCCACAAAGGACTCTCTGCACAGCAGGCAGGCAAGACTAAGAGACACGTAACTGAAATCATCTAAAGGTGGGAAAATTGGGTGAGCAGGGGAGGAGAGAAGCAGGAAGTGCGGAGAGGCTGGCTGTGTGGGTGCAGGATGCAGACCTAGCTTGAAGCTCCCAGCTCCCTGCATTCCAGAACTACCGCAGTCAAGGGAGAGGGAAGAATTTGGACTGCTAGCGCTATGCTTATGGCCCACAGACCTGCTTTAGGGATCAGCATATAGCACGGCTGAACCCGACAGTAACAGCAGAAACCTCAAAGCAAAGACTGTGGAAAAAAGGGTGAAAATGGCAGTTTAAACCCTCACTGCTGAGTAGAGGATAGAAGACACAGGCACAGAGCCTAGCCGATCCTCCCTACCCTACCCTACCAAGGCTCCCTCTACCCCCATCCTCCCAGTGCTAGAAGTAGAACCATAGCAGTATCAGATCACAAGAAAAGAATATTGGTAGTTCTGAGAACTGTGGTCTGCAGCCACAGATTCACAGCCCAACCAGTTCTGGCGAAGGGGAGGGAGCTCTGAGTGCAGGATGGGAAGTGCTGGTGGTCATCGCCGTTGCTCACAGCCACCTCTCACAACCCACCCAGCCCTCAAACCCACCTAATAGGTGGATACCTGCAGGGGTAAACAGAGCCTCTGAAATACAGGCCCTGAAACTGGTGAGGGAAGAGCTTTGGAATTTCAGAAGCTTTCCACATCCCCCAATGGAGGCAGTGCCCTGAGACCCAGGAAACCTGCTCACAGAGGAGAGGCCAACTTCCAGGGAATTCCCCCATTGTGTGAGAGGCCAGAACAGTGCAAGGAAAATATGACACTACACCATGACAGAGAATTAAAGGCTGTAATTGGACAGAAAATAAAGCATTCTACCAACACCTACTGGAAAGCAAAGGAAAGACCTCTTTCTAACAACCTGTTGCAGAACCCACTCCTGTAGATGCCAAGGAAGAGAAATAATGATTCACTAATTGCCATGAATAACCAAGGTAACAAAGCAGCTCAGAAATAAAATGAAAAGTCTCCAGAAAATGAACTTAAAGACATGGAAATATGTGATTTAAATGATAGAGAATTCAAGATTGCTGTTCTTAAAAAACTCAATGAGATGCAAGGAAACACAGACAGACAGTTTAATGAACTCACAAACACATTCAAAGAAAAAAATGAATATTTTTTACCAAGAGATTGAAAATTTTAAAAAGAACCAAATAGAATTCCTGGACATTAAGAGCTCAGTAAAAGAAATGAAGAATGAAATAGCCAACATAGGTAATAGAACTGACCAGATGGGGCAAAGAATCATTGATGTCGAAGAAAGATATCTGGAAATGACACAGATGGAAAAAAAGAGACTTGAGAGTTAAGAGAAATGACAGAATTCTACAAGAACTTTCTGACTCTATCAGAAAGAGCAATATAAGAATAATGGGAGTACAAGTAGGAGAAGAAAGGGAGAAGGGAAGAGAGTATATTCAAACAAATCATTGACGAGAACTTCCGAAACTTTTGGAAAGAACTGGATCCTTGAATTCAAGAAGCAAATAGAAGAACTAATTACCTCAACCACAACAGGCCTTCTCCAAGGTACATTGTATTGAAGCTGTCAAAAATTAACGAAGAAGAAAGAATCCTAGGGAAAAGAAGATGATAACCTACAAAGGAAAGCCCATTAGATTATCATCAGATTTTTCAGCAGAAACTCTACAAGCCCAGAGGGAATGGAATCAAATATTCAAACTATTGAAAGACAGAAATTGTAATATATCCATCAAAGACATCCTTTGGATATGAAGGAGAACTAAAGACCTTTCCAGACATACAGGAGCTGAGGGAATTTTCTACCATATGACCTGCACTACAAGAAATACTGAATGAAGCTATTCACCAGCATAAATAGGGATAATTTGTGACAACAAAAACACAAAAGGAGGAAGACTAAAGGACTGAAGAGGCAGAAGGGAATGGAGAAAGTAAGTATGCTGAAGAAAATAGAATACTCTAAATATAAAAATTTCTTTTACATAAACTTAATGGTAACCACTCAAAAAAAATCCAGAACTGAAAATTATAACATTATAAAAGAAGAAACAGTGAGAAAAATCATAGAATACCACCACACTGAAATAATAGACAGTGACAAAAAAACAAAGAAACAATAGAGACACAGTCTTAACAGAAAACAAGATAGAATGATAGGAAATCCTCACATATCAATTATCACACTAAATGCAAATGGACTAAACTCACCAATAAAAAGGCACAGAGTAGAAGATTGGATAAAAAAACTAAGCCTAGCCGTATGCTGCCTCCAAGAGAACATCTCAGCTACAAGGACAAATATAGACTCAAAGTGAAGGAGTGGAAATTGACACTCCAAGCAAGTGGTATTCATAGAAATGCAGATGTATCCATACTGATACAAACGAAACAGACTTCAAGATAAAAAAGTAAAAAGGGACAAATTTGGACATTTCATAATGATAAAGGGGACTATACAAGAAGAAGACATAACAGTCATCAATATCTATGCCCCCAATCAGGGAGCACCGAACCAGGCAACTACTAAGAGAACTGAAAAAGAAATTGATAGTTCCGGAAAAATGGCGGAGTGAGGTGAGCCTCTGTAAAGCTCCCCTGGAATTTACAAAGAATCGAACAACAAAAACTCCACAAAGGACTCCCTGCACAGCAGACAGGCAAGACGAAGAGGCCCACTACCGACTGAAATCACCTACAGGTGGGAGATCGGGAGATCGGACTGCTAGGGCTCCGCCAGGGCTCCACAGGGCTGAGGGGACAGCATATAACACGGCTGAACCCAACATTCACGGCAGAGACCTCAGAGAAAAGACTGAGGGAAAAAGGCTGAAAATGGTGGTTTAAGTCCGCACTGCCGAGCAGAGAACGGAGCCTTAGGCACTGAGACTAGCCGCCCCCTCCCTACCCTCCCAGAGCTCGCCCCGCCCCCACCTGCCCGGTGCTAGAAGTGAAACAGTAGCAGTGTCAGATCAAAACAACAGAAAATTTGCTATATTTGAGAACTGTGGCCCACAAACACAAATCCACAGCCCAACTAGTTCCGGCAAAGGGGAGAGAGCTGTGGAAGCAGGACCGGCTGTGGTGGTGGTCGCCGCCATTGCTCTGGGCCACCTCTCACAGCTCACCCCGCCCCTGGCCCCACCTATCTGGGCAGATCCCTGCAGGAGAAAACAGAACTGCTGAAACATACGGGCTCTGAATCAGGAGCTGGAAGAGCTTTGGAACATCAAAAGCTCTCCGCATACACACCAGGACACTGCGCCCTGTGACCTAGATGAACTATTAACAGAGGAGAAGCTCGTCTCCCAGGGAATCCTCCAGTGTGTGAGAAGCTGGAATAGTGCAGAGAAAACATAGCACTACCTTGTGAGAGAGGAAAAAAAAACAACCTGCAGTCGGAGAAAAAGTAAAACGTTCTACCAACAAGTACTGGAAAACAAAAGAAAGACCTCTTCCTATCAACTTGTTGCAGAAGTCACTCCTGTAGATGTCTAGGAAGAGAAATAGTAAACCAGTAATCGCCATGAATAACCAAGGCAACAAGATAGCTCAGAAAGAAAGTGAAAAATCTCCAGAGAAGGCATTAAAGATACAGAAATATGTGACTTAAATGACAGAGAATTCAAGATTGCAGTTCTGAAAAAGCTCAACGAGATACAAGAAAACACAGACAGGCAGTTAAATTGAACTCAGAAACTTAATTAAAGAAGAGCATGAGCATTTCACGAAAGAGATTGAAATTTTAAAAAAGAACCAAATAGAATTTCTGGAGATTAAGAACTCAATAGAAGAAATTAAGAATGAAATAACCAGCTTAGGTAGTAGAGTTGACCAGATGGAGGAAAGAATCAGTGACATCGAAGATAGAAACCTGGAAATGACACAGATAGAACAAGAAAGATACTTGAGACTTCAAAGAAATGAAAGAACTCTACAAGAACTGTCTGACTCCGTCAGAAAGAGCAATATAAGAATAATGGGCATACCAGAAGGAGAAGAAAGAGAGAAGGGAACAGAGAATATATTCAAACAAATTGTCGATGAGAACTTCCCAAATTTGTGGACAGAACTGGACCCTCGAATCCAAGAAGCAAATAGAACACCTAGTTACCTCAATCCCAACAGGCCTTCTCCAAGGCACATTGTATTGAAGCTGTCTAAAATCAACGACAAAGAAAGAATCCTCAAGGCAGCCAGGGAAAAGAAGACGGTAACTTACAAAGGAAAGCCCATTAGATTATCATCAGATTTTTCAGCAGAAACTCTACAAGCCAGGAGGGAGTGGAACCAAATATTCAAACTATTGAAAGAGAGAAATCATGAGCCAAGAATAATATATCCAGCAAAGATATCCTTTAGATATGAAGGAGGAATAAAGACCTTTCCAGACATACAGAAGCTGAGGGAATTTTCTAATACACGACCTGCACTACAAGAAATACTAAAGGAGGCTATTCGACCACCATCAACAGGGACAATTTGTGGCAACCAAAACTCAAAAAGGGGGAGAGTAAAGGCCTGAATCCGAATATGGGAATGGAGAAAGTAAGCGTGCTGAAGAAAATGGAATACTCTAAATATCAAACTTTCTTTTACATAAACTTAAGGGTAACCACTCAAAAAAATCCAGAACTGAAATATATACTGAAATAAAAGAAGAAACAGAGGGAAACATCATAGAATACCACCACACAGAAATAATAGACAACAACAAAAAGGCAAAGAAACAATGGAGACACAGCCTTACCAGAAAACTAAAGATAGAATGACAGGAAATCCTCACATATCAATAATCACCCTAAATGTAAATGGACTGAACTCACCAATAAAAAGGCACAGAGTAGCAGATTGGATCAAAAAACTAAACCCAACCATATGCTGTCTCCAAGAGACACATCTCAGCTACAAGGACAAGCATAGACTCAAAGTGAAAGGGTGGAAATTGACACTCCAAGCAAATGGTGCCCAGAGAAAATCAGGTGTAGCCATAATGATATCAGATGAAACAGACTTCAAGGTGAAAAAGATAACAAGAGACAAAGATGGACATTTCATAATGGTGAAGGGACTGTACAACAAGAAGACATAACAGTCATCAATATTTATGCCCCCAATCAGGGAGCACCAAATACACCAAGCAACTACTAACAGAACTAAAGGGAGAAATTGACCAAAACACAATTATACTAGGGGACTTAAATACATCATTGACAGCTATGGATAGATCATCCAAACAGAAAATAAATAACGAAATAGTAGCCCTAAATGACACATTAGATGAAATGGACATAATTGACATTTATAGAGCACTTCATCCTAAAACATCAGACTATACATTCTTTTCTAGTGTACATGGAACATTCTCAAGGATAGACCATATATTGGGACATAAAATCAGTCTCAACAAATTTAAGAAGATTGAAATCATACCATGCATATTCTCTGATCACAAGGCTTTGAAATTGGATATCAACTGTAAAAAGAAAGGGGGGAAAAACACAAATACATGGAGATTAAACAACATACTTTTAAAGAAGGACTGGGTCAAAGAAGAAATTAGAGGAGAGATCAAAAGATACATAGAAACAAATGACAATGAAAATACATCCTACCAAAATTTTTGGGATGCAGCGAAAGCAGTTTTAAGAGGGAAATTTATCTCATTACAGGCCTATCTCAAGAAACAAGAAAACTCCCAAATAAATAACCTCATGTTACACCTTAAAGAACTAGAAAAGAAGAACAAGTAAAACCCAAGGTCAGCAGAAGAAAGGAAATAACAAAAATTAGAGCAGAACTAAATGAAATAGAGAACAAAAAGACAATAGAAAAATTAATGTGACAAAGAGCTGGTTCTTTGAAAAGATTAACAAAATTGACAAACCCTTGGCTAGACTTACTAAGATAAAAGAGAGAAGACACTGATTAACAAAATCAGAAACGTAAAAGGGAAGTTATCACGGACACCACAGAAATACAAAGGATCATCCAAGAATACTATGAAGGACTATATGCCACCAAATTCAACAACCTAGAAGAAATGGACAAGTTCTTAGAAACATATAGCCTTCCAAGGCTGAACCATGAAGAACTGGAAAATCTAAACAGACCGATCACCAGTATGCAAATTGAATCAGTCATCCAAAACCTTCCCAAAAGCAAAAGTCCGGGACCAGATGGCTTCACTAGTGAATTCTACCAAACCTTCAAAGAGGATCTAATACCAATTCTGCACAAACTCTTCCAAAAAATTGAAGAAGAGACAGTACTCCCTAACTCATTTTATGAGGCCAACATTACCCTGATACCAAAACCTGGTAAGGACAGCACAAAAAAAGAAAACTACAGACCAATATCTCTGATGAATACCGATGCAAAAATCCTAAATAAAATTCTAGCAAATCGAATACAACAATGCATTAAAAAGATTATTCATCACGACCAAGTGGGGTTCATCCCCGGGGCACAAGGATGGTTCAACATATGCAAATCCATCAATGTGATACATCACATAAACAAAATAAAGGACAAAAATCATATGATTATATCAATTGATGCAGAAAAGGCATTTGACAAGATACAACATCCATTTATGATTAAAACACTTAATAAAATGGGTATAGAAGGAAAATACCTTAACATAATAAAGGCCATATATGACAAGCCCTCTGCTAATCTCATAATTAATGGAGAAAAACTGAAGCCCTTTGCTCTACGTTCAGGAACACGACAGGATGTCCCTATCACCTCTGCTTTTCAACATAGTGTTGAAGTCCTTGCCAGAGCAATCAGGCAAGAGAAAGAAATAAAAGGCATCCAAATTGGGAATGAAGAAGTTAAATTATCACTCTTTGCAGATGACATGATGCTATATATAGAAAACCCTAAAGACTCCACCAAAAAGCTATTAGAAACAATCAACAAATACAGTAAAGTTGCTGGCTACAAAATCAACGCACAAAAGTCCATTGCCTTCCTATATACTAACAATGAAATCTCAGAAAAGAAATACAAAAACAATTCCTTTTGCAATTGCAGCAAAAGAATAAAATACCTAGGAATAAACTTAACCAAGGATGTGAAAGACCTATATGCTGAAAACTATAAGACATTTTTGAAAGAAATTGAAGAAGACACAAAGAAATGGAAAGACATTCCGTGCTCATGGATTGGAAGAATCAACATAGTTAAAATGGCCATATTACCCAAAGCAATATACAGATTCAATGCAATCCCCATCAAAATCCCAATGGCTATTTTAAAGAAATAGAACAAAAATCATCAGATTTGTTTGGAACCACAAAAGACCCCGAATAGCCAAAGCAATCTTAAGAAAAAGAACAATAATGGAGGTATCACACTTCCTGACTTTGGCTTGTACTACAGGGCTACAATAATCAAAACAGCATGGTATTGGCAGAAAAACAGACACATAGACCAATGGAATAGAATTGAGAACCCAGAAATAAAACCACATAAATATGGACAGATAATTTTTGACAAAGAAGCTAAAAACATACAATGGAGCAAAGACAGCCTCTTCAATAAATGGTGCTGGGAGAATTGGATAGCCACGTGCAAAAGAATGAAACTGGACTGCTATTTGTCACCATGTACCAAAGTTAATTCAAAATGGATCAAAGACTTAAGCATAAGACCTGACACAATAAACTGCATAGAAGAAAACATAGGTACTAAACTTATGGACCTTGGGTTCAAAGAGCATTTTATGAACTTGACTCCAAAGGCAATGGAAGTAAAAGCTAAAATAAACGAATGGGACTATATGAAACTTAAAAGCTTCTGCACAGCAAAAGAAACCATTGACAAAATAAAGAGGCCACCAACTGAATGGGAGAAGATTTTTGCACACAGTGCCTCCGATAAGGGGCTAGTATCCAGCATATACAAGGAACTCATGCAACTCAACAACAAAAAAACAAACAACCCAATTGAAAAATGGGCAGAGGACCTGCAGAGACATTTCTCCAAAGAGGACATACAAATGACAAATAGACATATGAAGAAATGCTCAACATCATTAATCATCAGAGAAATGCAAATCAAAACCACAATGAGATATCACCTCACCCCAGTCAGAATGGCGATCATCAACAAGACAAATAGTAACAAATGTTGGAGAGGCTGTGGAGAAAAAGGAACCCTCATACACTGTTGGTGGGAATGCAGACTGGTGCAGCCGTTATGGAAGGCAGTGTGGAGGTTCCTCAAAAAATTACGAATAGATTGCCATATGACCCAGCAATCCCTCTCCTGGGTATCTACCCAAAAAATCTGAAAAAATTTAGAGATAAAGACACGTGTGCTCCAATGTTCTTTGCAGCTTTGTTTACAGTGGCCAAGACATGGAAACAACCAAAATGTCCTTCGATAGATGAATGGATGAAGAAGTTGTGGTATATATACACAATGGAATACTATTCGGCGGTAAGAAAAGATGATATAGGATGGATCTTGAGAGTGTAATGCTGAGCAAAATAAGTCAGACAGAAAAACAGAGAACCATGTGATTTCACTGATATGTGGTATATAAACCAAAAGCAACAAAAGAACAAGACAAACAAATGAGAAACAGAAACTCATAGACACAGACAATGGTTTGGTGGTTGCCAGAGGGTAACGGGGGTGGGGGGTGGGAGATGAGGGTAAGGGGGATCGAATATATGGTGATAGAAGGAGAACTGACTCTGGGTGATGAACACACAATGGGATTTATAGATGATGTGATACAGAATTGTACACCTGAAATCTATGTAATTTTACTAACAATTGTCACCCCAATAAATTTAAAAAATAAATTAAAAAGAAAAAACAAGAAAAGAAAAGAAAGCAGGAAAACCCACAAATATGTGGAGATTAAACAGCATACTTTTAAAGAACGACTGGGTCAAAGAAGAAATAAGAGAAAAGATGAAAAGATACATAGAAACAAATGACAATTAAAATGCATGCTACCAAAATTTGGGGGATGCAGTGAAAGCAGTTTTTTCTCCCCTGTACTCTTGTTTTTCTTAAATTAAAGTTTATTGGGGTGACAGTTGTTAGTAAAGTTACATAGATTTCAGGTGTACAATTTTATATTACATCATCTATAAATCCCATTGTTCACTCAGTTTCCATCACCATATATTTGATCCTCTTTACCCTCATCTACCTCCCTCCTCCCTTACCCTCCGGTAACCACTAAACTATTTTCTGTGTCTATGAGTTTTTGTTTGTCTTGTTCTTTTGTTGTTTTTGGTTTATATGCCAAATATCAGTGAAATCATATAGTTCTTTGCTCTTTCTGTCTGACTTATTTCACTTGATAGATAAAGAAGTTGTGGTATATATACACAATGGAATACTATTCGGCAGTAAGAAAAGATGAAATAGGACCATTTGTGACAACATTGATGGATCTTGAGATTATAATGCTAAGCGAAATAAGTCAAACAGAAAAAGCACAGAACCATTTGTTTTCACTGATATGTTGTATATAAACCAAAAACAACAAAACAACAAGACAAACAAATGAGAAACAAAAACTCATAGACACAGACAATAGTTTAGTGGTTACCAGAAGGTAAGGGGTGGGTTGGGAGATGAAGATAAAAGGGATCAAATATATGGTGATGGAAGGCAAACTGACTCTGGGTGGTGAATACACAATGGGATTTATAGATGATGTAATACAGAATTTAACACCTGAAATCTATGTAACTTTACTAACAATTGTCACCCCCCCCCAAAAAAAAAAAAAAAAAAAAAAAGAAAAGAAATGTGCAGAATTTTGGAAAACACATATCAGGGAGCATCAAAGGGTTTGACTTCATCTTTTTAAAAATGGGGTGGGCATGGATATAAGCAAGGCTGAATCGGGAGAAATACCAATCCTATGTTGTTTCCTGAGACAACTAGAGGAAGAACGATTGATGGAAAAGATAAAAATAAAAAAAGATTCAGGTTAAAGCAGTTTTTTCACAAAACCCTGATGTTAGGCGGAATTTGGCATGGTCATTTCCTGTCCTTCCAGTAAGACTGCATTCAGATTCACTGTGACACTTGACATCCAATCTGCTCTTTATCATTTCTGGGCAAGACATCTCTATAATCTCTTTCTCCAGGAACTTTGAAGACAGCCTTTGGAAGGTGGTTATCTTGGCAGACTGTGTAAGCTTCCTCACTGGTATGAGGACAACCATTTTGTAGAGGCAGGTTTCAGGGAGGGGCAAAGAGGGAATGGGCGTGTGTGCATGAGGGATGGAGGGTGAATAGACTATCCCTTTTCAAATGTGAAACTCACATAAATAAATACTCTTCCAAATCTCAGTGCCACTCAAATTCTGCCAATCCCACCAAATGTGGACCTGCCCAATGCAACAGCCTTCTTTTTCCATCATGCTCTTGCCTCTTTCTGTCCACCTTTCCAGATTATGAGAGCCTACCTTGTATTCCCCTCCCTCCAGCAAGCACACTCCCCATTCTTGTCCTAGCCCCATTGATTTGACAACTCAGAGAAGACATAACAATACAAAGAGGAGGACAATTCACTGAAGTTCTTCAAGACCAGTGTCTCAAAGGGGGTGGACCTGAGTTTCTTCCAGTCTTTGCCCATGAGGGATGGGGCTTGTGCCATAGTTGGGCAAGGCAACTCCATGAAGAGATGAGCTGGAATAGTTAGAGCTTGCAGACTAGGTGAGACTCCTGGTTTTCTTTTCTGGAACTTTCTACCTATGCCATCTGTCCTTGCAGCAATGACTGTTCAGGGTTTGGAGCTGGTACCTGGCAGAGCTGGTTCTCAGGTGCAGGTTTCTGATCACTGGCTGTATAATCTACTGACTCAAGCATTCTGCCCTTTACCTCGAGCAATGTCTCAGCAACAACACCCCATGATCCCCAGTGCTCAAAGTTGCTGCGGCCGACACAGAGGACTAAATTAGACTGTGTGCACCTTGGCCAATTTTTTCTCAATGGTTCTGTGGATAATAGAGTTTATCCCCTGCAGAGTTGGAGTGACGCAGAGGGATGAACTCAGGGGTAGGTTTCCGTGAGAAAACAAAGCTCATGAGTGAACTGACCACTCACAAGGTTAAATATTTAAATTCTAGTTTTAGCTGAGGAGAATGTGTCACTAAATACTATCAGGCTCCTCTATTAATTCCCAGCTGTATAACATGGGGTTTATTGGAGAGTCTTTTATACTCTCTGGCCTTTGTAGATGTTGCTGCCTGAACCAGACAAATGTGTCTCCCTCCCATTCTTAACCTGGAGAATTTTTAGTCTGGGCATTGACATCACTCTTAGTGCCTTCCTGTGCCCCTATGGAACTGGAAACCTCTGTCATAGAACTTGTCACAGTGGGTTGTAATTGCTCATGCTCTTGTCTGAATCCTCCACTAGATGAGAAATATCTTCTTCATTGCTGTCTTCACAGCCTGGCACTCTGTCTGGGACCAGGCTGAATGGAGCTGAAATGGTTTCTGAAATGGCCAAAGGCACACAGACTCAAGAAGAAGACTCCCAGAGTGTCAAGGTCAGAAAAGCAACAGTAGTCATCAAACCTGGTAGCACAGTGATGGTAAAGTCAGGACAGGCAGGAGGTCAGGACCTGAGGACGTGAGGACCAGGCCTTGGGATGAGTTCCCAGTGGCTAGAGTTCCAGATGCCAACTGTGAACCCTGCCAGGGTGCCAGACTCATTCCTCGGCTGCTGGCTGAGGATGAGGAGGTCAGGCAGGGTTTTGAGGTGCTGGAATGTGTCAAAGGCTCTGCACTGGTCATGTAGGGTCTTAAGCTGATTCCAGAGGCTCACCCAGAGGGATGCCCTGCCTCCAGGGCAGGTCCAGAGCATGTAGTAAACTGAGGAGTGACTTGGAAATGGCAGCTCTAACAACTCAGGCAAGTGAGGCAGACTAGGAGGTACTGAACAGGCAAGTTCAACTGCTCGCATGGTTAATCCAGGGCTGGTGATGTGCAGTGCAGGAGCCAGGCCTTGCAGTGGGAGAAGATACAGATAGGTGGGCCTCAGGGTCCAAGTGGAGCTCGAGAGAAAACATAGTATGACTTTTATTAGGCTGGGTCTTCCCAGAAGCAGACCCTGAGACCCAGGATTCCAGGGTAATTGGCCGATTTGAGACATGAAGGAAACAATGACAGGAGAGTGGGGAGGGGGTGCAGGTAAGGGAAGGCAGCTGATCAGGTGTGTTCTGAAGTAAGTTCCTTCTGTGGGCACCTGGAGCTCCATCTTGCTGGGGAGCTCTGTGAGCCAGTATAAGCATGCCCAGAGCAGCCCACATGAGGAGCTCAGGAGCTCAGGTATTTACCCACAAATTCCCATCCATCATTGGTTGATTTCTTCTCCCTCATGAGTTGGGTAAAATGACTTTAGCACCAGATACCCTCAGGGAAAGAGGTGCAGTGCTGGCAGTAGGAGTTTGGGGCAGTGTGCACTGAAGTAATGAGGTGCTAGGGCTGTGAGGTGCCGACAACATCTGCTACAGGGCTTTAACTTGAAAGCTCATCCCTGGAGCATCAAGACACCAGGGCCAGTTTTGAGCAGCTGAGTGTAGTGCATCTGAGTACACTTGAGGTGGCTGCCAACATACCCCTGACTCATTGACTTGGTGTTACTGAATCTGCAAGTGGTCCTGCTGAACTGAGATCCTCGAGCACAGAGGCCCAATCTTGATTCCTCTGCATTCCCGTCTCCCGGGCCGGCTGTAGAGAAGACCCTTAAGAGCTCTTGGTTGAACAAAATTAAATCCAGCTTGGGAGGGTTAAAGAGGAGAGGGGTACAACTGCTCATTTGAAGGCCCTGAGGCCACCATCAGTTACCAGTGTCCTCAGGTGGGATGCCTGCTTCACCTGAGCCCCAGTGGCAGCAGCAACAACATCAGCCAATATCTGTAGAGGGCTTTCTACCTACTAGACATTGTGCTCCAATCCTTACACACTTTGTCTCATTTGGTCACCATTACCCTTGGAGGGAGGTATTAGAAGCATCCCCATTGTACAGAAGAGGAAAACTTGAAAGTCCAATGATTTCGTTTCTCTTGAGCCTCTATTCATTGACATCAGTTCTACATGGGACCTTCACCTTACCTATTACTGTGAATGGGCAGCTTGTTCCAAACCCAGGGCCGGTCATGACAGGGTGAACTCAGAGCAGGATCCTTGGACTTTGGAAAGCAGAGGTGGCCAGTCCCAACATCCTGTCATACAGTGTGGGGAAACACCTGCTCCAAGGTCACAATAGCCATCCAGAGTCCCCCACCCCACCCACCCATTAATTCAAAGATCAGAGTTTTATTCATTCCTCCACCACACTGCCTTTCCTGATGATAAAAGGACACTTTCTAAAATAATTTTTCTTATGTAATCCATTTTATAGGCTATATTTCCCAGATGAATATTTATGTGTGTATAAGTGGATCAAGCAATGTTTAGTCTAGGAGAAAAAGCTAATTTTTGTCAAGAATTCTGTGGCTATTTTAAAGAGCTTCTTGACTGGACCAACGGCTGGACTTTCGGAAAGGACACTAAGGGACACTGAGGCAGCCCTGCCCTCAAGCATCAGCAGCTGCCCAAGGTGGGGTTGTCCTGAAGGCAGGGCGAGGCGGTGCTCTCAGGTGGTCTGCTCTGACCAATTCTGTAGTTCACAAGTTTTACATACTTAGTCCAATATTTAGGGCATTGATCAGGAAAATGATTTTGACTGCTGCTGGAAAGGCATCTTTCTTCCCCAGATTTTTGGATGTGTAACATTTTCCAATTTTGAAAAATGAGAGTGGCTGGGTCTGTGGGGGGAAGGAACAGGGTCATGGTCACTTTTTGGCTGCTGTGCTTCCCTTCCACCCACATACTCATCTCTGCTGCTGGCTTGGAAGAGCCCAGGTCCTCACTTCTGCCAACCTACTCCTTCAAGGTCCCCAGGCTGTGATATCTCTGTCCTGCTGATTCATCTTCCCTTAGATTTGGGTTTCCAAGAGACAGAAAGCCTCTGTGTCCTATTTCTATATCTTCTACTTGTCCACAGCTGCCATGGAATTATTCTGTGATTATTTTTCCTGACTGTCCCCCAATATCATTTGTCTCTGGAGTTAATGTGAAAAATGCCAAACCTTTCTGTCAGGGACTGGACCAGACTAATATTCCAGGCCAGGCTTTATTCTCTCTGGGAATTGAAAGTGAATGGATCTTGGTGCAGGGGTCCCACTGGAGTCCTCCCTCACCACTCCCTCAGAAAGGCCACAGCTGTGTCCACACAATGACATCTAGAGGAAAGGGCAGTAAGAGGTGGTGGTGATGAAAGTAAACACACCATGAGTTCTCCAGACCTGACTATATCACCAGATATGCCTGGAGGGTTTACAAAAATTATAGAATCTTTGGTTTTTGTATCAGTTAGCTTTTGCTGTGTAACAAACTGCTTCAAAACTTATGGCTTAAAACATCAGCCATTTATTCATTCCTGTGTGTGTGTGTGTGTGGATGGGGGTTATTCTGTTCTGCACCTGCTCATCTGATCTTGGTGGGATTTATTTAGGCACTGTGGTCAGCTGGCAGGTTGGCTAAGGCCTGGCTTGTATAGAATGGCCTCCTTGATGTGGTTGGTGGCTGGCAGGCTATCGGCTGGGGTGACCAATGCAAATGGGCCACATATTTCTCTTCTTTTAGAAGGCCATCTCAGGTTCATTCAGAGGAAGCCACACAGAATCCAAGAGTAGCCAGAGAGGGGGCGCCCCAAAGCAGAGTGCCTTTCAAGTCTCTGCTTGTGTCACATTTACTTAGGTCCTATTGGTCCAAATCACATGGACAAGCCCAGAGTTGTTGTGGGACAGGACCACCTAAGGGTGTGAATATGAGAGGTGTGAACCAATCAGGGGCATTATAATAACTATCTACCATAGATTTTCACTCCAGACTCACTGAACCCAACTCTGGGTGGTGGCCCCAGGGATCCCTGGTTTTAACCAGTTCCCTAGGTAATTCTTACACAATTGTTCCACAGAAAGTCAGCTGGAACCACTGAAAACAATGATGTAACATGAACTCAGAAGGCTGCAGAGCCCAAGCAAGTAACATAAATGTGTGACATATAGGTGTAGGGTGACAGGGAGTGCTCAGTCTGGGCAAATTGGGCAGTCCCTGAATGGAAGAAATTCAAATTCAGCTTTCTTAATGTATTGACCAGGCCAAACCACGTGTGTCCCAGTGGCTTGTGGCTATAAGCCAGTGTCTCTCTGTAGGTTCAGTTTTATTAAGATGATTTCCCAAACTGTTAGAGAGACAAGTGGCCCATGAATGAGGGAGCCCCACATCACTTCACAAGGACCCCTACTGTCATCCCAGCTGCCCAGCCATAGGTACTCACACAGGGCAGCTGGCACCCGGGATTCCTCCCTTCCTCCCTGTCTTGGACTCAGATTGTCTCTCCTGATTAAATCTCCCCCAGACATCCCTACTTTATTTTCCTGCCCCGCACTTATCACTCTTTGACATGTTTTCTCTGTTTATTGCTGATCTCTCCACCACAAGGACATAAACTCCATGGAATCCTGTCTGTTTTGTTCACTTCTGGACCCTCAGGACCTGGCACTTGGTGGGCCCTTAATGAATATTTCTTTAATGAATGGAACCCCCTTGGTATCATTTTTCAGTTTGATTTGCCGGCCAGAGTCTGGCCTCAGGAGTGGCACCAGCATTTCAAACACTGCTCTGTTCTTGTTCTGTGGACTGAAGCCATGTTGATGAAACAGGTTCCTCTCATGGGTGCTCATTGTCCTCCAAATCTATTTTCATTGTGAGAATTTTCCCTTGCAGATTCTCAGAGGTGGAAGAAACCTCCTTGTTCTCTCTGACTCAGGCCTTGTCTGGAGATGGAATAAGGAGGGAGGAATGGCAAGAATTGGGAGTAAGGTGTTTGGAGACCTTGCTTTGGGTGCTACTCCACCCAGCATTATTTATATATTTATTTATTTATAACATTTAGAACAGTTCTACTCTGTTAGCAAATCTCAATTACACAATATAGTGTTATCAACTATAGTTACCATATTATGCATTAGATCCTCAGACTTTATTCATCTTATAGCTGAAAGTTAGTACCCTTTAACTAATCTTTCCTTATCCCCCCCGACCCTCAGACTCTGCCAACCACTTTTCTACTCTGTTTCTATGAATTGAGGTTTTTTTAGATTCCATGTATAAGCAATAACATGCAGTACTTGTCTTTCTCTGTTTGACTTAACTTACTTAGCATAATGTTCCCAGGATTCATCCATGTTGTCACAAATGGCAAGATTTCCTTCTTTCTCATGGCTGACTAACAATCCGTTGTATATATGTACCACATCTTCCCTATCTATTTATCCATTGATGAACTGTCATTATCAAACCAAATTCTACCTTGTGTGCACCTGAAGTGAACAATATACATGGACCTTAAAGAGCTTTTAGAAAAAGAAGAAAGGATGTAAGCATTTTATAAAGGCAAACAAAAACTCAGAGGGGCGGGGGTTCAAATTGTTCAAGAGAGAACCAGAACTTTTGATAAGTCCTTTTAAAGTATAGGGGAGCAGGAGAACAATGTGGCAGGACCCAGTCTTCTCAGTCAGAGAAGAAGTGAGGTCAGTGGGAGAAACCATTGCTCTTGTCTTGTTGGGGGCTGTACTTCTGCAGCACATACTTGGCTCAGACTCATCCAACTGCTTGTTTTGAATCTCACTGGAGGCAGGTATCAGTAGCCCAGCCTGCTTTACATCATACTTGACAGGCTGGAGATACTGTGCATTTCCAAGGGCCAGATATTCAAGGCAGGAGCACCATGTTCCCATTTGGAAACCCGGGACTTCTTGGAGGAGAACGTCACATAAAACATGAAAATTCAGCAGTTCCAAGTATAAGAGAAGTTGCAGATTCAGGTTCTTTCCTGATATGCCTCAAAACTCATCCAGGCGGCCTGCTGGAAAAAGGCATATTGCCAGGAGGTCGGCCTGTAGGGGTCTCCCATAGTCCAGTTCATGGGACGTGGGTGGTATCACTAACTGGGGCTGGATCCAAATGATGCTTGATCAGAGGAGATCTGTGCTCATTTGCTTCTTTGCTCAATTGTTTCTGTGTTCATTTGTGGGACAATGAATCCCCTAATTCCCCAGGGTCCTAACAAGAGGGAAGTCTGGCCACCCTTGCCAAAGCATCACAAAATAGAACCTGATCTTTGGTTTGGACCCCGTATTGTACAAGTGTTTTCTCCACTCGCTTTCTGCCTCCTGCAGTGTCCTTGGCTATAATGTTGAAAGGCCTGTGCCAGAGGCCACTGTGATGCTGACTCTGCAGAGGGAATAGTGGAGACTAAAGGGTCCTTTCACAGTTGACTTTCAGAGATGTTAATCATCCTAGGGAAAGCTCTGAAAAGATGAGGGTGGGGACAACAGACCTATAGGGATAAGCAAAGGGAAAACAGTGGTATGACCTTAGTGGTCTAACCATATCCCTGCTACCATAGTGTCAGTCAGAGTGCCTCAGAGGCTGAGGGTTGAATCTTCATGCACTCATGTCTGGAAGTTGACTGCAAAGCCTTGAATAGCAGGGTCTTCTCAAGCATCTTTCTCTGCTCTCTTTTGTCTCTTCATGGAATCTCTTCAGCGTGATGACTTCACGGTAGCCAGACTTCTTACACAGCAGCTTGGAGCTCCAAAATTGTATGTCTTAGGTGAGAGAGAGCTTGGTAGAAGCTGTATTACTTTTTATAACTCAGCCTAGGAAATCACAGCATCACTTCTGTGGGAGTTACAAAGGTCTGCCCCTATTTGGCCATCTTTTCCACACAGATCTTTGCTTTTAGGTCTGTTGGTATGATATTCCTCATGGCCAAGAGCTTCTAGTTTGCAGTGAAAGTACCTATCCAGACCCAGAGAGGCATTGGCTAATGATGGTGTAGAGGGGGTCTTGGCTGGGCCAAAGGTGGGATGTACTTTCTCCTCCTGGAGAGGTTGGGCTGCCTCCCAGCCCAAGTGTTTGCATGAGTTCCTACACATGCTTTGTACTTTTGTTGTTGTTATTGTTCAAGAAAGAGCAGAAGAGGGAGAGATGGAGGGAGGAAATAGCAGGGAGCTGATTCCCTGCCCAGCCTCTGGGACTGTTGGGAGAGCAAGAGACAAAAGGCACGAGAACCCGTTTTCATGAGGCACTTTTGTGAGGTGCTGAGCATGTGACAATGCTTCAGAACTCAGGCAATGAGGTGCAGCCCAGCAGTGGGGAGCACAGAATCTTATTCTGTTCTGGTATCTTGGCCAATGGGGTTTGGGAGCTGTGAAAAGTGTGACATAAATAGGTGTGTCCATGGAGAGCACTGACAGTGATGGATGGGGACCAGGACAAGGGTTTGGAGCAGAGCATAGGGATATTTTCTTCTTTAGATATGTAAAATACCATTCTGGGCACATCCCAAAATAATGAGAGAAGATGGGTGAGAACCTGTGTCTCTAGGTCACCAAGTCAGGCTTGGAGCTGAGGAGTCTGGTAGAGACATAAGCATGCCTTCCTCATGTTCACAGTCAGGGTGTTAGAGGAAGGTAATAGAATATTAAAGATACAGTCATATCATAGCCCTATGTGCTGAACTGTGATGGCAGTCATGTCTGTGTGTGTGTGTATGTGTGTGGCTAAAACAACGAAAGACAAAGTTGAGTGGGTAAGATCAACATTTTTACAGAGTACTGTAGTCATCCTGCAGTACACTTTGACACAGAAGACCATTCTTTTATGGCAAGTCTGCTATACTGAGAAGGCTGCCCTTTCTGTGGCTAGTAGGTGAATCTCAGAAGAGAAGAAGGGAATTTTTAGCTGAAAAAGACTATAGGACTTCAGTGTTTCACTAAGAAAGATGTGACGCTCCTGGTGACATTCAGGGGACACTCGAGCAGTCCTGGACGGTCAGAAAGGCACTCACCATTTCATGACATATATTTTTAACAACACTCACAAGGGGCTTCATAATTCTTTCAGGGAAAATTATCAGACTTCTAAATGCTACAGTGTCTAATATATTTCAGTATTTAAGAAAAGCCTCCCTCACCCCTTATTTAGCAAAATACACTTTTACTTTTGAAAATCTAAGAAAAAATTTGAACAGGCAAATAAAGATAATAAAATCACCCTGTATCTTAATATTTAGATATATCAAATATTAACAATATATATTTCAAAAACATGAAAATATTAAATCATAAGTACCTGCATTTCTGCTCTCCTTTTCTGAGAAGGGAGGCCTTTCTTATGCTGGATGGAAAAGAAATTTGGACAAGCTGAGAGAGGCTAAGCTGAAAGGCCATAGAGATACTCTAAGGAAGAAAAGATAACAGATGGGAGGGAATTTGGAGGAGAAAAGGAGAGAGTGAGAGAAAAAGAGAGGGGGGACGGAGAGGGAGAGAAAGGAGGAGGAAGCGGAGGAGAAGGAGGAGAGCATTAGTGAGGGGAAGAAAGAGTGGTGAGTAAGGAAGAAAGGCTCAAAGGCTGGGAGGTGTGGGGGACGAGCAAGATCAAAAAGAGAAAGAGAGGATCTCCAAGTAGCTGTAGTATAGAGTGAAATTTTAAGGAAAGGAAAAGATGACAAAAGAAAAATTTTAAGGAAATATTTGTTGCCATATACCACCAGAAGACTTCAGTAAAGACATGCGTTATTCTTCAATTCGGGCTTTATATAACAGCAGTTTTGAAGCCTGAAGATGACCCAGTTTTATTTGGGATATTTATATCCATCTACATAATCCCATATTATTAAAAAATTCAAAGTAAGGTATTATTCTACATATCACTTTATAACCTGCCCTTTTCACTTAACACTATGTATAGAACATAATCTTTAATATTCCACATAATATTCCAGTGTGAGGTTGTATCATAATTTATTTAACTCATTCCTCATTGGCCATTTGGATTATTTTCATTTTTTAAAAACTATTCTAAGCAATATCTCAGTGAATAACTCTGCAAGTTAAACTTCATGCACATATATGTTGATTTATATATACAATGACTTTTTAGGGTACATACCTTGAAGTAGATTTTCTGGGCCAATAGGAATGTAAAATTTTATAACTTTTAATACCTATCTCTGAACTGCCATACAGAGAGATTGATTAATTATCCTCCCATTGGGAGGATAGCTTCTAATCCACTGATCCTAAACTATCTCCTCTTATTCTGTAACTATATCCTGAGGGTAAGTCAACCAGAATGTAAGGTCCAGGAAGGCAGCAGCCTCTCTGACTCTGCCTAGCACAGTTCTTAACACATAATAGGAACTCAGTAAATATGTTTGAATGAAGGAATGATTGATTGGATGAATGGATTTGGATTCCTCAAGGACTTAGACTTATCTAAAGCCCTTGAATGTCTGGCATGCTGCCAAGCACAGGGCAGGTAACTGATGCAAAATATCCCAAGGAAGTTGGTCACAGTTCAAGCACATTACTATCTGGGAGTCAGTAAGTCCTTCCAGTCTAAGAAATTAGATTGGTCACTTGGAAGTCTATCACCCCAAGAATAGTCATACTCACTGGAGGACTGGATTCTAGTATTCACCACACCATCCTTTCTAAAGACCCCTGTTGATAAGTTTCTCTTGGAGTGAACCCAACCTGAATAAATATTTATCTTCTTTCAATAACAAATCAAGCAATCTTTTAGATATTCCTTTAATATGCTGTACTATGAAGATCAAGGGAGAGAATGCGTGGGAGGCATCTAGCACAGTGACTGGCAGAGAGTTGGTCCTCAAAAATGATAGCTGTTACTGTGATTAAGTCCATCACTCTTTAGTGTCACCCCTCGTCTCATCTACTTAAGAAAAAAATTAGTAAATAAATAATATAGTGTTAATTTTTTAATTTAATCCTCTCCATGCTGCTATAAGGTGTATTTTTCCCCATTTTTTCCAGGAAACTGGAGTTTGGAGAGGTGAGATTCCTGCCACCTCACAATTATTAGTGGTCTGTATTGCTCTAGGAGAGACTGTGTACAGTGACAATTTTAGTCTTTGGGTAAACTCCACCTTGAGCATAGCTGCTCTTTTGAAAAATCAGCAGAGATGACTCACAGAGCTTCCTGTGTCTCTGTTGGTTGTATGGGTGCTTGTGACATTCCTGAGCAAGGTGGGAATCATATATATATATATTTTTTTGGCTCAACCTCATTCCGTTTCTTCATTGTGGTAAAAACCACATAATACAAATTTACCATCTTAACCATTTTAATGTACAGTTCAGTAATATTAAGTATATTCACATTGTTGTGAAACAGATCTCCAGAATTTTTTCATGTTGCTAACCTGAAACTCCTTGTGGGGACAGAGCCCCAGAAAGTAGTTTACAGGCTCTCGGCCTCACGTGGAAAGGTGCTGGCTCAGGTAGTAGATGGCCTTCAGCTGTGACTGATTGGCCGTCAGCTGTAGCCAGTTAGCCAATTAGCCGCTAATATAACTGCTGCGGCTATGGAGGAGAGCCGAGGAAAGTAGAGGAGCAGAGTCGAGGGGAGTGGAGGAGAGTCGTCGGTCGGTTGGCAGAAAAACGGACAGGAGGTCGAACGTCCGGTGAACCCAGCCTCCAGTGAGACCATAGTGGTATGACTCCCCTACCTATGGCTCCGTGGGTGTTCCTTTTTGGCCTAGCCATATCCTGTGTTCTTGTGTGGGGAGCGGGAGCAGAGAACCTGCAGGCCTCCCGGCACGACAAACGGCACAGCGAGCAGGGTCTCCCACACTCCTGTATTCATTAAATAAAAATTCTCTCCACCCACTCACACCCAGCCACTTGCTTATTTCACTTAGCATATTGTCCTCAAGGTTATTCATCTATGTTGTAGCATGTAATAGGATTTCCTTCCTTCTAAGGCTAAATTATATTCCATTGCATGTATATGGTCCCATATTTTGTTTATCTATTCCTACATTGATGGACATTTAGTTTGGGAAGCCATTTTTATTATAGCCTCTGTCGTGTGGGAGACCCTGCTCGCTGCGCCATTTGTTGTGCGCAGAGGCCTGCTCGCCGCACCATTTTTTAGGCGGGGCGGCCTGCGGGGTCTCTGCTCCCGCTCCCCACACAAGAACACAGGATATGGTGAGGCCAAAAAGGAACACCCACGGAGCCATAGGTAGGGGAGTCATACCACTATAGTCTCACTGGAGGCTGGGCCCACTGGACACGCGACCTGCCGTCCGCCTTTCCGCCAACCGACCGACCGACGACTCTCCTCCACTCTCTCGACTCTGTTCCTCTCCTCTCTTCTGCTCTCCTCAGCTCTGCTCAGCTCCTCGGCAATCCTCGGCAGTCCTCAGCAGTCCTCGGCTCTCCTCCGTAGCCGCAGCAGTTATACCAGCGGCCAATCGGCTAACCAGCCACAGCCGACAGCCAGTCAGCCACAACCGACGGCCATCCACCACCCGAGCCAGCACCCTTCCACGTGAGGCCGAGAGCCTGTAAACTACTCTCTGGGGCTCTGTCCCCACAGCCTCTCTGGCAACTAGGCAGGCAGAGGCTAACTCTGTTGAAGAAACTCCACTGAGGTCAGCCAGAAAAGTGACTGCTCAAGTCAGACACTGCTTGTAAAAAGGGAGGCAACTCCTAAAAATTATCTCACTAACATTGGGAGAGGTTCCCACGAGGAAAGGATAGTAGTCAAGGTTTGTTGAATCAGGTTGAAAGTAAAATGAACAATGTTCCTGTTGAAAATGAAACCAAACTAAAGGCCATATTTTTTACTTTGGTTGATTCGAGGTATGGATCTGGCACTTTATTTGATCTGGATCTCTGGACAGACACAAACATTTATTCTGTTCTCTCAAACCCCATCACTTTGATCCTCGTTCCATGTTTTCCCCGCAATGCCAATGACAGTGGAAAAGGGAATGGGCTCATATTCACTGTTTTTTTTGTTTGTTTGTTTTTTTCCTTTGAATGTGGAAGATTTTACTCTTGGGATTTTTGCTGTGAACCAGATCTCAAAATCTGAACAGCAGCTGTACCTGCCCTGGTGTGAGAGATCATGGTTGGTGTTGGGTGGGAAAAAGTCTTTTGTTTTTTTCTGTCAGCGTTCAAATCTTGGTTGCTGTGGGGATAGACAGGATCTGGTGTTACTAACTTATCTAAAGAACTGTTACCTGGATAGTGCAGAGCGTGCTGGGATGTAAGATGGATGAGCACACACCCACACATGGCAGAGAGCAGTTTCCTTTTCATAATTATTCAAATATAATTTTTGTGTGCATCTAAATAGATGCTTGAAAGACAGCAGACATGTTTTCAGTCTTCCCAAGACTGCAAGTGTGACTCTGATCGAGTGGTTTAACCACATGGAACGTCATTCTCCTTAAGTATAACATGGGGGAGGCAGTGCTATCCCATGATAATGTATGTAGAAATGCCTGGCACTTAGTGGGCACATAATAAATTCTCAGTTTCATCTTTATTTCTTTAATATGAATTTCCTTTCCAATACTCATGAATGCCTTTTAGATGGCTCATTGTAGGGACAGTCATTGCAATCTGTGTTGGTTTGACTTGCAGCCCTTTTTAAGGCATCCAACGTCGTCATCATAGGAAGTCTGAGAGACAAACCTCAGACTGTCTTCATTCTTTTCCAGATGGAAAATGGAAAAATGTGGTCAAGTATCCAAATGTTTGGTCTATAAAACCCTCAAAACTTTCAGATGTTTGGTGTTGGGAGGGCAAGATGCCATCTAAACACGTGAGTGTCATAAAGTCACAACTGGCCCTGCCATTGGGACCTTTGGTTTTAATCAAGTAACCCAGGAGAAACAATCCAGGCTTTGTGGTTTAACTCATTTCTCCTCTTTTTTAGAAAAATTTGTATTTTATCCTCACTCAAATAATGTTAAAAATGTTGCTTTGAAATTAGTTGATTTTTAGTAGCTGGATGGGATTTTTAGAAATTGTATAAGTATCTGACCTTATAAGGACTCTGATTTGGATATTGTCTCCTTATTTAGACTAAACTTGGTCCAAAGGAAATTCTAGATTTACCTTAGAGAAAAAAGAAAATAGTTGTTTGTTTTTAAGATTATGTAGTTTTTTTAAAAAAATAAAAGCTAGATCCTGTTTAGCTCTCTCATTTACATATTAAGCAATACATTTTTATTTTTCATCTTCTTTAAATATAGGCTTATTTTCAATGCTATTCACAAATGAAATCCATAATGTTAAAAGTTTTCTGGGGCTGGCCCGGTGGTTCAGGCGGTTAGAGCTCCATGTTCCTAACTCCAAAGGCTGCCGGTTCGATTCCCACATGGTCCAGTGGGCTCTCAACCACAAGGCTGTCGGTTCAACTCCTGGAGTCCTGCAAGGGATGGTGAGCTCCACCCCCGGCAACTAAGATTGAACACGGCACCTTGAGCTGAGCTGCCGCTGAGCTCCCGGATGGCTCAGTTGGTTGGAGCGCATCCTCTCAACCACAAGGTTGCTGGTTCGACCCCCGTAAGGGGGTGGGCTGTGCCCCCGGCAACTAGCAATGGCAACTGGACCTGGAGCTGAGCTGCGCCCGACACAACAAAGACTGACAGGACAACAACTTGAAACTGAATGGCACCCTCCACAACTAAGATTGAAAGGACAACAACTTGACTTGGAAAAAAGGCCTGGAAGTACACACTGTTCCCCAATAAAGTCCTGTTCCCCTTCCCCAATAAAAAAAAATCTTAAAAAAAAAAAGTTTTTCTGAAGAAAACAAACAATGAAAGTCTCGCCATTAATGTTGCCTTCATCCATGATGGTGGAGAGGGTGCTTGCATGGAAGCTTCCAATTCTTTATTCTGCCCCACTCCTAAAGCTTGGCTCAAACATGTGACTTGATTTGGCCCATGGGATGTTAACACATGTGGTGTGTGACATAACAGAGGCTTCGAACGATGCTTTACCTTGGGGCTTGCTCTCTTGATGCTCTTGCAATAACCCCGAGTACATGCCTGAGATAGCTTGCTGGAGTATTACACATGAAACACAGTCACATCTTCCCTCCTTCCAGCTGAGGCCAGCATGACAAATGTGAAAGCCCAGCTGACAGTGGCCAGTCAATCCACAGCTGACCAGATGAATGGGTAGGCCTAACCAAGATTGGCAGAAAGACCCAGATGACCCACAGACTGAGGAGCAATCATAAATAGCTATTTATTTTAAGCTACTGCATTTTGAAATGTTTTGTTACAGAGCACTCGTGTGGCAACTGATAACTCGTACATTGCTGTATAGGCCACCAGGTGCTCTGAAAGCAAATAGACCTGCTTAATAATAGCTGTGTGACAAGGAGAACATTACTTCATCTCTTTGAGCATCATTTTCCTCTCCTGAAATAAGGAGACAATAAGTCCTATCTGGCAGGATGGTTGAGCAGGTTGATGTGGACTATCACTGAAAAATTGATACATGTCCCCCCCCACCCCCCGCTCAATAAATACAGTCTATGTTTGCTCTACTTTTTATCTTTGTCAAGAGCAAACAGAGGTAGCCAGGCAGCTGATGTCTGGTTGAGCCAGTGTGATTTTCACAGACTCTTGTTTAAAATCTTTGGTATAAACCCATCTAGAGAGAAAGCCCTGGGATGTCCTGCTTGGAAAACAGAAGGAATTTTGCTGTTAGAAAATAACCTTTGAATCTGGAGTGTAATTTTGGCCTCAGATTTCATTTCTGATCTTCGAGAGAAGACAAAGTAAGGACCAAGGAAGCCCAGGAAAATTTCTAGACTGAGTTAGTCTATTTAATCCAGAACTTTGGATTACCATGCAGGGCCTACAGATTATCTCTTAAACAAGGATATTTGAGTTGCAGAAGGAAATATACCAGGGTTGCCAAAAAATGTGTACAAGTGGACACTGGTCAACGTTGCTCAAGCAGTAGTTGCCCATAATCAGAAGTGTCTGGACGCTGATGGTAACCACTTTGAGCACTTCTTGTAATTGCAGAAGTCAAACCTGACTGGTATTCCTTTTTTGTTATTGGTATATATTGAGTATTACAATTTTCCTTTCTTAAAATGTGTATACATTTTTTTTGGCATCCTCTCTATATAGTTTAGAAAGATAATTCCACTGCCTCAATTTGTCTGTTGAAGTGGACATGAGGAATTGAGCATCTAAGGCCCAGGGCCTGGTTGATGGATTTGTGGAACTGTCCTTTGGGTTCCGTTCTGTGTTTATGTTTCTGGCTAAGAGATAAAACAGCTGACCAGTGAGAAAAAAGGCTATGCTTCCACTATGTTCCACTATATTTCCATGCTATTAAATCTCTATTCCAAAAATGCTGTTCAACAGAAATCTCTCTTTTTTTTAATTAAAGTTTATTGGAGTGACAATTGTTAGTAAAGTTAAATAGATTTCAGGAGTACAATTCTGTATTACATCATCTATAAATCACATTGTGTGTTCACCACCCAAAGTCAGTTCTCCTTCCATCACCATATATTTGATCCCCTTTACCCTCATCTACCAACCCCCTGCCCCCCTTACCCTCTGGTAACCACTAAACTATTGTCTGTGTCTATGCGTTTTTGTTTCTCATTTGTTTGTCTTGTTCTTTTGTTGTTTTTGGTTTATATACCACATATCAGTGAAATCATATGGCTCTCTGCTTTTTCTGTCTGACTTATTTCGCTTAGCATTATACTCTCAAGATCATCCATGTTGTCACAAATGTTCCTATATCATCTTTTCTTATTGCCGAATAGTATTCCATTGTGTATATTTACCACAACTTCTTTATCCATTCATCTATCAAAGGACATTTGGTTGTTTCCATGTCTTGGCCACCATAAATAAAGCTGCAATGAACATTGGAGCACACGTGTCTTTATGGATAAATGTTTTCAGATTTTTTGGGTAGATACCCAGGAGAGGGATTGCTGGGTCATATGGTAATTCTGTTTTTAATTTTTTGAGGAACCTCCACACTGCCTTCCATAGTGGCTGCACAAGTCTGCATTCCCACCAACAGTGTATGAGGGTTCCTTTTTCTCCACAGCCTCTCCAACACTTGTTACTATTTGTCTTGTTGATGATAGCCATTCTAATTGGGGTGAGGTGATGTCTCATTGTGGTTTTTATTTGCATTTCTCTGATGATTAGTGATGTTGAGCATTTTTCATATGTCTATTTGCCATTTGTATGTCCTCTTTGCAGAAATGTCTCTTCAGGTCCTCTGCTCATTTTTCAATTGGGTTGTTTGTTTTTTTTGTTGTTGAGTTGCATGAGTTCCTTGTATATTTTGGATATTAGCCCCTTATCAGAGGCACTGTTTGCAATAATCTTCTCCCATTCAGTTGGTTACCTCTTTATTTTGTCGATGGTCTCTTTTGCTGTGCAAAAGCTTTTAAGTTTAATGTAGTCCCATTTGTTTATTTAAGCTTTTACTTCCCTTGCCTTTGGAGTCAAATTCATAAAATGCTCTTTGAACCCAAGGTCCGTAAGTTTAGTACCTATGTTTTCTTCTATGCAGTTTATTGTTTCAGGTCTTATGCTTAAGTCTTTGATCCATTTTGAATTAATTTTGGTACATGGTGATACATAGCAGTCCAGTTTCATTTCAACAGAAATCTCAATACCTCAACTTTTTGAAGAATTCTCCCAGTATTAGAGCCTAGCTGAACATAAATACTTAACAAATGACTGTTGGATGGATAAATGAATGGATGAATGAATTCACCCTTGTGACAGGATAGCCATCTTCTATAGTAACATATGAAACCATTGATTAAGCATGGTTAGAATCTTAGAACATGCACAAAGAAACGGGCTTTAGGAACCACTTTGTTCAGTTCTCTCAATTGAGGAAATAGTCTTGGAGAAATGAAATAGCTTGTCCTGAGTCACTCAGGCAGTTATATGGGGCGTACCCAGGGAAGGAATCCAGCTCTTCCATTTGCCATGCCAGCATTCTTTTCATTTTGGCCTGCTGGTCTTTCACCTAATATCCCCTTTTTATATGCCAAGTTATGTGTGGCCCAGGTAGTGTGCTGGTCCCACATTCCTAGCATTTTAACTTCAATGTGTGTACTGTTTCCTTTGAAAATTCCTTAAGTTATTCGAATTTCCCTAAAATCTTGGATTTCACACACACACACACACACACACACACACACACACACACACGTATTATATAACATATAATCTATAAACATGTATATAATTATTATTATATAATATATAAATGTATATATTTATATATATACATACACACACACACACATAATATCCAACCATTGCAAAAATGACTTTCTGCATCAGTCAATTAAGCTATGCCCATCCCACTGGGGGGGGGCTCATTGTTTCCATGGTAACTAATGTACTGCAAAGTGGAGAGTGCAGAAAGGAACTTGATAGAGGACTAAAAAAAGACACCATATCTGAGCATAAATAAAATGTGCTGTCAGATGGGGCATGGGAGAGGTCCATGACGTTTTTAATTGATGTCTGCTTAAGAAAACCCCCATATTTGATGCACAGCTTTGCTGTTCATAACAATGAAAGCTCTGTAGCATCCAGGGCGTCACATCCTCTTTACTGATGGCGCAGAGCAACAGAGAAGCTGTTTGATACCTGTTACTGACAGAGGAGTTGAACGGGAATGTTTGGGTTTTCAATTTGCTATTTGCCTGGAGACTTCAAAGAATGCAAGAAGGGTACAGCTTCCAACCTCAGTGGGCACTTGCCTGGTAAATCAGCCATGCAAATTAGCGCCCAACCACATGCCTGGGGCTTGTTAGAGAACAGGCCAGACTCAAGAAATCAGACAAATCTCTCATGGTAAGCAGGAATCTTCTTTACAATATTCTTCACAGATGTCATCTGGCTTTTGCTTGATTTATTAAGATTTCAAATTGCAAAATAAATATTCACCATTTTAAGAGAATTCTTTTTTAAACTCTATCGATTTATTCTAGTTCTCTCCTTGGAAAAAATACGGAGTAAATCTGTTCTATACTCTGCAAACCATTACCCTCCTCAAATCTAAAATCTCTTCCAGGACACTGTAGGGGAGCAGTCAGACAGAAAAAGCCAAGAACCATATGACTTCACTCGTATGTGGGATATAAAACTGAAAGCAACAAACGAATAAACAAACAAACCAACAAAAACTCGGAGACAGACAGCAGTATGGTGGTTACCAGAAGGAAAGAGAGTAGTGGGGGGAAGTAGAAAAAGGTAAAGGGGATCAAACATATGGTGACAAAAAAGATTTGACTTTGGGTGGTGAACACACAATGCAATATATAGATGATGTATTATAGATCATGTATTATAGCTGTATTATATAGATGTATTATAGATGTATTGAAGATGTATACTTCAAGCCTATGTAATTTTATTAACCTATGTCACCCCAATAAATTTAATTAAAAAAATAAATAAATAAAAAAGAAATGAGCTGGTAAACCACTAAAGATTTTACAGAGGTGAATTCTAGGCCCAACCAGGACTTTTCTACAACTTCTCTCTCTCTCTCTCTCTCTCTCTCTCTCTCTCTCTCTCTCTCTCCTGTTTTGATTATTTTCTCCATCCTTCTTTTTTTTTGTTTCTCCCTTCGATTTTCTTTTTCTGTGAATGAGTCTAGCACTCACCTCCCTGTGACCCCTTGCTTTTGTCTGAGTTGCCCATATGGCTGTTCTCCCCGGCAGTTTGTTGCTACAGTATGTGCCTTATCCTCCCTACTACACCAGCACTCCTGGGGGACAACAAGTCTGTCTTCTCCCAGCTCTTAGCACAGTGAACTAGCCTAACTCTGGTCCTTAAATTTTAGCGTCTATCAGAATCTCATACATTGCTGGGCTCCATTCCCATAATTTCTGATAAGGTAAGTCCAGGGTGGGACAGAGACTGAGAATTTGCATTTCTGACAAGTTCCCAGGTAATGCTGCTGCTGCTGCTGGTCCAGGGAGCACACTTTGAGAACCATTGGCCTAAGTCAACCATGGCCCCTTGTGTGATGGCGTTCTCTCTGTCTCTCTGTCTCTCTGTCTCTCTCTGTCTCTGTCTCTCTCTGTCTCTCTGTCTCTCTGTCTCTCTGTCTCTCTCTCTCTCTCTCTCCTTTTAAAGTAGAACTGGCATCATGCTGTGCACACAGTTTTGTATTCTGTTGGTTTAACCTATCATTACCCTGTGGTGGGTGTTAAATCCCACTTGAGGGCAGTGGTGATGGGAAAGGGGGGGTTTTGCTTACTCTGAACCAAGTAGGAGAATTTACGGGAAGTGAGTCTGAGAGTTCCACCTGAAAAAGCCATGCTTGCTTAGCCTGGGCACACTATCCTGAGCCCAGAAATCAAGCCAAAGCACAACCCAGCTCCTGATGGCTGGAATGTGGTCAAGCTGGATTTCTCACTGCTTATGAGCTGCAGTACATCCCAGAGGACAGCCAGGGCCTGTGGTTTGTCCTGCAGACGCCTGATCAAGGGAGTGCTTTCTGCAGTGTGTGGTGGGCAGGGTCAGCCTGATCCCGGACCCTAGAGGAGGGGATTCATCAGTGCTTATGTGAGTCAGGAATAGAGAGTCTAGTGTGAGCATGGAGACTGCCTCCATGGATTTGAAAAGTATATCCACAAGGATGGGTGTCTCTGCATGAAGAGTGCCGAAAGTCTCATCTCCATTTCCATGGGTTTTTATTTTTATCTTCATAACAAAGTATGTGATTTTAAAGGGAATATCTTATCCTTGAAGGGGTACCCCAAGAACACTAATGGGTCCAATAAGCTCATGTCTGATTTTAATTGCCACTGTGGGAGACAGTCCATCTAGACTTCAAGAGTATAAGTACATCCCAGAATTGTGTGTGTGTGTGTGTGTGTGTGTGTGTACACATGTGCCTGCACCTGAGGGGTATTTAATGCCAGTAGGGCAACTCTCAACCCAGGGGGCCCAGAGCCTGTGGATAAATGCCCAGCTGCCCTTCTTTCAGGCAGACACTATATGATTCCCAGTGGACATGAACCCCCTTTGCTCAGCAGCCGCCTCAGTATACACCCTTTCATTGGCTTTTTCCCCTCTACTGTCTCACACACTCGCCCTGCTCCCTCACTTCTTTAGCATTGCCTTCCTAAAGCAATGATCTGTACCTGTCTTTGTCTCAAAAGTCCTTACTTTCGGAGGAGTCCAAACTAAGAGAGGTGACGTGGTTTGTTCCATCTCTTCTGGGAAATGGCCAGGATCTTCCATTCTACAGGGCCATTATCTGATCTCCAGACACATCTTAAAATCTCACAAAAATCGCCGAGTGAGAGAGGAGGGTGCTGAAAGTTCTGTCAATGGTTTGGACTGGGTTTCAAAGAAGCTGAGAGTTCCATGTGAGTGTGTGGGACGTGTGGAGGGACAAGAGGCCACACAAACACCTCTGGCATCAAACAGGGCAGCTCTTTTTTATCTGCTTGAGGTGCAGGATTTCCAAGTAAGAAACTTAAAAACATGATTCTGCTGCTAAAAAATGCTCCAGAAATACTGGATTAGGGTTGAAAGCCTTCCTTAATAAGGGTGAAAGCTTTCCCCAGAGCAAGTATGAGCAACACTCCTTCCTCACGTATCTCCTCTGTATTTGTGTCACTCTTGGCCAGAGAAAGTGGGCTGCACCATCCTTGTGTGTGTGTGTGTGTGGGGGGGGTAGATGGGTAGTTGAGTCCTTAACTTCAGGACTGTGTTTGGTGGAGTGGGGGAGAAGGCTTGGGTCCTGACAGTGGCCATACACTGAGCCAGCCACTGCTGCTGAATGAGGCCAGGAGAAAAATCACACAATATTCTCTCTATAGTATTCTTGTTCATCTAAAACCAGGTTAGAGCAACCGTTAATGACAATAAGGATGGGATACAGAAGTCACAAAAAAGTACCATGCTGCTTAAATTGGGCTTAGGGAAAAGTCCAAGTTCATAAGGCAGGGAGGGATTAGTACTCTGCCATGGTGGGTTTGTTTTTATTTAGAAATGTGCATAATAGACCAAAAAAAAAAAATAACCAACTTGACTGTTATGTAGAGGATGTGAATGGAGTTGAAAAGTATTGACCAGAGAACTCTCTATGAGCTAGGTTTAAATGCGCTGCCATTTCTAGATGCAAAGTTCCTTTAAGGCTGTGGTTCTCTGAGATTAGCAGGAGGGTACTGGGCTGGTGCCTGGACTCCACCCCTGGAGAGTCAATCCAGTATGTCTGGGGTGGGTCCTGGCATCTGGATGTTTTTTGTTTTTTTAATATTCTCCCTAGGTTATTTTGATGTTTAATCAAAATTGTGGGAACTGTCTGTCACCCCAGTAGGGTACATTGGTCTCATTAATAGGTCATTCACAGCAGGAGCTACTGTGGTCAATTCTAGCATCTCAAAAGTTGTGGGGCAATGAGCTGTGGTGCACCCTTCGATCCCTGGTATCTGGGAAACACAGCAGCCCTCATGCTTGCAATTCAGGGATGAAGCCAGAGTTCTCTGATGGGAGCTTCCCATGATGGGGACAGAAGAGCTGGTTAAAGCTCAGATTAGACTGAAACAGCTGCCATTGACATTGCCGGCAGCTCTTTCATGTCAATTTGAAATGTCCTAAGTTCTGAAGTTTCTCAGGGGAGTGATCAAGGTAACCTGATCTCCTTTCTTCTATAAAGCTGTTTATCATCCCTCTGTGAACATCCCTGATGAGATGTTCAAGGACACGTCTTAGTGTCCTTGAAATACTTAGTCCTATTTCATCCTGGAGAAAACAGAAATGTAGACTGAGGGAGACTTTGCTCAAAGTGGAGATGAGGTCCCAGGGCATACAGAACTGGGAAGGGAGAGGGAAAGGAAGGAAAGGGCTGTCAAGAGGAAAGAGGGATGTAGAAAGAATGAATTGGAGAGAGAAATGGACAAAGGCATGAAGGGAGGGAGCATACAAAATGAAAAACTGGGGGCCACTTTTGGCCCATTCAAGGTTCTAGCAGAGCAGGTCCTATTCTCCTGTATCCAGGGGGGTTACGGTTATCTGTCATTTCTTCCAACTCATGGGGTCCATGGAGCTCCAATGGTGCCACTCATTAGCTGGACCATAGTGGAAAGTGCCTTGATCCTTGCTTGTCACATACAATACCTAAATATTGAAAGACAAAATGGAAACAGAGTTGTGGAAACACCCTGGTTTTTAGGGAAAGAGCTGAAATAAAGCCAGAGAACAGTCTTACTGTTGGTGCCTTTGTGAACCTAGAGGGTGGCAACTCTACATGGGGCAAGTGGATGGACAGGTGACTTCTTATCTCCTGGATTCAGTTATTTCCTTTTAGGAATCTGCTCCTCTCTTGGCATTTGATTCATTTCAGGCTGAAAAATGTTTTTCCTTGGGATTAGCCTTGGTAGCCAGGATCATATTTTTAGTGCTGATTATTTCTGACTACTGATTCTTTATATGTTCTTCTGCTCTGCAGTGGTATCCATCTGGTCTAGCTGGTTCACCAAGGGCTCTGGGTCATCACTGTTCATTCATTCACTTATCTGTTCATTCATTCAACACATATATATATTGAGCATCTATACATCTCTGTTGGGCCAGACATGGTGGTATTACTGAACATGCAATAATAAACGCATCATGCTTTTCTGGAGCTATGTCAGTTCTCACCCTGTCTGCACATTACAGTCACTTCAAAATATCTTTGTCAAGGCCCTGTCTCTGACTTATTGCATCAAAATCTCTGAGTTGGGGATCCAGCTGATTCTGAGGCTCACCCAGGCTTGAGGTCCACTGCGAAAGGGTACTAAGCATTGGTAGTATTTAGGCCCTCAGAATTCCACCTTAGTCCCTCAATGGGGATAGAAAAAACATCTGATTTTCCACATCTGCTTTGAGTAGCATTTCCATTTCCTCCATGGTTTCAGTTTCTGGCTCTAGTTGTCGTTAATCTTTGTATGGCTTCTCAGATAATCCATCACCCATATAACCAATCTCCTGTAATAAATTCCTACTGTTTGAAATGCCTGGGTGTGGTTTCTGTTTTCCTGAAGGGACTCTCATTGACACAAAACAAAATGCAATGGAAGGCATCTATACCTTGTGAGTGCATATGATGTACAGTTATTGGGTACAGCTTATACCCAAATAACCTCTTAAAATGCTGCATAATTTCTAACACTCTGTACTTCTGGAAGTCACAGAGACCAAGGTTGCTGAGAAATGGATGTTCATATTTTGCATCTGAAGCCTCAGAACAACTTCTAATACGTGATTCACGGTCTACCTGCATCCAAACCACCTGGGAAGTGATTCCTGGCCACCACCTTCAACCTGCTGAATCAAATTCTCTGGCTGAGGTCAGGAATTGTCAATTTACAGAGGTTGATATGCATCCTGATGCATATAGCCATGCTGCTGTAGAAAGCTGCCAACGACCTGAACATCTCAGAGAGCCAGGTGTGCTTCTTCAGGGTCCAGTTGCAGTTCCATCTCTAACTCATGATCTCTTTGGGCAGGGTAATGTCCTTTCACCATATAGGACAGCTCCATGAAGAACAACTTATCCATGTTGGCAAAGCACCAACTCACATGCATCTCTCTCAAAAATCACAGTACTTTTGGAACTGAGGGAGAGGTTCAGTATATTAAAGCAGGGTGACTTAGCAGAGAGCAAAGAGCATGGGTCTTTGACTCTTTCAGACCTGTGTTAGGATCCAAGCTCAGGAATTTGGGCTATATTCTTAATCTCTAACGATCTTCAATACTTTGACAGTAACCTTTTTCTCGTATGGTAGCTGTGAAAAGTAAACAAAATAATAGCTATTAAACTCACAGCACATAGTAGGCATCAACAGCAGTCAGTTCCCTTCTCCTTTTCTCCCTTCCTCCCCCAACCTGACATAAGAATGCAGAAGAGAACTATTTAGGTTTCCATTTAGCTTAGTTATTCCTTCTTCTCTTATCATGGTAAACCAGCAATCCTGTTGCTTGCTATGGATATTTCTTTCTTGTAAACTCCAATGACACATAATATTTATCATATAAATATTTCCCCTTATGTATTTATTGCTTCTTTATATAATTCTTTTGAGATAGGAACGACACTCCCCATATTTTAAAAGCATCTTTCTGAGCACATCATAGATATTAAATAAATATGGATTTATTTCAATTACTCCTCCAGGGATAACTATAACCTCTCATATAGGGTTGAATACGCGAGATATATGTCCCCAGAAGTGGAGTAAGTTCTCTCAGGTGCTATGCCTGCAATTTGAATAGCTGCCATTATGTGGCAGTATAGTACTATGGAATGCTATTGACATTATTTGGCCACTCATCAAGCACAGAGAACAGATGTGATACTATCCACTTGATCTGGTGGGGGTGGGGGTGGGGGTGGAGAGTGAAACAACATTGTAAACCTTTAGCTAATTATCAACTAGCTGCATATCTTGTGATTGCTCTGTCCACTTCTTTTTCTGTCTAGTATTTGATGTTTTAAATTACATCTTTTCACCCTTTTCTTCATTTGTATTCCTTCGACATCTCCAAATAACTCTTGCCATCCTACGCCCCTTAATTTTTTTTTATTAGAACGTCTACCTTTTTTTTTTCCAGAAAAATGGCATCATGAGGTGAGCCTCTGAAAGCTCCCCTGGAATTTACAAAGAATCGAACAACAAAAACTCCACAAAGGACTCCCTGCACAGCAGACAGGCAAGACGAAGAGGCCCACTACAGACTGAAATCACCTACAGGTGGGAGATTCGCGCGAGTGGAGGGAGGAGGAAAGGGAGAAGTGCGCGGAGACGGAGCCGCGCGGGCGCAGGACGCAGACCTCGCTCAGTGCTCTGAGCTCGCTGCTTCCCGGAACTACCGCAGCTGCGGGAGAGGGAAGAACTCGGACTGCTAGGGCTCTGCAAGGGCTCCACAGGGCTGAGGGGGCAGCATATAGCACGGCTGAACCCAACGCTCACGGCAGAGGAGAAAAGACTGAGGGAAGAAGACTGAAAACGGTGGTTTAAGCCCTCACTGCCGAGCAGAGAACGGAGCCTTAGGCACTGAGACTAGCCGCCCCCTCCCTACCCTCCCAGAGCTCGCCCCGCCCCCACCTGCCCGGTGCTAGAAGTGAAACAGTAGCAGTGTCAGATCAAAACAACAGAAAATTTGCTGTTTTGAGAACTGTGGACCACAGACACAAATTCACAGCCCAACTGGTTCCGGCAAAGGGGAGGGAGCTTTGGAAGCAGGACCGGCTGTGGTGGTGGTCGCCGCCATTGCTCTGGGCCACCTCTCACAACTCACCCCGCCCTTGTCCCCACCTATCTGGGCGGATCCCTGCAGGAGTAAACAGAACTGCTGAAATATACGGGCTCTGAATCAGGAGCTGGAAGAGCTTTGGAACATCAAAAGCTCTCCGCATACCCACCGGGACACTGCGCCCTGTGACCTAGACGAACTATTAACAGAGGAGAAGCCTGTCTCCCAGGGAATCCCCCAATTGTGTGAGAAGCAGGAATAGTGCAGAGAAAACAGCACTACCATGTGGGAGAAGAAAAATAAATTGCAGTTGGAGAAATAATAAAACATTCTACCAACAAGTACTGGAAAACAAAAGAAAGATCTCTTCCTATCAACCTGTTGCAGAAGTCACTCCTGTAGATGTCTAGGAAGAGAAATAGTAAACCAGTGATCGCCATGAATAACCAAGGCAACAAGATAGCTCAGAAAGAAAGTGAAAAATCTCCAGAGAAGGCACTTAAAGATACAGAAATATGTGACTTAAATGACAGAGAATTCAAGACTGCAGTTCTGAAAAAACTCAACGAGATACAAGAAAACACAGATAGGCAGTTAAATGAACTCAGAAACTCAATCAAAGAACAGCATGAACATTTTACGAAAAAATTGAAATTTTAAAAAAGAACCAAATAGAATTTCTGGAGATAAAGAACTCAATAGAAGAAATTAAGAATGAAATAACCAGCTTAGGTAGTAGAGTTGACCAGATGGAGGAAAGAATCAGTGACATCGAAGATAGAAACCTGGAAATGACACAGATGGAAGAAGAAAGAGACTTGAGACTTAAAAGAAATGAAAGAACTCTACAAGAACTTTCTGACTCCATCAGAAAGAGCAATATAAGAATAATGGGCATACCAGAAGGAGAAGAAAGAGAGAAGGGAACGGAGAGTATATTCAAACAAATTGTCGATGAGAACTTCCCAAATTTGTGGACAGAACTGGACCCTCGAATCCAAGAAGCAAATAGAACACCTAATTACCTCAATCCCAACATGCCTTCTCCAAGGCACATTGTATTGAAGCTGTCTAAAATCAACGACAAAGAAAGAATCCTCAAGGCAGCCAGGGAAAAGAAGGGTAACTTGCAAAGGAAAGCCCATTAGATTATCATCAGATTTTTCAGCAGAAACTCTACAAGCCAGGAGGGAGTGGAACGAAATATTCAAACTATTGAAAGAGAGAAATCATGAGCCAAGAATAATATATCCAGCAAAGATATCCTTTAGATATGAAGGAGGAATAAAGACCTTTCCAGACATACAGAAGCTGAGGGAATTTTCTAATACACGACCTGCACTACAAGAAATACTAAAGGAGGCTATTCGACCACCATCAACAGGGACAATTTGTGGCAACCACAACTCAAAAAGGGGAGAGTAAAGGCCTGAACGGAATATGGGAATGGAGAAAGTAAGCATGCTGAAGAAAATGGAATACTCTAAATATCAAACTTTCTTTTACATAAACTTAAGGGTAACCACTCAAAATAAATCCAGAATTGAAATATATACTGAAATAAAAGAAGAAACAGAGGGAAACATCATAGAATACCACCACACAGAAATAATAGACAACAACAAAAGGCAAAGAAACAATGGAGACACAGCCTTACCAGAAAACTAAAGATAGAATGACAGGAAATCCTCACATATCAATAATCACCCTAAATGTAAATGGACTGAACTCACCAATAAAAAGGCACAGAGTAGCAGATTGGATCAAAAACTAAACCCAACCATATGCTGTCTCCAAGAGACACATCTCAGCTACAAGGAGAAGCATAGACTCAAAGTGAAAGGGTGGAAATTGACACTCCAAGCAAATGGTACCCAGAGAAAATCAGGTGTAGCCATAATGATATCAGATGAAACAGACTTCAAGGTGAAAAAGATAACAAGAGACAAAGATGGACATTTCATAATGGTGAAGGGACTGTACAACAAGAAGACATAACAGTCATCAATATTTATGCCCCCAATCAGGGAGCACCGAAATACACCAAGCAACTACTAACAGAACTAAAGGGAGAAATTGACCAAAACACAATTATACTAGGGGACTTAAATACATCATTGACAGCTATGGATAGATCATCCAAACAGAAAATAAATAACGAAATAGTAGCCCTAAATGACACATTAGATGAAATGGACATAATTGACATTTATAGAGCACTTCATCCTAAAACATCAGACTATACATTCTTTTCTAGTGTACATGGAACATTCTCAAGGATAGACCATATATTGGGACATAAAATCAGTCTCAACAAATTTAAGAAGATTGAAATCATACCATGCATATTCTCTGATCACAAGGCTTTGAAATTGGATATCAACTGTAAAAAGAAAGCGGAAAAACACAAATACATGGAGATTAAACAACATACTTTTAAAGAAGGACTGGGTCAAAGAAGAAATTAGAGGAGAGATCAAAAGATACATAGAAACAAATGACAATGAAAATACATCCTACCAAAATTTTTGGGATGCAGTGAAAGCAGTTTTAAGAGTGAAATTTATCTCATTACAGGCCTATCTCAAGAAACAAGAAAACTCCCAAATAAATAACCTCATGTTACACCTAAAAGGACTAGAAAAAGAAGAACAAGTAAAACCCAAGGTCAGCAGAAGAAAGGAAATAACAAAAATTAGAGCAGAACTAAATGAAATAGAGAACAAAAAGACAATAGAAAAAATTAATGTGACAAAGAGTGGTTCTTTGAAAAGATTAACAAAATTGACAAACCCTTGACTAGACTTACTAAGATAAAAAGAGAGACGACACTGATTAACAAAATCAGAAATGTAAAAGGGGAAGTTATCACGGACACCACAGAAATACAAAGGATCATCCAAGAATACTATGAAGGACTATATGCCACCAAATTCAACAACCTAGAAGAAATGGATAAGTTCTTAGAAACATATAGCCTTCCTAGGCTGAACCATGAAGAACTGGAAAATCTAAACAGACCGATCACCAGTAACGAAATTGAATCAGTCATCCAAAACATTCCCAAAAGCAAAATTCCGGGACCAGATGGCTTCACTAGAGAATTCTACCAAACCTTGAAAGAGGATCTAATAGCAATCCTGCTCAAACTCTACGTTCAGGAACACGACAGGGATGTCCCCTATCACCTCTGGTTTTCAGCATCGTGTTGGAAGTCCTTGCCAGAGCAATCAGGCAAGAGAAAGAAACAAAAGGCATCCAAATTGGGAATGAAGAAGTTAAATTATCACTCTTTGCAGATGACATGATGCTATATATAGAAAACCCTAAAGACCCCACCAAAAAGCTATTAGAAACAATCAACGAATACAGTAAAGTTGCCGGCTACAAAATCAACATACAAAAGTCCATTGCCTTCCTATATACTAACAATGAATTCTCAGAAAAAGAAATACCAAAAAACAATTCCTTTTGCAATTGCAGCAAAAAGAATAAAATACCTAGGAATAAACTTAACCAAGGACGTGAAAGACCTATATGCTGAAAACTATAAGACATTTTTGAAAGAAATTGAAGAAGACAGAAAGAAATGGAAAGACATTCTGTGCTCATGGATTGGAAGAATCAACATAGTTAAAATGGCCATATTACCCAAAGCAATATACAGATTCAATGCAATCCCCATCAAAATCCCAATGGCATATTTTAAAGAAATAGAACAAAAGATCATCAGATTTGTTTGGAACCACAAAAGACCCCGAATAGCCAAAGCAATCTTAAGAAAAAAGAACAATAAAGGAGGTATCACACTTCCTGACTTTGGCTTGTACTACAGGGCTACAATAATCAAAACAGCATGGTATTGGCAGAAAAACAGACACATAGACCAATGGAATAGAATTGAGAACCCAGAAATAAAACCACATAAATATGGACAGATAATTTTTGACAAAGAAGCAAAAAACATACAATGGAGCAAAGACAGCCTCTTCAATAAATGGTGCTGGGAGAATTGGATAGCCACGTGCAAAAGAATGAAACTGGACTGCTATTTGTCACCATGTACCAAAGTTAATTCAAAATGGATCAAAGACTTAAGCATAAGACCTGACACAATAAACTGCATAGAAGAAAACATAGGTACTAAACTTATGGACCTTGGGTTCAAAGAGCATTTTATGAACTTGACTCCAAAGGCAATGGAAGTAAAAGCTAAAATAAACGAATGGGACTATATGAAACTTAAAAGCTTCTGCACAGCAAAAGAAACCATTGAGAAAATAAAGAGGCCACCAGCTGAATGGGGGAAGATTTTTGCAAACAGTGCCACCGATAAGGGGCTAGTATCCAGAATATATAAGGAACTCATGCAAGTCAACAACAACAAAACAAGCAACCCAATTGAAAAATGGGCAGAGGACTTGAAGAGACATTTCTCCAAAGAGGACATACAAATGGCAAATAGACATATGAAAAAATGCTCAACATCACTAATCATCAGAGAAATGCAAATCAGAACCACAATGAGATATCACCTCACCCCGGTCAGAATGGTTATCATCAACAAGACAAATAGTAACAAATTTGGAGAGGCTGTGGAGAAAAAGGAACCCTCATACACCGTTGGTGGGAATGCAGACTGGTGCAGCAGCTATGGAAGGCAGTGTGGAGGTTCCTCAAAAAATTATGAATAGAATTGCCATATGACCCAGCAATCCCTCTCCTGGGTATCTACCCAAAAAATATGAAAACATTTAGCGATAAAGACACGTGTGCTCCAATGTTCATTGCAGCTTTGTTTACGGTGGCCAAGACATGGAAACAACCAAAATGTCCTTCGATAGATGAATGGATAAAGAAGTTGTGGTATATATACACAATGGAATACTATTCGGCAGTAAGAAAAGATGATATAGGAACATTTGTGACAACATGGATGGATCTTGAGAGAGTAATGCTGAGCGAAATAAGTCAGACAGAAAAAGCAGAGAACCATGTGATTTCACTGATATGTGGTTTATAAACCAAAAACAACAAAAGAACAAGACAAACAAATGAGAAACAGAAACTCTTAGACACAGATAATAGTTTAGTGGTTGCCAGAGGGTAAGGGGGGTGGGGGGTGGGGGGTGGGAGATGAGTGTAAGTGGGATCGAATATATGGTGATGGAAGGAGAACTGACTCTGGGTGATGAACACACAATGGGATTTATAGATGATGTAATACAGAATTGTACACCTGAAATCTATGTAATTTTGCTAACAATTGTCACCCCAATAAATTTAATAAAATAAAATTAAAAAAAAAAAAGAACGTCTACCTTTGTTTTCTTACCTTAGGTGTGTATGTTCTCTCTCTCTCTCTCTCTCTCTCTCTCTCTCTCTCTCTCTGAGTCATTTACTAAGATTCTGCTTCCTTTGGAATAAATGTTTACAAGTGCTTAATTACTCAACACTGTACATTGTTTCATTTTCCTCTCCTAAGAATATTCCAGGCTCTTTAGGTCTATAAGCTGCAGCCATTTTCTGCTGGGAGGCTCTTTTCGTTCTTTAATATTTGGAACTTAACAAAACAGAACATAGAGAGAGAACTTTTAAATATGTGTGACCATGGGTTTCTTCATAATGATCTCATGAGAAATTCTTGTGGATTAATGAGATACAATTGTAACTGTTTTCCTAAGAGTTAAGATTATGATTACCAGGATAACTCCCCTGCCCATCAAACGCAGTCTAAAATATTTTGAGTGTGAGAAAGTATGTGTGTGTGGAGGTGAAGTTCAAGTTCAGAAGTCAGTGTCTGCCCCTAAGTGCCCTGTCTTATGGAAACTTTTCCTTATCTTGTCATTCCTTGAGTTCTGAAGTCTGAGCCTCTCTATACCTGTTGTTCTTTGGAAAATCATCTCCAAGAAGAGAAACAGAATCTGTTCACTATGCATGAAAACACAAATGTCATTTGAATGGTGACTAACAGAAAGCCCTGGCTTTGCAATAGTCCTTGTTGAAAGGAGAGAAGGTTAGTGAAAAATACCACTGGGGATAGTAATATCAGATGCCCTTTCATGGCAGCTGGCTTTGGGGTTTCATATATATTATACCCAAGTCTTCCCTACCATCCTGTTCAGGTTATCTATTGCTTTCTAACACATCACCCCAAAACGTAGTGGCTCAAACAATCATTTTTATCTCATGATTTTGTGGGTCAGAAATTCAGGCCAGGCTCACCTGAGCAATTCTTATGCTCCACACCCATCAATTCAGGTCATTTGGTAGCATTCAGCTGGTGATGGGCTGGGCTGGATAGTCCAGAGAGCTTCATTTCATGACTGGTATATCTTCATGGGGATGGCCAGAAGGCTGGACTCAGCTGGACAGTTGACCAAAGCACCTACACATTGCCTCTCTAACATGTGGCTCAGGGCTCTCAGAGAAAATGTTCAAGAGATCCAGAAGGAAGCTGAAACTCTTCTTTTGATCTTGCCTTGGAATTCTCAAGATATCATTCTGCCACATGTTCTTGGTCAAGCAAATCACTAAGGGAAGCCCTGATACAAGGAGATGGGAATTAGTTTAGCAAAATATATGTGGCCATCTTTCCTGTAGCTCATCTGCTTCACATTCTCTTTTCTGAAGAAGTTATCACCTTCTAACATACTATATAATTTACTTATTTATTAGATTTAATGCTTATTGCTAATCTATCTACACTTGAATACATGAAGTCTGACAAGTAAGTTTGCGAACTTAATTGTCAGACCTTGTAAGCTCCATGAGGGCAAAGATATTTGTTTGTTTTCTTCACTGGTATATTCTAAGCATCTAGAATAGTGTCTGAAACATAGTAGGTGCTCAATTAATAATTGCTGAATGCTGAATGAATTATTTCAGTTCATCTTCTCACTGCCCTTTGAGAAAGCTACTATTATTATCCCCATTTTACAGATGAGAAACAGAGGCACAGAAAGGTAAAGTCACTTGTTCAAAGTCACACAGCTAGTGAGTGGCAGAGCCAGGGCTTGAACTCAGGTCTCTCTGATGTCCTTGTAGATCAGAAACTAATTCCATGCCAGAAAAAAATTCAGCACATAAGAGGACAAGCAAAGAACTGTAATCTTGGCCTTTTCTTGCTTCTCAGGCCAAATAAGTGACTGGCTTGTGGTCCATGGTTTCCCCTTGAAATGGTTTCCCCTTACTCACTGACATTGTCTTCTTTTTACCAGAAAGACCTAGGGGAAGACTGCTGTGGAAAATCAAGCGTGGGGTGAGCTCATTGCCTCTCTCTCAGCCCTACTGGCACTGACAGTCAATATGGGACTCTTGGATGTGAAAAAGTTTCCTCATTTGATTGTGAAATCAAGCCAGGCCGAACTATAATGAGCAACAGCTTTCTGCATTCCTGTCGAAGAAGTCTGTGTAATATCCTTCTGGTTATATTTAGATGTGACACATGGTCTCTATGTTTGTTAAGATGATGACGTGACCTAGGGGAAACATTACTGAAGCCACTCCATAGAGGTAGAGTCTGATGGCTTGCAATCACACCTCTTTCCCATCTCCTCCTCCTCTCTTCCCATGGCAAATATGAGGCTTCCCAACATCTGGGGAGACTCCCTGGATGCCCTTTCATTTTGTCACCTCTGGAACCACTTCAGTGAAATGAAATCATATGATCTTGTCAAATCTGGTGAAATCTTTTCCTGTTAAATATAAGTATTTTGGTGTATGTGGAGGGGCAGGAGTCTGGCAGTTGGAGCGGCTCTCTATGGCTTGTTGTAAGGTTCTCCGTTGTCCCAGCTCTGGGAAAACCCTCACTGTTTTCTTTGCTAGGATGCAGCCCTGTATAGGGGGATGACCTGAAAGTGATGCAGCTAATTGGTGATGTTGGACCCCTGGGGGAAGAGGTTTGGCAGAGCCGAGCTGGGCATTACCAGGTGGAAGATGGAAACCATGGCCCAGTGGGGTTGTATTGTAGCTGAGGTAGCAAGTGAGGCTTACAGAAAATGGCAGATAGATACCCAAGGGGGGGGTGGCATCCAGGAAATCAATGATTGGGGGCAAAGTTAGGTTAAGAACAAGAAGCTAATCAGAGGATCAGAGATTATAACAGGTCTGAAGGCCAAGAGTGGGGCCACTCATTCACTCATGGACTCATTCTTTTAACAACTGTTTGTGGTGTGTCTACTGTGTGCCCAACACTGAGATTACGGGTAAACCAAACAGTCCTTGTCTTACCAGTCCATCAGGGATGCTGCTGGTGAGCAAACTGACAAATAGTTATACAGTTGCAAGTGCGGTGTGTAGGAGAGAGAAAACTGGGAGGAGCTGTGTATAGGAGACCCGGGGGCAAATAGGCTGAGTTGGAAGAAGAGAGGAGAGAACAGTGTTCTAGGCAGAGGGAAGGGCTTTGAGAAAGTCATAAATACAGCAAGAGTTTGACACATTTAAACAACTGAGCAAGGCTTCGAGGGAGGCAGGTATTATAGAGAAGAGTTGGGGCTCTGGCACAGCCTCACCTCAGATTTTATGAGCACAGCAGCCACTGCTGCAGCTTGTACCCAATAACTTCTTAAATGTGCTGTGTAGTTTCTGACACTCTGTACTTCTGGAAGCCACTTTCAGGAAACCTCTCTGGATTCTCCTACACTAGCCACTCCACGGTCTGGCACTGAGTGTTGCACACACACACTAACTGCCCATATTGTGTCTGGCATGTCTGCTCCCTCACAGGACTCTGTCCTTGGAGACAGGCTCAGTTTTCTTCATCTTTGCATCCCTAATGTCCAGAATAGGGCCAGGCATATTATATGGGGCCTGACAATTAAGTTTGAGAACTCATCCTAGAAAAAGTGCTACATACCTCATTGCTGAATGTCACTATGGTCACCTTACAAGTACCCCCCTTGGGAAGCTATGCACCGACACCAGTTCCTAGTTCACCCTTCAAAGCAATTTGGGAACTCTTTTTCTGGAATGGCCATCAGAGCTGTCATCGTATTACTCATGATATCCTGAATGTCATCAAAATGTCTTCCTTTCAATATTTCCTTTATCTTCAGGTAAAGAAAGAAGTAATTGGGGACCAGATCAAGTGAGTAGGGAGGGTGTTCCAATACAGTTATTTGTTTACTGGCTAAAACCTCCCTCACAGACAGTGTTGTGTGAGCTGGTGCGTTGTCATGATGCAAGAGCCATGAATTATTGGCGAAAAGTTCAGGTTGTTTTCATCTAACTTTTTCACAAAGCCTTTTCAGCAATTCCAAATAATAAACCTGATTAACTGTTTGTCCAGTTGGTACACATTCATAATGAATAATCCCTCTGATACCAAAAAAAGTTTAGCAACATCATTTTGACTCTTGATTTGGACTGACGGAAATTTTTGGTTGTGGAGAATTGTCTGACTTCCATTGCGCACTTTGATGCTTTGTTTCAGGGTCCTATTGGTACACTCATGTTTCATCACCAGTGATAATATGGCCCAAAACATGTCTTGCCTCTCCAAAAGATCTTGGCAAGCTTCGACTCTCCTTTGCTTTTGTTCATCAGTGAGCTCTTTTGGGACCATTTCTGCACACACCTTTCTCATGCCAAGATTTTCAGTTAAGATTTTCGTGTTTCTCTATCGATCTTTACTTGGTCTGCTATGCTTGTCTAAATTAGCCAACAATTTTGATGCACAATTAGACAAATTTTTGCAATGTTTACATCAGTTCTGCTTGTTACTGGCCACCCTGAACTCTCTTCATCAGTGATTCATTCTCTTTCCTCAGAAAAACGTTTAATCCATTTGTACACTGCCGTTTTCTTCATGGCATTATCCCCATAAATTTGGACTAACATGTCTCTGATTTCACTTCCACTCTTGCCAAGTTTAACAAGAAATTTAATGTTTGTTCATTGCTCTATTCAAGCTCAGATGTTCTTGCGATGGCACACAAAAACAGGAAACAACAATAATGAATGCCACTCAGCTAGACATTGCCACATGTTGACATAAACACAACTGTGAGACACTGATATACCAAGGCTTTGAAATATGAAACTTTACCGAGCTGCCAATGTAAGCGCACGGTGCCAAGTTCGCAAACTGAATTGTCAGACCTTGTGTGTGTACAATAAATGGTGAATGAAAGGTGGCCCAGGTACTACGGCTGCATTACAAAAGTTAACAGCCCAACATAACCATTTTACCATACACAGGTTCTGGGACTCAGGATTTCAGACAAGGCATAGCAAGAATGGTTTGTGTTTGCTTCCTGATATTTAAGGATTCAAATTCTCTCATTCTTCTGGGAGGAAGAAAGATACAAGTGAAGGTGATACTCCCATCCTGGCCTTGGACACATGCTGTGACTTCATTGTGTCTGAGGTAATTAGAGAGAGGTGGCATTCAGACAGCAGCTGGGAAAGGTGGGGATTACTGAGCCAGATTTCCTGGGCTCCACATCACCCCTGACTCCCTGGTTAGAGTTCTTGGGGGTACTGGTCCAAGTGAAGGGACAAGGCTGACGGCCAGGTGGGGCCTGCACTGAGGGGTGGGCCCACAGTTAAAGACAGAACCTGGGTCCTGGGTTGCACTTCTTTTCGGTCATCAGGCTCCTCTCAGCCCATTTCTTTTTTAAATTGAAATTTGCATAACACAAAATTCACCACCAACCATCACCACCATCTATTCTCAGAACATTTTCCTCAGCGCAGCAGCACCTTGTACTCATTAGCACTCACTCCCTTCCTTCTAGCCCCACCAACCACTAATCTGCTTTCTGACTATAAATCTGCCTATTCTGGGCATTTTATGTAAGTTGGATCATACAATATGGGTCAGCTGCTTGTTTGCTCCCCCTATCGGCGTGACATTCAGCTGAAGTCAGGGGTGGTCTGATCACACCTCCCCTCAGCTGTATCCAGGTCCCTGTGATGGACATTGGGAGCCACTCAGCTCAGCTGGTGCAGAACATGCCTGGGTTTGTCCTTGACCAGTGGGAGACAGGTTCTGAGAATTAGATGTTCCCCTCCACCATGTCTCAAGTGGACAATTCAGCAGCCCTCAGGGGTCCTCAGAGTGCTGCACTGGGGAGGACACTGGTTGCTCACAGCAGTGACCAGTTCAATAAGGCACTGTTGAGTAGACATTCCTCCCCTAGCCCTGCCTATCCTATTCTGTGAACTAACTACCCCACCTCTGCAGCAACAACAAATAAATCAATGAACAAAAGTAACTTCTTGCATGCAAACCCTATATCAGATGCTGCCTTTTGGGGTGGAGGGAGGCAGGCAAAGCCAGCCCCCAAAGAGGAAACCTCCTGAAAGGGACTTTGCAGCCTTTATACATAGCCCTCCATGCTAGTGTGGACTGGGGAGGTGGTAAATGCAAAGGCTCTGGCATCAGTCTCTGCCCCTCAAGTGGCCTTGAACAGCATTTAGCAGCTCTGTGCCTCAGTCTCCTCATCTGTAAATGAGTGAATAACATGTTCTACCTTACAAAGATGTGGGGAAGTTTCAATAAAATAATGTGTGATAAACTGCACAGGACATAGAAAGTGCTGTTTTAATTATGGGGCCCCTTCAGCTCAAAAACTCCACTGAGTGAAATGGAATTTCAGCCTCACCTTACTTCACCTCTCTTGTACCCAACACTCCAGAACTGCACTGTCCAGTCGTTAGCCACATGTGGCTATTTAAATATCAACTAGTTAAAATTAAATAAAATAAGTAATTCAGTTACTCAGCACCTCTAACCACATCAAGTGTGCAATGGCCCCATGTGGCTGATGGCTCCAGCACTGGACAGTGCAGATATAAGACATTTCTACTACTACAGAAAGTTCTTCGGACAACACTGCCTCGATGTTCTGAGCTATTCACTGTCCTTTGTTTTCAGTCTTCCTCCAACCTGAGTTGGCCATCAGTTGTTTCCTCTCTCCAAATTTTACCATCCTCTGCAAGGTGAGGACCTTCTGGGCCCTGACCAGCATCAGCCCTGCACTACCAGGGTCAGCTGACAGCTGGCTCTGCTCCATGCTGCCTGACCACTGCATTGGGTACCTTGCTGCCAGCTGGGCTCAGGTTCTGCTCCACCTGGTTTTCTTCTGAATACCAGGCTAGGGGATAGCAGCCAATCAGGGAATACTGTTCTCCCTGTGATGACAGAAGTACAAGAGGCTGGGAACAGACGTGCTGGCCCTTCTGTCCACAGCCCATTGACCAAAGCAAAGCCTGTAACCAAGCCCAAATCAGAGAGTGGGAAGTCCCCTGTGGGGACAGAGTCCCAGAGAGCAGTTTCCAGGCTCTTGGCCTCACATGGAGGGGGGCTGACTCAGGTAGTGGATGGCCGTCAGCTGTGGCTAATTGGCCATCAGCTGTTACCAGTTAGCCAATTAGCCACTGATATAACTGCTGTGGCTGCGCTGGTTGGGGAGTCGAGTCAGGAGTCGAGAGTCAAGTCGAGAGAGAGTCGGTTGGTTGGCAGGCAGAGAAGAGGACAGCAGGTTGCAGGTCATGTGACTCCAGCCTCCAGTGAGACTATAGTGCCACCAGTGAGACTATAGTGATATGACTCCCCTACCTATGGCTCTGTGCGTGTTCCTTTTTGACCTAGCCGTATCCTGCATTCTTATGTGGGGAGCGAGCAGGGTCTCCTGCACGACAAATGGTGCAGAGAGCAGGGTACGGCACTGGCCCAAACTCTCCAAAGGATGGTGGAGCAGTTTGTGCATGTGAAAACTCAGTATTGGGAAGCCCATGAGGAGCAGTGCCAGAGATGGGGAGCGCAGTCTGCCTGGGAGAGACTTGACCCCTTGGTGAATTGGTGATCCTCTTGAGCCTCCAGATGGCATGCCACCCTGTTGGCCATAACAGGCATTACCGGCTTTTTGGTGGACTGTTGCTGTAGGCTCTGAGGGTTGCGGACATCTTACACCGAGGCCTCCACCCACTCAGACACCTGGCACGGTGAGCAGGATTCAGGCCAGAAGGAATGGAGTCTGACTCTGGGCAGAAGGATGTGTGGCCCCCACACAGTGTGTGGTGTCCGGTGGCCACTGTTCTCAGGAGTTGGACCCCCAAGGAGGGGTGGGAGGACATGGATGGTTCTCTGGCCAGTGTGGAGAGGGCCCGGCAAGCTCTGGTTGAGCGGTTGCTGGAGGAGGGGAAGGCTACAGTCGGCTGTGTGTGCTGGATATTCCTCATGGCCTTGAATCTCAACACGGAAAATGAGCTTAATGAAATGGCCCAGGTGCCAGACCAAGTGTCCCATTGGAAGCGCTGGAAGCTCGGGTCCGCCTGTTAGAACAGGGGCCCCAAGGTGGAGACTCTGAGGCAGAGGCGGAGGAAGCGAGGGGAGACAAGGTAGCTTCCAACCCCCAAGCCCAGCCAGTCTTGAAGCAAAGGGTAAAACGTGAGCAACCTTTGGGCCCCGGGGGCGTTGCTGCCAGCAACCCAGTGGTGACTGAGTTCACTACACCACTTACACTCCCACTGAGTTGCAGGAGCTGGGGAGGCAGTACCGACAGCGCCTTGGAGAGCCAGTCTCGGCTTGGCTATTATGTTTATGGGATGAGGGAGCAGACAGCATTCTCTGCTTCCCAGGCAAGATGGAAAAGCTAGCCTTTGTGACAGTGCATCAGTCCCTGCGACAAAGGTTACAGAACCACCATAGGTTGGCCCAAGACCAGGGTGACCACACTCTAATGGAGTGGCTCACTGCTGTGGTACACACAGTATGGGGACAGGCTGGTGAGCTGCCAGACACTGTGAGTCAATGGCAGTTATATACGGAACTTACTCAAATCATCCGTGAAATGGGTATGAGACATGCTATTTTCAACCCTAATATGCAGGGGCCAGATGACGATCTTTTTACAGCCAGCATGAGAGATCTGGTTTTGGATACTGCACCTTTAAGTGCTTTTGGATCCTTGGTTGTCATTCTTACACCCTATGTGGGGCGACAGATCCATGAAGTTATAACTGCCATGGCCACCCTAGGGGATGTTGAAAGCCGGAGGCAAAGGAAGTTAAGACAGGAGGTCCGAGCAGTTGAGACCTGGAAGCCCAACTCAAAAGTAAGGGGGCGAAGTCGTGGGCCTCAGAGAGTAACACATGCACAGATGTGGCGTGATCTCGTGTCAGCAGAGATCGATCAGGAAAAAATAGACCGAAACCCAATGCACTCTTGTTGGAACTTTGGAAACAGTTGCGTCCAGAACAGCAATTCCGGCGAAGCCTAAAGGAGAAGTCTGGGAAAGTGTGGCCCGTGCCCCTCCAGGACTTCATGCGGCCGCTTGAGGCCAACTCCTTTCAGCTTGATTAGGGGTGGGGCCAAGGTACCCAGTCAGAGGGGATGAGCAGGGACCAGAGGCCCCACGTGGAACTGTCCATACATTGGTCCCCTTCTAATGTGCAGAGGGTTTTAGCCCTAATTGACACTGGCAGACTGCAGTCTTGTTTATGGGAATGCAGAACTGTTCCCGGGACCAGCAATCTGCATTGATGGCTATGGGGGAAAGACTGTGACTGTAAAAGCTGTTTCCTTACCACTGGGTATAGGAAGGCTTCCTCCTCGTACCTACAAGGTTTATGTCTCCCCAGTTCCGGAGTATATTCTAGGGGTGGACGTGCTACATGGCCTCAGCTTACAGACGTCGGTAGGAGAGTTCCGTCTCCTGATCCGGGTGGTGAAAGTGGTGACATGTAGGCATGCTCACCACCCTCCTCAAGTGTTGTCACAGCCCTGGCACGTGGTTACAGTGTGACAGTACCACCTGCCAAGAGGGAAGGAGGAGACTGGTGGTACCCTAAGAAGTCCAGGAAACCTGGCTGTGCGCAGAAGGACTGGTGGTGCCCTGAGAAACCCTGGCTGTGTCCAGGATATTGCATTCACCTCCAGGCTTCTGGTACAGGGACCCTCACGGAAGACGCTTGTTGTGTAGATTGTGAGGCAAGACACTGTAGGGGTGGAGTGTGGGGACAGAGTCCCAGAGAGCAGTTTCCAGGCTCTCGGCCTCACGTAGAAAGGTGCTAGCTTGGGTAGTAGATGGCTGTCAGCTGTGGCTAATTGGCCATCAGCTGTAATCAGCCAATTAACCACTGATATAACTGCCATGGCTGCGCTGGTTGGGGACTCGAGTCAGGAGTCGAGAGTCGAATCGAGAGAGAGTCGGTTGGTTGGCAGGCAGAGAAGAGGACAGCAGATTGCAGGTCATGTGACTCCAGCCTCCAGTGAGACTATGGTGCCACCAGTGAGACTATAGTGGTATGACTCCCCTACCTATGGCTCTGTGCATGTTCCTTTTTGGCCTAGCTATATCCTGCGTTCTTATGTGGGGAGCAGGACTAGAGGCCCCACAGGCCGCCTCGCACGACAAATGGCAGAGCAAGCAGGGTCTCCCACATGACAAATGGCGGAGCAAGCAGAGTCCCTCGCACGACATCCCCTCTGCCTTTAGTGGAGGGACTACAAAGTTGTAAGGCAGGGCCATGGATACAGGGGAGGACAAAGAACTAGAGCCAATAACTTAATCTGTCCAGATTAAAGATGCCACTTTATTTCCCCTCACCCTATGGCTAGGCTGTTGGCCCTCTGGCCTCCCAGAGGCTCCCCCTCCACTGTAGCTCCCCCCATTCAGACAGCCTCTGTACCCCATGATGACTCTTCCTCCATCTCTCACCACACCATGCTTCCCGTGAACACCACCATCCCTTTGTGTGTGGTTCTCATCTTAAGGAAGGCACTGCCTGAACTAGGAATCACTGAGAATTAATATTTCTATCCAGATATTTGCAGGCTAACCCAGAACCTCAGATCAGTGAGTTTTTAAAGATGTATTTTAGGCAGCGTGAGAGCTGTTTGAGGGTCCCATTACCCTCACCTGTGTGTTGATAAACAGGAGCTGGGGCTAAGAATGTTTCTCATGCAAGTCCTGACATCAGCCATTGCAAGGTGCTGGTCTGGGAGTCAGGAGACCTGGGCTGGGCTCCAGCCTTCTAGGGTCACTTTTGGACAATTTCTCCCCATCTCTGGGCTCCAGTATTCTCATGTTAGGCTAGGTGGTTAGGCTAATGGTTCCTATGGCCTCTGACAGCCCTGAAATGTTATAGTCACGATTCTTCTCTCTCTCTGGTTGTCAGCAGTTGGCCTTGAAGACATATGACCTGCTTTCTGATTGCTGTGTCTACCAACCTTTCCAACCTCTAATTCTTGTTTTCTGCCAAAAAACAGCTGACTCAAGGCTCTGAGAAAGAGGGTTTTAGGGTCCACATTTCCCAGAACATGAGACTGCAGAGACCTGAATGTGGACCGGGCCATCTATGTGTGGACATTAGCTCGACCCAGAATCCCACTGACGTTCACCGGGGTTGGAGAAGGCCTCACTGGAGCAGCAATGCCACATTGTGAACTCAAGTCACTCAATCCAGTCCCAATGTCATCCAGGGTAAATTCAGGAGTATCCAAAGGCACTGAGCTTTAGCGATGCAGAGGCCCTGACATTGGCTCCAGGGGCTAGTGCCCACCCCTGTTACACCCACACCAGTATCAGAAGAGTGGCATTTCAGTTTCTGCAGCCAAATCCTGAGCTTTTTTCCCCCAGGATTCAAATTAACTAACATTTATTCAGAATGATTTGCTGCTGGTTTGGAAGTTCATGTTTGGAGACAAGGATGTTTCTGAAAAGGGCACAGAAATAGCTGGGAAAGTAATGTCTGGTTGCTCGCCTTCAACAACAATAGAACTGGCAGAGTGACTCATGGCTCCTAGGGAGACTGCTCCCTGTGGGACCCACCAGGCAGCGCTTCTCCAGAAGCATTTGCCAGGGTCAGGGTATCTGTATCAGACTGGAACTAGATGGAAGGAGGTTTGGAGAGGGAGGGAGAAGGGGATGGGGGCTGCTAAGGCTGAAGGTGCTCTAGTCAGACAGGTGCACACCAGATAGGGAAGGATTCAGACACAGACAGCAGAGGGGGAGGGGAGGTAGAAAGGACAGCCTGTCCCTGTGGGACCTCTACCAGAGCTGGTCTTTTGCACATGAGTCAACCTCAAGCCTGTGACTCATCCTCCACTCCCATTTTATACACACTGTGCATGGAGCACCTACTATGTGTCACGTACTGTGTGAAAATCTACGTATCTTAAATGAATCCGACCCTCGAGACCACCAAGGTCACTGTAACTGTTAATTCTGTATAATAAAACAAATGCTATACTGATAGAGATCTTATAATATGCTGATGCATGATCTTTCTTACTATGACCCTAAAAGATGGCAATAATACTGCCTGCATTTTATAGAGAGGAAATTGAATTTCTGAGAAGTTAAATAATTTGCCTTAGGTTACAACTAGTAAAGAGGGTTTCTGGGAGAAAAAAATTTATTAGACCAGTGCAATCCAATAGAAATAAAGTGAACTACGTGAACAATTTAAAATTTTCTGGTAGCCACACAAAAAATAGTAAAACAAAACAGGCGAAATTAACGTCAATAAAATATTTTATTTAACCTACTATATCTAAAGTATTATTTCAATGTGCAATTAATATAAATATTAATAACAAGCTATTTTACATTCTTTTTTTTTCTTTTTGCACAAAGTTGTTGAAATCTGTTGTGCATTTTACCCTTAACAGCTCATCTCACCTGGGACTAGTTGCATTTCAAGTGCTCAATAGTTACATGTGGCCCATGGTACCTGTACTAGACAGAGTAGTTCTAGAAGCATGTGTGGGGTTTTTATGGAAGCTGGGAAGAGGGCACTCCTGTGAAGTCCTCATGTCAGAGATGGCTTCAAGGACAAAATGCCACCTGAGCTGGATCTAGGGACACAAATGCTGCAATACTAAGTGCAAACTCCAGGGGGCTCCCCTCTCCACTCTGTGCTTTCTGGAGCACCAGGGGTGGCCTTAGGGGTTAGACAGGCAGAGGAGGAAAGGGTGTGCCAGCAGCAGGAATAATAATAGGATGAGGGCACAGATCCCCCAGCACTGTCACCTGTTGAGGGAATTGCAAGCATCTGTGGGGGGAGGGTGAGTGGCAGGGGTTTGACTGGGAGGAGGGAGAACAGGTTATGGTAGGCCTTGCATGCCACCGCAAGGAAACTGAGTTTCATTCTGCTGTTGCTGTGGAGTTGTGACAAGGGTGACATCATCAAGAGCTTACATTTCATCAGATGACTCAGGCATCTACATGCAAGGTGGAGGGGGCGGGGCAAGACAGGAAGACAGGGTAAGGAACTCTGAATGAGCAAGAGAGAAATGTTGAGGGGCAGACCTAGGGCAGGGGATGAACATGCCGCAAAGATACCAAGGACTAGGCCCTGAGCCATGTCAGATTTGGAGTGAAGATGAGGGAAGAGTCTAGCAGACTCCCATTTGCGAGGACGTGTGAATTTTCTGCAGAAATCCTCAGCCACCCGGGGCAGAATTACATGGCCAGGAATTTGGAGCTCACCTTCTCTGCTTTACAGAGACAGAGATGCTGACTTGATGTCAGGAGGCAGCTAGAATCACTTTCAAGTCTCATTGTCACCTGGACTACACATCTCTTTACCTCCCCCACCCCAGCACAAACATTCCACCTCTCTGTCTCCTCTCACCAACCTGCAGTTCTAATGAATGTGGATATTTCTTTCTGTTTTTATTTCTTCTGATGCTCTGTTGTATTGGGAACAGATTTCCTGGAAACCTGTCATCCAGAACACCTGTGGTAAGAGAGAAGGAGCCACAGGTCCAACATTGCTCCTTCTGGCTGAATTTGACATCATTTAATGACAGTCATGGTTCCATTAACCTCAAAGTACTTTGTTTTCTGTGAGGGGCTGAAATACTGCATATTTAACTAACACTTAGGGGTACCCTTGCTGCTGGCCTGTAAACCACACTTGGATGTGAAAGCCCAGAGCCAGGGTCCTCAGCCTTGGCCACCCACCAGAACAAGTGCCTGGAGAGATTGTGAAATGCCTGATACCCAGACTGCACTCCAGACCAATGAGAGCAGAACTTCTGGAAATGGGACTCAGGCCTCAGTCATTGTAAATTTCTGACTTTGCTCTCTTGGAATCCAACCACATGTGAACAGTTTATACTATCCAGGTGGAAAGAAAGGCACTGGAGGATGAAACATCATGTGGAAAGTGAGGCTGCGAGGAAACATGAGACACCTGAGCTGAGAGCTCAGAGGTGAGTGAGACCATGGTGGCCCTCTATCCCCAGGCCAACTTCCCAGCCAGCACCCCATGGAGCAGAGATGAGCTGTCCCCACAGAGCCCTGCCTGAACTCTTCACCCACAGTATCATGAGTTGGTATTTTTAAAACAAATGGTTGTGGTCTGTAAGCTACTAAGCTTACCGTGATTTCTTATGCAGTAATAGCTAACAGATACAACCTGCAGAACCCTAAATGCTTTGAGAGTGGGACCTGTATTAGTTCATGTTTATAACCCCTACCTTCCTAGCATTTCAGTAGGGATTCAGAGAATGTTGGAGAAATACTGAATGGCAGGAAAAGATCAATGGGAAAATCAGTATTGTCCAAGCTGATTAAAAGTAGGAAGTGAAGGTTTGTTGTTTGGACATACATTCAGTGAAAATCAAAGCAAAATAGACAATGCTTCCATCCTTCCCCAGAGGAACGTCATCTTTCTGCTGACCTCAGCTGACCCTGCCTGCTGCTCCTACCCGCTCAGTGCTTTCTCCATGGTCTGGCTTCCAGACACAGCCTAGGTGCTCACAGCAGTGGTCAGTGAGGGGAAAATGGCTTTAGGGAGCAACCTGCAAGGTGTCACAGCCTGGCTCCTTGTGACATCTCAATGGCAATTCTAGCTCCAGTGAATCTCCTGAGGCCTATGACTTACCTGCCATTGTCAAAGATGCCAGGACTGAGGCCTCTAACTTTTCTGAAGGTGAAAGATTGGTGAGTGCTGCCCAGGAAGGGGGTTAGTGGGAGAGGTCAAGAAGAGGAGTATCTGGAGTTTCAGGCAGATTTTGTAGTCATGGGGGCCTTTGGGGACAGCAGCTCATGACTACTCAGGCCTGACCCTTCTTTGGGACATTGGCACAGCTTAGGGGTACAGAGATGGGAGCTGGAGAGAAATGTGGCCACAGTGGCTTTGGCTCCTCTCAGGGGGTCCTGTCAGGGTTCCTCCCTTTGTCCCAGTGCCTGCATCTGCCTCCAGAACCATCTCTCCTAATTGTGGAAGAACAATGCCCAAGGGCTGGGCTTAAGGGATAGAGCGTGGGATCTGACCTGCCCTCCACTCCCTGCCTCTATGCAAGTGGACACAAGGCTGTAACTTTCCTTTGTTCTTTCCAGTGGGTTCACACCTCCCTTTAGAGAGCAATCCCAAAGGAAATGTTCACCCAGCACCTCCCTGGTGCTTGTCTAATGCAAGGTGTTGGGCTGTGTTCAGGGATCATGTGTGAAGACCTCTTGGGGACGTGGAAGATAATAGGTGGCGTCCCTCAAAGTGCCAGGCCATGAGCTTGTTGGTACCAGCTGGTGAAAGGAGGAGCATTCAGAAACTTTTATGGCATTTCAACATTGCTGCAACATACACACTTGTGATTTTGTATTTTATAAAAAGTGTTAGTTCACAATGGATTGGAAATAAAATAAAGCAGATCCATTATGATAGGGAATCATCACTATGCTAGGAACCATGGCCTATGCCTGGATACAGCAGGAGAACCATCCTAGGAATCTCCCATCTCCAGAAGCCCTGATTTTATACTAATGAAGTGAGGAAGGCATTGAGGTTCCCCAGTGTTCCAGCTAACTCCAGTGCCCAGGTCTTCCTTCGTGCTTCTGCTATCCCGGTGATTCTCAAAGTGTGGCTTCAGGACAGCTGCTTCAGCAAGATGTGGAAGCATGTCAGGACCCTTCAAGACCCACTAGGTCAGGAACCCTGAGGTGGGCCCCTCAGCCTGCTTCCATAGCCCTCCAGGGGGTTCTTATACTCGCTTAAAAACATCAATATAGATGCTTTTATCCTCTGCTTCTTTTGAATGGGTTGCTCTCTTCTCCACAACTACATTCTAAGCTCCTTGAGGGCAGAGGCCCCAAATTCTACATCTTCTGTATTTTCCACAGGTCCAGTGCTGAGATAGGGGCTGAAAAAACCAACAACCATAAATCCTATCTCCTGACGCTTCATCACAATTACTGTACCTGTTACATAGCTGGGCAAACCAAGGAGCAGAAGGAACACAGAAAAATCTGGTTTTAGGAGCAGACAATGAAAGTGTTCAGATGAAAAGTCTCTTTCTCTCCTTTCCCCTGACATTACTTCCACCAGGAGTGCCGAATTAATTCTCTTCAGAGTCCCCTCTTCACTAACTTGCCACCCCTCACCCATTCCCAAATTCTGAGTTCGCTGGTTGTGGCCTTTTGTAGGATCTGCCAGATCTTTAAATTTAAAAACAAAAAGTGGAGGGATTACCAGAAGGAAGTTATTAGCTTTGTTTGGCAAGTTGGGCAGTCCCACCACAGTGGCAGCAGGGTCTCTTAGGAGGAACGTGAATTCTCTGGCCCCACCCAGCTCCACTGAGGAAGAATCTGGGGTAGAACTCTGCAACCTGTGGTTTAACAGAATTCTGGGTGATTCTGATGTACCTTAAGTTTGAGAGCTGCCTTCTAGGACATTGAGGCAGCACAAAGCTTGTTTGTAACCTAACCACTGCTGGAGGTATGTGGGAGGTGGGACACAGCTATGGTTTCTTGGGAAGCTCTAAGCAAAACCAGTTGCTCATGAAGGGGGCTCCTAGGACCCTATGATACACCAAGAGACTATGTGGTAATTCAGCACCCTTCTCAGGTCCCCATGCTGGGGGGCTGTCTGCTCTGGCTGTTTCACAGGCCACCTTCCTGTCCCAGTGCACCAGCTATTTAAAGCCTCAGCTGAATAATATTTTCCATCATGTGGCACAGACTTTACTTAGCTGCTGAGGGTCATATTTCTCAGCTTATCTGTGACTGTCTGGACCTGAGTACTGAGATCTGTCTCTGGTTTTTCCCCTCCTAATTGAGGCCTAATTGAGGAGATGGGGGAAGAGGGAGGATGACCTAGAATGTCCCCTGCTTTTGCAGGAAGCCTCCCAGAGCACGTGTAACCATCATTCTATGTGAAAGGGTGGCTCAGGGAAGATGAACCATTGCTCAAATTCACACAGCTTGTCCGTGACAGCCCCAGGTATCAGATATAAATCTCTGGTTCCAGTGGGCTCATTGTCCTGGCCCCACTGTGTTTCATGGGAGGCTCTTGATATCTCTACATTCCTCCCTCACTGAACATGAGCCTGCCACCTCTTAGGGATTTCAGGTATAAAGTTAGGTGATTAAATGCCAGGCAAGGAGGCTCCTGCCTGCTATCAGGGTTTGGGGAGTGGAGTTGGCAAAACACATCTTGGGAGTCATGGCACGCATCACCTCCAGGCCGGGCAGGGACAATCCCAGACTGCCCCTCATCAGGCTCCTAGCAGCAGTGTGGGGACAGAGCCAGGAGTGCAGTTTCCAGGCTCTTGGCCTCACATAGACAGGTGCTGGCTCAGGTAGTAAATGGCCATCGACTGATTGGATGGCCTTCAGCTGTGGCTAGTTGGCCGTCAGCTGTAACCAGTGAGCCATTGGCCACTAATATAACTGCTGTGGCTATGCTAGCAGAAAATGGGGGCTAGCAAGAAGGTGGGGGCTGGCAAGCGCAGATTGCAGTTAGCATGGCGGAGTGTGGGTTGCGGATTGCAGAGAAGTGGACGGCAGGTTGTGGATCGTGTGGCTCCTGCTTCCTGTGTCTCCCACCCAGCCGCCAGCGAGACTATAGTGGTATGACTCCCCTATCCATGGCTCCGTGGGTGTTCCTTTCTGGCCTCACTATATCCTGCATTCTTATGTGGGGAGTGGGAGCTGAGACTCCGCATGACACCCTGCTTGACAAGCAGCTAGCTGACAGGCCCCCTCCCAGATCCAGGACAAAAGCAGCCCCTGCTGTGGGTTCCCCAGGACCAGTCTGCTCAGATCCCCGGGAAATCTGACCTGTTCCAAGTGCCCTCAGAGAAAGACCCCTGCTTGCGGGATCACTGTCTTTGGGCAGAACCTCAGACGCAGGCTCTGAGCTGGAGGCATGCTTTCCGGTATAGCTCCTGCGGGGAGTGAAGGTGGGCACAGAGGGCAGCTGAGCTTCCACAAAGGGCTTGGTGAGTCTCATGGGGCATTGGGTTGTCCTGGACAAAAGCACAAGGGCCGGGCTTTATACCCCTATAGTGACCAAATTCGGGAAGGGCATAAACCTGAGTGAAGAGAAGCATGCAGGTGGGGGCTGCCAGCCAAAGAGCATGTGCCTTGGCCTGCTGGAGGAGTCTTAGTGGGCACATGGCACCAAAACATCCACACATCAGTTAGCCAAGCCAATCCAGATTGGCTAAGGGTAGGCTTTGGCTGAGGGGTCATGCATGAAGTAGCAGAGTCAGTATGGCTATAAATAAGGCCTGATTGCTCTGGCAAGGACTTCCAACACTATGTTGAAAAGCAGAGGTGATAGGGGATTTATAGATGATGTATTACAGAATTGTACACCTGAAATACATGTAACTTTACTAACGATAGTCACCTGCCACCTTTTGATCCTCTTTAGGTCTCTTGTAACCCATCACCCATTGGCATTCCCACTTCTAAAGGTTTCTGCAAAGTCCACCCATAGGATAGAGAGCAGAGCTTTTCAAAGGTGAGAGCATTTGATGAACTGTACCAATGTAAGTGATAGAGGTGATTTATAATGCATGGAATTAGTCCAGCAAGAGAAAAGTATTAAATGCAGAAGGCACTAAGACAGGATTATCCTGAGAGGATATTCCCATTGCAATTTCTAATTGTCTCAGTTACTGTGCCACTCAAGGTTCTAAAAATCGCTTCCTGTCACTGATATATATGGCATAATACAGGTGATTAAATAGCTCTTGAGCAAGTCATGTTGGCTAATTACTCCAATTATGGGACTTTTTCTTTGTAAAGCCCATAGACACTGCCTTGGAAACTTCCAACAGGTGATAGGCTCCATATCCAACATAAGCCTGTCAAAATCCTGTGTTTACAATGTTAGAATATCATGTTTCCAAATGCAACTTTCCTTTCACAGAGGAGGGCGTTGGCTGCTTTTCTGTGCTGGGTTTGGCCATTTGAGGAAAATGCATTTCAGCCTGCAGGTGCCCCTGGCCTGTCTAATGCTGAGGCTGCCTCCAGTGCATCTCTCCTCCGTGGTGACTGTGTCATTCCTTGCTGTGCTCTAAGGCCCTTCTGTGGACCTTGTCATGCGTCATGATTTGGAGAGAGATTATAAAGTACAGGACAGTTGAAGTGCTCTGGTTTTGAAGTCGGACGAAGAAATCTGGATTCAAATCTGCCTAGCCTCAATATGACCCAGGGCAGGTTATTCCAATTAGCTTGGTTTCCTTTTGCGTGAAATGGGGATGTTAATTGTTCCTAATTCAAAACTCTGTTTTTAGCAGGGCTGCCATATTGCATACTTCCAGGTCTCCAGTCACACTGTCTTCTACACAAATTGTTTCTCCTGGAGTATGAGAGTGGTACCCTTGGAGTTCTGTGATCTGGTTAGCCTGGTGGTGAGGATAAATGAGAGCAGGCATGGTAAGCTCACAAGACAGTACCCACCAACTCTGGGCTCCCAGATCCCAAGGGCAGCCTGTGTTGCTGGTTCTGTGGTACTGGGGACCCATAGCTCTTCATCACCGGCACCCCTGGCTGGTGGGAGGAGGACTGAATCATCCCAAAGGCTCTCAATCCTGGTAACGTCTTCCGCAGGGTGGTGTTGGGGGAGAAAGAAGTTCCTTGGCCACAGAACTGAGTCTCAGAGTTGGAGCCCTGGTAAGGCACTCAGGCATTTCAGAAAGGAGAACCGTCATTCCCATTTCCAGCAGACCTGGAGAAGAGAAAGGTTGGCCAGCCCTACCACACCTCCTGCAAGAGACACCACGCAAGGGGAAGTAACACTGCCCTTCTCTGTTCAACGTTCAGTCTGAGAGAGCTTGGGGACCCCAGCTGGCTGATCCTCACTTATTGATCATGTACAGTGTGACTCTTGTGTGAAGAAGATGTGCCATGCCAGTTATGGTATGAGAAGACTGGACATGCGCTGTCCCTGCCTCCAGGTGAATGTTACTCAGATGCGATGGGAGTCTCAGGGGGTGATGAGAGAGCTGGGCAGGAGTCTCTGTAACCATGGCTTCAGGCATGCTGCTCATCCCACTGGAACACTACTCTCTGCTCCCAGTATCCACATTCTGCTCATCCTTCAGGGCCTAGCTATCTTACTTCCCCCACGAAGCCTCCCTGATTACTCAAGTCCTTCTATGAACTCGGATCTCTTAATGTCTGTACCCTTAGCTCAGCACTAAAATATTTACATTACCATATATGTTTAATTTCTTCTTTGAGAATGTCTTTTCTGTTTCCAGAGCATTGTTCCAGTATGTCTATTTAGCAACAATTTTATTTTGTCTGTATTAAAGGTGTTTGGCTATGGCTTTGGGTGACTTGGTAATAAGGAGAAGGTCTCTGTAACCCTCATGGTGCCAAGAACACCTCACACATATTAGTTGATTTGATGCAGTGTTTGCCTTTAGGCCAGTGAATATAAAATATGATCAAGGACCCATCATGGCTACTGAACTCTTATCATATCCATACAGACACAGGGACATGTGCCCAGGTACCCCTCAGGGAAGGACTTGCTTCTCAACCATGGGGACTGTGGTCAGTAGGCAGCTTCAGCTGGCAGTTCTATCAGGATTGCCTCAGCTGCAGACAACCACCTCATTGGGGGTCACACCCTTCCAGGGGCAGCCTGGCCTACATCTAGTGACAGTGATGTGAGGATATAAAGGTCTGGCAATTTCAGCCAGACATGGGACAATTCCGAAGGCAGTATTTGTTCCAGAACTCCCCGCCAGGTTGGGCTTGCCTCATAGTTTGATTTCTCTTTCTGCCCAATCTTAGTTCTTCCCCCTTCCTGTTACAGTGTTGATCCCTAATAAGCAAATTCCATCTCAGTGACAGTTTCCTTTATGAAACTAAATCCATGAAAATGTCTGCCTGGGGAAGATGGTGGTGAAAACTGATCTCATATCCATTTATGAGTAAATATTGTCAGGAAAACACATGGGGGTTACATGTGTGTAATAGATGCCAAAGTGAGGAGCTGGAGCCCCTTCGTGACTCCTCTCGCTGAAAGAGAAAAGATCTATGAGGAGGCTAGAAGCAGCGTGCTCTTTTACTTCAGGAATTTTCTCTTCTTGACACTTTCTCACATATATCAGTTAGCTATTGCTGAGTAAGAAACCACTCCAAAACTCAGAATCTTCAAGTGATGAGTCTTCAGATCAATTGTTAAGGGGGGCAGGCAGGGCCCTGGTGGAGGAGATTCTTATGAGAGAGGACTCTCTAGGGTCACCATGATTGAGGTTCTCTTGTTTTGGTTCACTTTCTACTTTCCTTTCACTCTGTACATGATACCCCCAAGGGTGCAAGAGGGAGAGTTTCTTCCTGTTCTGTCCCTGATACTCTGCAGGTGCCAGAGAGAGAGAACTACAAACACTGGGTCAGGAGCCCCTTCCATCTGTCAGCCACAGTGGAATTCTACTGAGAATGCAGATATAACCATGGCCACCACCTTCCCTTCCAACTTCCAGTTGGCAGAGCAGTAACATGGTCTTACTGAATGACATCCAGCCATTTATCCCTGCATTCTGTCCATCACAAAGCCTGGCATGTGGTTGCTTGGTGACACCTTATAGATCTCTTATTATGTAAATCTGTGTGGTCTGTGTACATCCTACTTGCAAGTTTCCCTAGCTTTCCCAACAGAGTTGCTGACCTTGGAGCTGTTATGTGAATTCTCTTCCCCTCTCTTTCTCTCCTAGGCCCTTTTTTATTCTTTTTGTAATTTTATTTTTATTAATTTAAAAAAAATTTTATTTTAATTTTTAAATTAACATGCAGTAATATCAACTTTTTTGGCATACAATTCTATGAATTTCAACACGTGTATAGATTTGTGCAACCACTGCCACAATCAGGGTAAAAAACAGTTCCATCACCCCCCCAAAACTCCTTCATGTTGCCCTCTTATAGTCTCATTTCCTTCTACAGCTAACCCCCGGCAACCACTGATCTGTTCTTCATCACTAGTTTTATATTTTTGAGAATGTCAAATAAATGGAATCTTATGTAACCTTTCCAGACTGGCTTCTTTCACTCAACATAATGGCTTTGAGATTCATCCAAGTTGTTGCAAGCATCAGTAGTTCATTTTTTAAATTGATGAGTAGCATTTCATTGTATTTACCAGTTTGTTTATCTACTGACCTATTGGATTGAATTGCTTTCAATTTGGGGGACGTAGATTAGAACGGCTATAAACATTGGTATACAAGTTTTTATATGAACATACATTTTTCATTTCTCAAGGGTAAATATCTAGAGATGGAATTTGTGGGCCGTGTTTAACTGGCTACCAGTTTAACTTCATAAGGAACAGCAAATGATTTTACAGAGTGGCTGAACCATTCTGTATTCCTACTTGTGTTCCACATCCTTGTCAGCACTTGGTATTATCAGCAATTAAAAAAATAAATAAATAACAGCTTTACTGAGATGTAATTCACATACTATGCAATTCACACATTTAAAATGTGCAAATTCCAGACAATAGTTTAGTGGTTACCAGAGGGTAAGGGGGGTGGGGGGTGGGGGGTGGGAGATGAAGGTAAGGGGAATCAAATATATGGTGATGGAAGGAGAACTGACTCTGGGTGGTGAACACACAATGGGATTTATAGATGATGTAATACAGAATTGTACACCTGAAATCTATGTAATTTTACTAACAATTGTCACCCCAATAAATTTAATAAAAATACAAAAAAGAAAAGAAACATGGAATTTTAGCAGAAAAAAATAAAACAAAATGTGCAAATTCAGTTGTTTTTTGTATATTTGCAAATATATGCAACCATCGCTACAGTCAATTTTAGAACATTTCATTACCTCAAAAAGAAATCCTGTAACCATGTACTCTTTTATCTGTCACTTCCTATCCCCTCCATTCCTTCCCCTCCACCCCCAAGCAACCACGAATCTACTTTGTATCTGTATATTTTTCCCTATTCTGGACATTTCATGTAAATGGAACTACATAATATGCGGAACTACATAATATCTTTCACTTAGCTTAAAGTTTTCAGGGTTCATCCATGTTGCAGCGTGTATCATTACTTCATTCCTTTTTTATGGTCAAATTATATTCCATTGTGTAGATATACCACAGTTTATTCATTCATTGGTTAATTGATATTTTGATGATATCACAAGTGTGAATAATGCTGTTGTGAACATTTATGTACAAGTGCTTGTTTGCATATATATTTTAATTTCTCTTGGATGTATACCTAGGAGTAGGATTGTTAGATCATGTGTTAATTCTATGTTTAATCCTTTAAGGAACTGCCAGAATGTTTTTCCAAGTGGCTTCACTATTTTACATTCCTATTTGCAGTGAAGGAGAGTTCTTACTCTCCAAAATCTTGGCAATACTAGTTATCTGATTTTTTCATTATAGCCATCCTAAGTAAATAAGAAATGGTATCTTGTGATTTTAATTTGCATTTCCCTAATGACTAATGATATTGAGTATATTTTCATGTGCTTGCTGACCATTTGTATATCTTCTTTGGAGAAATGTCTATTCAAGTTCTTTGCTTATTTTTAAAATTAGGTTGTTTCTCTTTTTGTTGTTGCATTGCAGGCATCTTTTATATATTCTGGATACAAGTACCACTTCAGATATATGATTTGAAAATATATTTTTCCCATTCTGTGGGCTATCTTTTTATTGTCTTGAAAATGATCTTTGATGCACAAAAGTTTTTAATTTTGATAGAGTCCAATTTACTTATTTTTCCTTTTGTTCCTTGTGCTTTTGGCATCATATTTATGAAACCATTGCCAAATCCAAGGTCATGAAGATTTGGCCCCCTGTATATTTTTTTCTAGTTTTAACTCTAAAATTTATGTCTTTGATTCATTTTGAGTTAATTTTAATACATGGTGTGAAAGGACCAACTTCATTCTTTTGTATGTTGTCCCAGAACCATTTGTTTTTTCCCCCATTCAATGGTAATGGCACCCTTGTTGAAAATCAACTGACCATAGATGTATGGGTTTATTTCTGGACTCATAATTCCATCCCACTAATTAATATGTCTATCCTTACACAGTATGACACACTGTTTTTATTACTCTCGATTTATAGTGAGTTTTTAAATCTGAAAGTGAGAGTTCTCAAAATTCACTTTTCTTTTTTCAGGATTGTTTTGGCTATTTTGGGTTCCTTGCAATTCCTTATGAATTGTAGGGTTAGATTTTCCATTTCTGCAAAAACACTTCTTGGAATTTTATTAGAGATGGCATTGAATCTGCAGATCATTTTGGGAAGTGTTGTCACCTTAATATTAAATTTTCCAATCCATGAACATAGAATTTCTTTCTGTTTATTTAGGTCTTTTTAAATTTCTTCAGTTATATTATCTTTTACAATTATATATTAACCTTTACTTGTGTTTTTTGTTTGTTTGGATAAAAATTACTAGGTTTCTTGCATTCAGTCTGAGGAATTTCCATATATATATATATATATATATATATATATATATATATATATATATATATATTTAAGATTTTATTGGGGAAGGGGAACAGGACTTTATTGGGGAACAGTATGTACTTCCAGGACTTTTTTCCAAGTCAAGTTGTTTTCCTTTCAATCTTAGTTGTGGAGGGTGCAGCTCAGCTCCAGGTCCAGTTGTCGTTGCTAGTTGCAGGGGGCGCAGCCCACCATCCCTTGCTGGAGTTGAACCGGCAACTTTGTGGTTGAGAGAGCACGTTCCAACCAACTGAGCCATTCAGGAGCTCAGCGTCAGCTCAGCGTCAGCTCAGCGTCAGCTCAGCGTCAGCTCAGCGTCAGCTCAGCGTCAGCTCAGCTCTAGGTGCCCTGTTGAATCTTAGTTGCAGGGGGCAGAGCCCACCATCCCTTGCGGGACTCGAGGAATTGAACTGGCAACCTTGTGGTTGAGAGCCCACTGGCCCATGTGGGAATCAAACCGGCAGCCTTTGGAGTTAGGAGCATGGAGCTCTAACTGCCTGAGCCACCGGGCCGGCCCCCATTAATATTTTTTTGTAAGGTGGATCTGCTAACAACACATTTTCTGTTTTTAATCTGCCGATTGCCTTAATTTTGCCTTCATTTTTTGAAAGAAAATTTTGCTGTGTTACGCTTCTTGGTTGACAGCTTTTTCTTGGAGCACTTTGAACATGTTATCCCACTGCTTTATGACTTCCATTGTTTCTAGTGACAAGTCAACTATTAGTCTTATTAGTGTTCCCTTGTAAATGATGAGTCTTTTTTGTTTGTTTGTTTTCCCTTCCCGCTTTCAAGATTTCCCCCTTGTCTTTGGCTTTCAGTATTTTAACTATGATTTGCCTATTTTTGGATCCTTCGTATTTATCTTTTTTGGAGTTTGTTGAACACCCTCAATGTGTAGATTAATATTTTCCTATAAATTTGGGAAGTCTTCAAAAATCATTCTTTGAATATTTTTTCTACTCCTTTCTCTATCTCCTTTCCTTCTGGTCCTTCCATTACATGCATTTTGGTGCATTTACTGGTGTCCTATATTTCTCTGAGATGTTCAGTTTTCTTCACACCTTTTCTCTCTGTTCTTCAAATGCATAATCTCTATCAATCTACAAGTTGGCTGGTTTTTTTTTCTGCCAGTTCAAATGTACTGCTAAGCCTCTTTAGTGAGTTTTTTATTTCAATTACTATGATTTTCAGAATTGCCATTTGGTTCTTTTATAGAATTTCTATCTGTTTATTATTATTTCCTATTTGATGAAACATGGTTTTCATACATCCTTTACTTCCTTAATCACAGCCTTCCTTTAGTTCTTGAATATATTTATAATGGATGATTTGAAGTTTTTTTCTGTTAAATCTGACGTCTAGTTTCTCTCAGACAGTTCTTGTTGCCTTCTTTTTTTTTTCTTTTTTTTTTTTTTCTGGTGTATGGGTCATACTTTCTTGTTTCTTTGCATGTTTTATAATTCTTTTGTTGGAAACTGGATACCTTACATAACATTAGGGCAATTCTGTATACTGGTCTCCCTCTCTGGGGCGTGCTATTGCTATTTGTTTGTTTACTTGTTTAATGACTTGCTGGATTATTTTAATGAACTATTTCTCCTTCCCTTTCCCTCACTACGGTGTGAAGACTGTGATGGTACTTCCTAGAGGCATATCCTTGTGTAAGCCCACAGTCACCCTGGAATGACAGCTTTGCATGATTTCAATTCATTTTGACATTTGTTAGGTTTGTTTTAAATCTATAACCCAGGATTTGGTGTACCTTCGTGATGTTTCTTGCGCACTGTAAAATAATGTTGCATGGGAATATTCCATAAATATTTATTAGATCCAGTTGTTTGACAGTGTTTTTCACTTCTTCTACATCCTTGGTGATTTTCATTCTACTAGTTTTATCAGTGATTAAATGAGGAGTGTTGGAATCTCCAGTATAATTGTGTACTTGTCTATTTGTCCTTTCTATTCTCAGTTATTGCTGCCAGGTATTTTGTGTATAGACATTCAAGATTATTAGGTTTTCCTGATGAATCTACATTTTATTATTATAATGACCCTCTTTATCCTTAATAATTTCTTTGTTCTGAAGTCTACTTTGTTTGATATTAATAGAGTCACTCCACCTTTTTTGATTAATGTTTTCATGGAATATCTTATTCCATCCTTTTATTTATACCTACCTATATTGTTATATTTGAAGTTAGTTTCTTGCAGACATCACATAGCTGTGTCATATATTTGTTTGTTTTTCCTATCTTTCAGACAATATCTTTCACTTTTAATTTCTGTGTTTAGAGCATTTAATTCAATATCATTATTGGAATTTGGAATTATATCTATCATTTTGTTACTTTTTTCACTCTTTTGTTCCTCATTTGAGTCTTCTTTTGGGTTATTTGAATATTTTTTAATATTTCTTTTTTTAATTAAAGTTTATCAATAAATTTTAACATTGCATTTTAATTAACTTATTTTTAATTTTTAATTAAAGTTTATTGGGGTGACAATTGTTAGTAAAGTTACATAGATTTCAGGTGTACGATTCTGTAATATATCATCTATATATCACATTGTGTGCTCACCACTCACACTCAGTTCTCCTTCCATGACCATGTATTAGACCCCGTTTACCCTCCTTTAGCACTCTTCTCCCCCCTACCCTCTGGTAACCACTTTTTTATTCTCTGTGTCTGTGAGTTTTTGTCTCTTCATTTGTTTGTCTTGTTCTTTTATTGTTTTCAGTTTTATATACCACATATCAGTGTAATCACATGGTTCTCGACTTTTTCTTTCTTTTTTTTTAAATTAAATTTATTGGGGTGACAATTGTTACTAAAATTACATAGATTTCAGGTGTACAATTCTGTATTACATCATCTATAAATCCCATTGTGTGGCATTCACCCAGCGTTAGTTCTCCTTCCATCACCATATATTTGATCCCCCTTACCTTCACCCCCCACCCCCCACCCCCCACCTCCGTTACCCTCTGGTAACCACTAAACTATTGTCTGTGTCTATGAGTTTCTGTTTCTCATCTGTTTGTCTTGTTCTTTTGTTGTTTTTGGTTTATATACCACATATCAGTGAAATCACATGGTTCTCTGCCTTTTCTGTCTGACTTATTTCGCTCAGCATTACACTCTCAAGATCCATCCATGTTGTCACAAATGTTCCTATATCATCTTTTCTTACCGCCGAATAGTATTCCATTGTGTATATATACCACAACTTCTTTATCCATTCATCTATCGAAGGACATTTTGGTTGTTTCCATGTCTTGGCCACCATAAACAAAGCTGCAATGAACATTGGAGCACACGTGTTTTCAGATTTTTTGGGTAGATACCCAGGAGAGGGATTGCTGGGTCATACGGCAATTCTATTCGTAATTTTTTGAGGAACCTCCACACCGCCTTCCATAACGGCTGCACCAGTCTGCATTCCCACCAACAGTGTATGAGGGTTCCTTTTTCTCCACAGCCTCTCCAACACTTGTTACTATTTGTCTTGTTGATGATAGCCATTCTGACTGGGGTGAGGTGATATCTCATTGTGGTTTTGATTTGCATTTCTCTGATGATTAGTGATGTTGAGCATTTTTTCATATGTCTATTTGCCATTTGTATGTCCTCTTTGGAGAAATGTCTCTTCAAGTCCTCTGCCCATTTTTCAATTGGGTTGTTTGTTTTTTTGTTGTGGAGTTGCATGAGTTCCTTGTATATTCTGGATATTAGGCCCTTATCGGAGGCACTGTTTGCAAAAATCTTCTCCCATTCAGTTGGTGGCCTCTTTATTTTGTCGATGGTTTCTTTTGCTGTGCAGAAGCTTTTAAGTTTCATATAGTCCCATTCGTTTATTTTAGCTTTTACCTCCATTGCCTTTGGAGTCAAATTCAAAAAATGCTCTTTGAACCCAAGGTCCATAAGTTTAGTACCTATGTTTTCTTCTATGCAGTTTATTGTGTCAGGTCTTATGCTTAAGTCTTTGATCCATTTTGAGTTAACTTTGTGAAGTACATGGTGACAAATAGCAGTCCAGTTTCATTCTTTTGCACGTGGCTATCCAATTCTCCCAGCACCATTTATTGAAGAGGCTGTCTTTCCTTCATTGTATGTTTTTAGCTTCTTTGTCAAAAATTATCTGTCCGTATTTATGTGGTTTTATTTCTGGGTTCTCAATTCTATTCCATTGGTCTATGTGTCTGTTTTTCTGCCGATACTATGCTGTTTTGATTATTGTAGCCCTGTAGTACAAGCCAAAGTCAGGAAGTGTGATACCTCCATTATTGTTTTTTTTTCTTAAGATTGCTTTGGCTATTTGGGGTCTTTTGTGGTTCCAAACAAATCTGATGAGTTTTTGTTCTATTTCTTTAAAATATGCCATTGGGATTTTGATGGGGATTGCATTGAATCTGTATATTGCTTTGGGTAATATGGCCATTTTAACTATGTTGATTTTTCCAATCCATGAGCATGGAATGTCTTTCCATTTCTTTGTTCGACTTTTTCTGTCTGACTTATTTCGCTCAGCCTAATAATCTCAAGATCCATCCATGTTGTCGTAAATGGTACTGTCTCATCTTTTATGGCAGACTAGTATTCTATTGTGTACGTATACCACATCTTCTTTATTCCCTCATTTATCGAAGGACACTTTGGTTGTTTCCATGTCTTGGTCACTGTAAATAAAGCTGCAGTGAACATTGGAGCACATATATCTTTACAGATATATGTTTTCAGATTTTTTGGGTAGACACCCAAGAGAGGGATTGCTGGGTCATATGGTAATTTTATTTTTAATGTTTCTGAGGAATTTCTGTACTGCACCAGTCTGCATTCCCACCAACGTTGTATGAGGTTCCTTTTTCTCCACAGCCTCTCCAACACTTGCTATTATTTGTCTTCTCGGTGATAGAAATCCTGACTGGTGTGAGGTGATGTATCATTGTGGTTTTTATTTGCATTTCTCTGATGATTAGTGATATTGAACATTTTTTCATATATGTATTGACCATTTGTATGTCTTCTTTGGAGAAGTGTCTATTCAGGTCCTCTGCCCATTTTTTAATTGGATTGTTTGTTTTTTTATTGTTGTTGAGTTGTATGCATTCCGTACACATTTTGAATATTTGCTCCTTATTGGAGGAGTTGTTTGCAAAAATTTTCTCCCATTCGGTTGGATGTCTATTTTGTTGATGGTTTCTTTTGCTGCGCAGAAACTTTTCAGTTTGATATAGTCCCATTCATTTATTTTAGCTTTTACTTCTCTTGCCTTTCAAGTGAAATTCATAAAATATCCTCTTTGACCCAAGGTCCATAAGTTTAGTACCTATGTTTTCTTCTATGAACTTTATTGTTTTCAGTCTTATGTTTAGGTCTTTGATCCATTTTGAGTTAATTTTGTTACATGGTGACAGATTGCTGTCTAGTTTCATTCTTTGCATGTGGCTTTCCAATTCTCCCAGCACCATTTATTGAAGAGGTTGTCTTTTCTCCATTGTATGTTTTTGGCTTTTCATTATTTCCTTCCTTCTGCTGACTTGGGTTTCATTTGTTCTTCTTTTTCTAGTTCTTTAAGGTGTAACATGAGTTTATTTACCTGGGACTTTTCTTGTTTCTTGAGATAGACCTGTAATGATATAAATTTCCCTCCTAAAACTGCTTTTGTTGCATCCCAAAAATTTTGGTAGTATGTATTTTCATTCTCATTTGTTTTATGTATTTTTTATCTCTCTTATTTCTTCTTTGACCCAGTCGTTCTTTAAAAGTATGTTGTTTAATCTCCACCTATTTGTGTTTTTTCCTGCTTTCTTTTTGCAGTTGATATCCAATTTCAAAGCCTTGTGATCAGAAAATATGCTTGCTTTGATTTCAATCTTCTTAAATTTGCTGAGGCTAGTTTTATGTTCAAATATATGGTTTATCCTTGAGAATGTTCCATGTACATTAGAAAAGAATGTATAGTCTGATGTTTTAGGATGAAGTGCTCTATAAATGTCAATTATTTTCATTTCACCTAATGTATCATTTAGGGCTGATAGTTTTATTTATTATCTGGTGGTTCATCCATCCATAGCTGTCACTGACGTATTTAGGTCTCATACTGTAACTGTGTTGGTCAATTTCTCCCTTTAGTTCTGTTAGTAGTTGCTTGGTATTTTCGATGCTCCCTGATTGGGGGCATAAATATTGATGATTGTTATGTCTTCTTGTTGTATAGTCCCCTTTATCATTATGAAATGTCAATCTTTGTCTCTTATTACCTTTTTTATCCTGAAGTTTGTTTCATCTTATATCAGTATAACTACACCTGCTTTTCTCTGGATACCATTTGCTGGGAATGTCAGTTTCCACCCTTTCACTTTGAGTCTGTATTTGTCCTTGTAGCTGAGATGTGTCTCTTGGAGGCAGCATATGGTTGGGTTTAGTTTTTTGATCCAATCTGCTACTGTGTTTTTGTTTTTATTGGTGAGTTCAGTGCATTTATATTTAGAGTGATTATTGATATATGAGGATTTCCCATAATTCTATCTTTAGTTTTCTGGTAGGACAGTGTCTCCAAAGGTTTCTATGCCTTTTGTTGCTTTCTATTATTTCACTGTGGTGGCATTCTACGATTTTTTCCCTCTGTTTCTTTTTTTATTATGTTATATATTTCAGTTCTAGATTTTTTTTTTGAGTGGTTACCATTAAGTTTATGTAAAAGAAACTTCCATATTTAGAATATTCCATTTTCTTCAGCATGTTTACTTTCTCCATTCCCGTATGCCAGTTCAGACCTTTACTCTCCCCCCTTTTATGTTTTTGTTGTCACAAATTATCTCTATTTATGCTGTGAATTGATTTCTGCCCTGCAGTAACAAGTTGTCTTTTTCCTCTCTCTTTGTTTTTAAGCGTGTTTTTCTTCTTTACCCTGTATGTTATGTTTAAGTGTATAGTCTCCTATTTGGTGTAGGTGTTGCCACTTCCTCCTTCTGTCTGTCTGTTTGTAATACTACTCATGGTTTGTATTCTTTTGTATTTTTGTTTCAGGTTGAATAGCCTCCTTCAGTATTTCTTCTAGTGCAGGCCATGTGTTAGAAAACTCCCTCAGCTTCTTTATGTCTGGAAATGTCTTTATTCCTCCTTCATATCTAATGGATATCTTTGCTGGATATATTATTCTTGGGCTCATGATTTCTTTCTTTCAGTAGTTTAAATATTTGATTCTACTCCCTCCCAGCTTGTAGAGTTTTTGCTGAGAAATCTGATGATAACATAATGGGCTTTCCTTTTTGGGTTACTGTCTTCTTTCCCTAGCTGTCTTGCAGATTCATTCTTTATCGTTAATTTTTGGTGGCTTCAATACAATGAGCCTTGGAGAAGGCCTGTTGGGGTTGAGGTAATTAGATGTTCTATTTGCTTCTTGGAGTCAAGGATCCAGTTCTTCCCTCAAGTTTGGGAAATTCTCGTTGAGTATTTGTTTGAATATACTCTGACTGTTCCCTTCTCCACTTCTCCTTCTGGTATGCCCATTATTCTTATGTTGCTTTTTCTGATGGAGTCAGAAAGTTCTTGTAGAGTTCTGTCATTTCTTTTAACTCTCAAGTCTCTCTCTCCTTCCATCTGTGTCATTTCCAGATTTCTATCTTTGATGTTACTGATTCTTTCCTCCATCTGGTCTACTCTATTACTTAAGCTGTCTATTTCATTCTTCATTTCTTTTATTGAGTTCTTAATGTCCAGAAATTCTATTTTTTAAAAAATTTCAGTCTCTTTGGTAAAATGTTCATTTTGATCTTTTTTTGTGTTTCTGAATTCATTAAACTGCCTGTCTGTGTTTTTGAGTCTCATTGAGATTTTTCAGAACTGTGATCTTGAATTCTCTGTCATTCAAGTCACATATTTCTGTGTCTTTAATGTAATTTTCTGGAGACTTTTCATTTTCTTCCTGAGCTGCCTTGTTACCTTTTTATTCATGGCAATTAGTGAATTATTATTTCTGTTCCTAGGCATCTATAGGAGGTTGCTCTGCAACAGGTTGGTTGGAAGAGGTCTTTCCTTTGCTTTCCAGTAGGTGTTGGTAGAAATCTTTATTTTCTTTCCAACTGCAGCCTCTAATTCTCTCTCACACTGTAGTGTTATATTTTCTCTGCACTGTTCCAGTTTCTCACACAAGGTGGGGGAGGGTCGTTCCCTGGAAGGTGGGCTTCTCCTTTGTGAGCACGTTGCCTGAGTCTCAGAGCACTGCCTCCTTTGGGGGATGTAGAAAGCTTCTGAAGTTATGAAGCTGTTCCTGCACCAGATTCAGGGCCTGTGTGTTTCTGTGGCTCTGTTTACTCCTGCAGAGATCCACTAAGAAAGGTCAGAGCAGGGGTGGGTGGGCTTTGAGAGGTGGCCCAGAGCAATGGTGGTGACCATCAGCACAGCCCCCAGGGCTCCCTCCTCTTCCCGGAACTAGTTGGCTGTGGGTCCATGGCTGAGGCCCACAGTTCTCAGAACTGCCAATATTCTGATTTTTGATCTGACACTGCTACTGTTCTGCTTCTAGCACTGGAAGGATGGGGGTGGGGATAGCTCTGGAGGATGGGTAGGTGTCAGCTAGGATCAAGTCCTAAGCCTTCTATCCTGTTTCACAGTGAGGGCTTAAACCAGTGTTTTCACCCTTCTTCCCTCAGTCTTGCTCCAAGGTCTTTGACATGAGGTTGGGGTCAGCTGTGTTACATGCTGATCTCTCAGGAGAGCCTATGGGTCATAAGCAGAGCACTAGCAGTCCAAATTCTTCCCTCTCCCATTACTGCAGTACTTCTGGAATGCAGGGAGCTCGGAGCTCTGAGCTAGATCTGGGTCCTGGGCCTGCATGTCCACATCGTCGCACTTCCTGCTTCTCTCCTCCCCTTCCCAACGGATTTGCCCACCTTTAGATGATTTCAGTCGCGTGTCTCTTAGTCTTGCCTATCTGCTGTGTAGGGAGTCCTTTATGGAATTGCAGTTTTTCAATTTGTTGTAAATTCCAGGGGATATTTCAGAGGCCATTTCTTATAACATCATCCGAATTTAGTATCTTTAAAAAATGAGATTGTTTAGATTCAGAAACAAGAAGTCAAAAATTGAGATGAGAAAGTGGATAATCATACTCCTCATTAAATACTATTCCTCCTCCATGTCATTTAGGGCATGCATATTTTGAAATAGGCATTCTTGCCATACTTACCAATGCCATTTTCTTGAGAGGCATGTTTCTGGTTAGTCTTCTTGACTCTACTCAAAAGACCATCTTTTATATTATTTATGTATTTATTTTGAGATTCTCACTGTCTGCCCTGAATTTGTTCATAAATATGAAGAAAATAAATGAGATGAGTCTAAACACTCTTGTTGCAGTCCATTCTCAAACATCACATAACTTCCTTGTGATTTGATGGAATATTTGCATTTAAGAAAAGCATCTGTTAGTTTAGTCTCTGGAATTTGCTTTCATGCTTAACCCCATTTAGTTTGCCTGTCCTAGCTTCTAAAAATACAGTCTTATTTTTGCTCTCCTTTCAACTTGAAATGGACATCAAATGCAGACCTCTCAGACCATTTACACCCAGAAGGCTGTCAGCAGAGGCGCTTGGGGAAAGGCTGTGTTTGACCTTGAGAAGGAAATAGAATGTATACACAGCCATCAAACTGAAATGTTTCACTTGGGCTTTGGCTTTCACCAACCCCACATGTGGTAGCAGCTCCCAAGACTTAGCTATGAAACTCCATCATTGTCAGAGTCCTGTTTATGGGAATAATTGCTAAAACTTTCTTGCTCTGTTGAGCTAAACTTAGGTTGAGCTAAAACTTTTCTGGTTCAACCAAACCACCAAGTCATCATTAGACTGGCCTGCTGGTTCAGTCCCATTTCTTGACTCAGGGTAACTATTTCCTGACCAGTTTACAGGGGTAGAAATCAAAAGTACAATCTTCTTCTCTGTCAATCTCTTTCATTTTCTGCTGGCCTTGTTTAGTCTTTGGAGCATGGCACAGTCACCACCAGCTCTCGTTTGTCCCTGGAGTGGCTTGGTAGTAGATGCATCAGTCACTACAAAGTCATCCCTTTGTAGGCTGTGAACCATATCACTAGTGCATCTGGGCTTCTGCCTAAACCAGGTATCAGATGGAATTTTTGGCAACACTGAGGGCAGAAGTGCATGCTACTTAGGGCTCCAAGTGTGGTGTCACTTGCTGGAGTGGCATGTCCCTAGCAGAGTCAGATAACTCAATAATTATTAGATAATTCAAGAAGGCAGGTCCCTATAGCAAGAAACTGTGTGTGCTTTTTCCTCATAGCCTTCGAGAAAGGCCAAACCTTGTGTTATATTCACTTACATAGTTCAGTGACCTAAAGAGGAAAGAAAGGCCACTTTTACATTTTTACAGAATCACTGTTACTAGTTCCTCTTCCTCCTCCTCCCTTTCTCTCTCCTCTTTCTCTTTCTCTCTTTCTCCTCCTCTTCCTTCTTCTTTTTCAATGATTTCTGAGTTAAAATCTAAAAATCCCATGGACTCACAGGCACTGCTGCTGGAGGTAATGGGTATGACCACTTTGGTACACTGTCTAATTACAACTAATAAAGCAGCACCAGCAATGAATGAGAGTCCATGGCCTTTTTAGTTTTATGTATATGACCCAGCAATGCCACTGCTAGGGATAAACCCGGTAGGAGTGCATAAAATTGTGCATCAAAAGGCTTGTACTAGAATGTTCCTAGCTTCATTATTTATAATAGCTTCAAACTGGAAATAACACAGCTGTTCATCAACAGTAGAACTGATGACTAATTCATGCTATATCTACACAGTGCAACAGGACAGCAGTGAAATGCAGAAATACAACTACTTGCAACACCATGAAGGAATCTCACAAACATAATGTTGAACATAAAAAGCCAGGGACAAAAGAGTGCATATTTTTGGACCTGACTCCAGTACCATAAAGTTGGAAAACAAAAAACATTAATTTATGGTGTTAGAAGCCAGGATGAGGGGTGATCTGGGATTGGAAGGGGCCTAAGCAGGCCTTGGGGGACGGGGCTGGCAACGTTCTATCTTGATCTGGGAGCTGATTACGTTTCTGTGTTCAGTTTGTGTAAGTTCATCAGCCAGACATTAGTCATTATGTACTTCCCTGTATATACATCTTACTTCAAGAATATTTTTAAAAATTGAACAAGAAAAATATAAATCCCATGACGACAGAGTTTACTTCTGTAGTTTTTTTCTTTCTCCACAAATTGCCATTGTCATCGAGAGAGGACTTGTTGACAAGCACCTCACCAGCTCATGGTGCAGCAGGATCCTTTAGCTAGTGGGTCTCACCTCATCCCCCAGTCCTCAACCCCAAACTCACATTTCCCCCCTTCTGCATAATTCCACTATCATAGATGTACATCAGCCTCTCCTCCAACTTTTCCTCTCTAGCAGGATCCCTAATGCTTTGGATCTATTGCTCCGAGTGCTGCACATTGGAGTTCAGGTCTTTAACAGGGCTTGCCTTATGCATCAGTAGCATTTGGTGCATGTTGAGGGCTCAAAGCAAAAACATAACTCCATATTTCTGTGGTATATGAAATCCCTATATTACTTAACTCTTTTAGATTATAGCATTGAGCGCTCCTACTTAAATGTCAAAATGGAAGTGGCATACTATTTTACAATCCCTCCATCAATGAGACTTTTCTTGCAGTTCCCTGTGAGCTAGAAAAACCTCTGGACAACACTTCTTTGAGAGTGGTCACCAGACATTTGACCTTAAAGGTTTATTTTTATTTTTTTATTTTTTTATTTTATTGTCATTATAGTTGACATTCATTATTGTTCAGCTTCAGCTTCAGGTGTGCAGTGCAGTGATCAGGCATCTACATCTTCCCAGAGGTAGTCTCCCTAATGCGACAAGTGTCCATCAGATACCCTACAGAATCTTTACAACATTATCAATTATATTCCCCAACCTGACTTTCGTATCCCCGTGGCAATCTTGTGGTTACCGATTGTGCTTTCTAATCCCCTCACCTTGTCCCTCATCCCCCCTCTCATCTAGCAACCCTCAGTTTTTCCTCTGTATCTCTGAGGCTGTTTCTGATTAGTATGTTCATTTATTCTTTTCCTTAGATTACACATATAAGTGAAATATTATGGTATTTGTCTTTCTCTGTCTGACTTATTTCACTTAGCATAATGTTCTCTAGGTCCATCCATATTGTTACAAATGGTAAGATTTCATTTTTCTTTATGGCTGCGTAATACTCCATTGTATAAATGTACCACAGTTTCTTAATCCAGTCATCTACTGATGGGTATTTCAGTTGTTTCCATGTCTTGGTTATTGTGTATAGTGCTGCAATAAACATAGGGGTGCATAAATTTTTTGAATTAGAGTTTTGGATTGCTCTGGATAGGAGTGGAATTGCTGGGTCATAAGATAGTTAGTTCCATTGTCAGTTTTTTGAGGTTCCTCCATACTGATTTCCATAGTTGCTGTACCAATCTGCAATCCCACCAACCGTGCACAAGCGTTCCTTTTTCTCCACATCCTTGCCTTGTTATTTGTTGTTTTATTGATGATAGCCATTTTGACTAGGGTGAGGTGGTATCTCATTGTGATTTTTATTTGCATTTCTCTAATGATTAGTGAGGTTGAGCATTTTTTCATGTGTCTGTTTGCCATCTGTATGTCCTCTTTAGAAAAATATCTCTTCATGTCCTCTGCCCATTTTTTAATTGGGTTGTTTGTTTTTTGGAGTTAGATTGAATTTTTTTTTAAATAAATTTTGTATATTAACCCCTTATCAGATATATCATTGACAAATATCTTCTCCCATTCAGTAGGATCCCTTTTTGTTTTATTGATGGTTTTCTTTGCTGTGAAAAATTTTTAGTTTGACATAATCTCACATGTTTATTTTTTCTCTTACTTCCCTTGCCCAAGGTGATATATCAGTAAAAATCTTACTCCGGGTAATGTCTGTAAACTTTCTTTTTATATTTGTTTCAGGGAGTTTTATGGTTTCAGATCTTACATTTAAGTCTTTAATCTGTTTTGAATTTATTCTTGTATATGGTGTAGGGAGGTGGTCCAACTTCATTTTTTGCATATGTCTGTCCAGGTTTTCCAGCACCATTTATTAAATAGACTGTCTTTACCCCACCATAAATTCTTTCTTCCATTGTCATAGATTAGATGACCATATAGGCATGGATTTATTTTGTGGGCTCTCTATTCTGTTCCATTGATCTATGTGTCTGTTTTTATGCCAGTACCATGCTGCTTTGATTATTGTAGCCCTTGCAGTATAATTTGATGTCAGGTATCGTGATACCTCCCACTTTGTTCTTATTTCTCAAGATTGCAGAGGGTATCCAGGGTCTTTTATTGTTCCATATAAATTTTAGGATTATATGCTCTATTTCTGTGAAAAATGTTCTTGGTAGTTTGATAGGAATTGCATTGAATCTGTATATTGCCTTAGGCAATATGGACATTTTAACTATATTAATTCTTCCTATCCATGAGCACGGTATGTGTTTCCATCTGTTTGTATCTTCTTTAATTTCTCTATTCAGTGTCATAATTTTCTGAGTACAGGTATTTTATGTCTTTGGTTAAATTTATACGTAGCTGTTTTGTAGTCTTTGAAGCAATTGTAAATGCCACTGTTTTCTTAATTTCTCCTTCTGATATTTTATTATTGGTGTATACAAATGCAGCAGATTTCTGAATATTAATTTTGTATCCTGCTACTTTATTAAATTCATTTATCAGTTCTAATAGTTTTCTGGTGAAGTCTTTAGGATTCTCTATATATGGAATCATGTCATCTGCATATAATGACAGTTTTAGTTCCTCCTTACCAGTTTGGATGTCTTTTATTTCTTTTTCTTGTCTGATTGCTGTGGCTAGAACTTCCAGAACTATGTTGAATAGAAGTGGAGAAAGTGGGCAACCTTGCCTTGTTCCTGATCTTAAGGGGAATGGTTTTAGCTTTTCCCCATTGAGTATGATGTTAGCTATGGGTTTATCATATATGGCCTTTATCATGTTGAGATATGTTTCCTCTATTCCCACTTTCTTGAGAGTTTTTATCATAAATCCCTGCTGAATTTTGTCAAATGCTTTTTCTGCATCTATTGATATGATCATATGATTTTTATTTTTCATTTTGTTAATGTGGTATATCACATTAATTGACTTGCGGATGTTGAACCACCCTTGCCTACCAGGAATGAATCCCACTTGATCATGGTGTATAATCTTTTTAATGTTTGCTGAATTCTGTTCGCTAATATTTTTTTGAGGATTTTTGCATCTATGTTCATTAGGGATATTGGCCTATAGTTTTTGCTTGTTTGTGTTTGTAATGTCTGTGTCTGATTTTGGGACCAGGGTGATAGCGGCCTCATAAAAAGTGTTTGGGAGACTTCCCTCCTTCTGGATTTTTTGGAATAGTTTGAGGAGAATAGGAGATAATTCTTTTTGAATGTTTTGTAAAATTCACCTGTAAAGCCATCTGGTCCAGGGCTTTTGTTTTTTGGGTGCCCGTTGATTACTGATTCAATTTCCCTGGTAGTAATCAGTCTATTCAGGTTTTCTGTTTCTTCTTGAGTTAGCCTTGGAAGGTTGTATACTTCCACAAAATTGTTCATTTCTTCCAGATTGTCTAATTTGTTGGCATATAGTTGCTCATAGTGATTTCTTAAATTTTTTTTTTTTTTTTTTTTTTTTTTTACTTCTGTAATGTCTATTGTCACTTCTCCTCTTTCATTTCTGATTTTATTAATTTGTGTCCTCGCTCTCTTTTCTTTGCTGAGTCTGGCTAAAGGTTTGTCGTTTTTGTTTATCTTCTCAAAAAACAGCTCTTGGGTTAATTGATCTTTTGTTATTTATTTATTTTTTTTGGTCTCTATTTCATTTATTTTCACTCTGATCTTTATTATCTCCTTCCTCATACTCCCTTTGGGCTTATTTTGCTGTTCTTTTTCTAGATCCCTTAAGTGTAAGGACAAACTGTTGATTTGTGACTTTTGTTGTTTCTTTAGGTCTGCATTGCTATGAATTTCCCTCTTAAGAAGGCTTTTGCTGCATTCAACAGATTTTGCATCATCGTGTTTTCATTTTTGTTTGTCTTGAGATATCTTTTGATTTCTTCCTTGATCTCATTGTTGACCCATTCATTATTTAGTGACATGTTATTCAGCCTCCATGTATTTGTGTGTCTTCCAGTTTTTTTCCTGTAGTTGATTTCCAATTTCATAGCACTGTGGTCAGAGAAGACAATTGATATGATTTCAGTTTTCTTAAATTTATCAAGACTTGTTGTGTGTCCTAACGTGTGGTCTATCTTGGAAAATGTTCCATATGCGCTTGAGAAGAAGGTGTATTATGCAGCTTTGGGGTGAAATGCTCTGAAAATATCAGTTAAATCCAACTGGTCCAATGTGTCATTTAAGACCACTGTTTCCGTATTTATTTTCCATCTGTAAGACCTGTCCTTTGTTGTCAGAGGTGCGTTGAAGTCCCCTACTATGATAGTGTTACTGTTGATCTCTGTCTTTATGTCAGCCAATATCTGTTTTGTATTATTTGGTGCTCCTATGTTGGGTGCATAGATGTTTACTAGGGTTATGTCCTCTTGTCGGATCGATCCCTTTGTTATTATGTAGTACCCATCTTTGTGTTCTAATATATTCTTCATTTTAAAGTCTATTTTGTCAGATGTAAGTATTGCTACTCCAGATTTTTTCTCATTTCCATTTGCATGAAATATCTTACTCCAACCCTTCACTTTCAGCTGTGTGTGTCTTTTGATCTGAGGTGAGTCTCTTGTATACAGCATATGCAAGGGTCTTATTTTCTTATCCACTCAGCCACCCTGTGTCTTTTGATTGGAGCATTTAATCCATTTACATTTAAAGTGATTATTGATAGGTACATAATTATTGCCATTTTTTTTATTTGTAGTTAGATTGTTTTCATCTTCTTCTGTTTACAGAAGCCCTTTTAATATTTCCTGCAATGCTGGCTTGGTGGTAATAAATTCCTTTAGCTTATTCTTTTCTGGGAAGCCCTTTATCTCGCCTTCAATTTTGAATGCTAGCATTTGATGGATAAAGCAATCTAGGTTGTAGGCCTTTGTTTTTCATCACTTTGAATAACTCCTGCCACTCCCTTCTGGCCTGCACAGTTTCTACGGAAAAGTTATTTGATAGTCTTATAGGAGTTCTCTTGTATGTAACCCATTTGTCTTTCTCTTGCTGCTTTTAGGATACTCTCTTTGTCTTTAACCTTTTCCATTTTAACAACATGTGTCTTGGTGTGGACCTGTTTGGGTTCATACTGGTTGGAACGCTCTGCACTTCCTGGGCTTGTATGTCGGTTTCCTTCACCAGGTTAGGGACGTTTTCGGTCATTATTAGTTCAAATATGTTCTTGATCCCTTGTTCCCTTTCTTCACCTTCTGGTATTCCTATGATGCTCATGTTGTTGTGCTTGATGTTATCCCAGAGGTCTCTTAAATCATTTTCATTGTTTATTATTCTTTTTTATTTTTGTTTTTCCACTTGGCTGAGCTCTGCTAACTTGTCTTCTAAGTTTCTGATTCTGCCCTCTGCCTCATTTAACCTACTGGTAATTCCTTCAAGTGTGTTCTTTATTTCAATTATTGTATTCTTTACTTCTAACTGGTTGTTCATTATGATTTCTACATCCTTCTTTATGTCGTCACTAAGCTCCTTAAACATTCTTATCATCAGTGTTCTGAACTCTGTCTCTGATAGGTTGGTTACCTCTATTTCATTTTGTTCCTATTCTGGAGGTTTCTTCTGTTCTTTTATTTGGGACATGTTTCTTTGTTTCCCCATTCTGGCTGACTCTCTGTGTTTGCTTTGATGGATTAGGTAGATCCCCTAGGGTTCTTGGGTTTTGCTGGGTGATCTTATGTAGTATGAGTCCTTAATATTTGACTTGCATCACTTCCCTATTCTCCTGTGCGTGTGCCCAAAGGTGACCCTTGTATTGTATATGTTGTCCTGTTAAAGTTGAGCTTTAATTGCTTTTGGCTTGTCAATAGGTGGGATTAACTCCTAGGCTGACTAGTTGTGAGACTTGGCTCCGCCCACAGTGAATTATCTGCTGTGTGAGGGTTGACTGCTCAAATGAGGCTTGGCCACTATGGGCTCTTCTGCCTGTAGAGAATTCCCTCTGGGTGTGTCATTTGTAGGTTAAATCCAGTAATACTCTGATTTGGTCTGGAGCTGGCCTCTGGGTGTGTTGAATCTTGTGCCTCTAGGGCTGGGCCCTAGTGTAGGGCAATTTCAGAACAAAGCAAATCACCAAGCACAACAACAACAACACAGAAAAACCAATACACTCACATGTAAAAACAACTGATAACTCACACTCAACACAGGCAAAAATATAAAAAATACAACAAACAAACAAACAAACAAACACCACTAGTCTTGGCTTAAGCCCACCAAGTAATCTCCAGGTTGCCCTCTGCTATACCAAAGAGTCCTCTGCGTCTTGTGCAGGCAGAGCCAGCCACCTGGTGCCCAGAGTGACCCTGGACTGTAGTTCTAGATGAGTGCGGCTATGGTCATATGGATGGTAGTTTTTATGAAGTCAGTGCAGTTTTTGCTCTTGCCTGCAAATACGCGTACTGAGAATACCACAGCCAGCCCTATGCCCAGCTCTCCTGAATCTTAGGGCACTTCTTCCGTTGGTGGGGGATGTGGAGGGCACGAGATTTCTGAGCTGCTAAAAGCCCAGAGCTGCCTCTGCCACCTGCTACTGATCCCTAGGTGTGTCTCCGCAGTTGTAATTGCTATACTGTAGGCAGGCCAGAAAAGGTGGTGTGCTGGGGTTGGAGGAGTCTTCTGTCTCCCAGCCCAGCAGTGTTACACTCTTCCTAGCCTGTGCTTTGGGTCACAGCTGCAAACCAGGTCTTCCCAGATCCTAAGCACTATAGCTCCTCTGTAATCTGACACTACTCAGTTCAGGGGCTAGCTTGAGTCTCTGAAAGGGTGGGGGTAGGATTGGGAGAGTGAAGGGAAGGGCCCACATATGGTGTTTACTTCCTTTGTTAGACCCAGGGCCCAGCTGGAGGTCTCAGCTGAGGTTACTGCCTCAATCCCTGGATATGCTGCTCTCTCTCAGGATGCAGGATCAGCTGTGGGAAGCAGGGAGAGAGTCCACCTTCTGGCTCTTGTCAGCTCTGTTCTATCCTGGGGCCCCCTGCGTCTCCCCAGCTATAGATGCAGGCCTTGTCTCCACTCTGCTCCCTTCCCTCTTCCCCTGCTCGCCCAGTTTGCTCACCTTCAAGTAATCCTCATATTAGTCTTTTAGATGTTCTGTGTGATGAGCAGAGATCCTTGGATGGGTTGTAGATGTTCAATTTGTGGTAAGTCTGGAGGAGAGCTCAAGAAGACCACCTCGCTTCTGCCATTCCTATGACATCCCTCTGACCTTAAAGTTTTGAAGAGTGGGCTGAACATGTTGTTTTGCTTTTGTTTAATAATTGTATTCTGTTCTTTTTTTGATGTAAATTGTGGATATCAGAGATTTATGTAGTCCACTGATTTTTCAAACTTTTTTTTTTCATCTGCCGAAGTCCTTATTCAAATACTGTCTAAATTAGAAGCATAAACGCTTAAGACAGATTAGAGCAAAGTTGTTGGGCAGCAGAACCAGCGGTTTTCCAGAGGCCTCTCAGTTTCTCCCCATGGTGTCCGTGTTCAGGTCAGCATGGGCACTCTGAGGATCTCAGATTCGAAAACCAGGTATCTTATCCAATCTTTTCATTTCACAGTCTTGGCAGAGTGAAAACCAGCTCACAGTCACTCTGGCCACAGTGACAGAGCTAGATTCAGAATCTCTCCCTCCCAACTAGGGATCTTATCTCTCTGTCACAGGAGGAATTCTGGTTTCCCATCTTGCTTCAACATTTGCAATTCACATCTCCTTCTCTGCTTGTGTTTCTGTTCTTGAAGTCCAATATCTCCTCAGACATTTGTAATACCTATTTTAGGCCTGGAGGTTTGTACTGGAGCCAGGTGCTGAAAAAGTAGTCTAGGTACTGGGGCTCTCCTTGAGGAACTTTAGTCCTGGCTTCAAAGTTCAGGATGCCTGGAGTAGGTTCTACGCAGATAAAGTATGGAATGACTAAACGAGTTCAGAATCTGAAAAGCAGTCCAGCTCATCATTTTCTGAATTAGTTGCACAAAGTTGGTGGATTTGAGGAGAACAATGAGTTTCATCTTCGAGTAGGTCATTTAACCCCTTGAAATGGTGGTGGTGGTGGTGGTGGTGGTGGTGGTGGTGTGTGTGTGTGTGTGTTGTGAAAGCCCCACCAGCCAAAGGCTTTAGGGACACACCTAGAGAAACTCAAACAGGATTAAATTTATTCAACATTTTATAGCAGGAGAGAGCTCACACTAGGTGGATTGGGGTGTCTCAGTAAGAGAACATTGAGAGAGGCTTCTCACGTCACCTGGGCTTGTTAGATGATTCTAAGGAGGGTTAGGTTCTAGGCTGGGTTTTTAGGAAATTTGAGCAAACTTGTTGTTGAGTGTCTTGGTAACTGTTATCTAGAAGGCAGAAAAAAAAGGTGAAAATGGGGTTAAGGTTCTCAGTAGTAAAGACACATAAGTTAGTTTTAGTTAATTTTGTGGTTGTGGAGTGTCCTTATCTTTAATGAAGTTTAGATATGATTATAGAGGGGACTTGTTTCTGTTTGTTTCACCCTGGTCACCAGGTGTCCTTGTCTAAATATTATTTATATTCTGTGAAAGTTGTTTGTACTTAATTGGCAGCATTATGACCTATTTGCTGCTTGGTGTCGGCTAGCATGTCATTCTTTAAACACATACATATATACACACAGTGAAAACGAAATCACAACAATTTACATTAGTACCAAAAAGAGAAAAACAAAGAAAGATAAAAGTAATTCTTAGGTATAAAGCTAACAAAATGTGTATAAAATCTGTACACATAAAACTACAAAGTTGTTAAAAGAAATAAAAAGAAGATCTAATATTGATAATAGAGAGATATTCTGTTTATGCATGATAAGATTTAATATTGTTAAGATGTGTGTGTTTTCAAGTTGATCTATAGATTCAATGCAATCTCAGTGAAAATTTCAGCAAGCTGTTTTGTGGATTTCAACAAATTTTAATGTTTATATGGAGAAGCAAAAGACTCAGAATAGCCAACACAACATTAAAGGAGAAGGACAAAGTCAGAGAACTGACACCCGATTTCCAGACTTACTATAAAGCTACAGTAATCATGGCAGTGTAGTACTGGTGAAAAAAATAGACACATAGATCAATGAAACAGAATAGAAAGTCCAGAAATAATCCCCCACAAATATACTCATGATATTTGACAATCGAGCAGAGGCAGTTCAATGATGAAAGGATAGTTTTTCTAACAAATCATGCTGCAATAATTGGATGTTCATATACAAAACCAAAAACAAAAAAGGAAGTAAAGAAAGAAAGAAAAATATCTAGACACAGATATTAAGCCTTTCTTAAAAATCAACTCAAAACAGATCATAGACCTAAATGTAAAATGTAAAACTAAAAATTCTATAAGAAAGAATAAGAAAAAAATTTAAGTGAGCTTGGGTTTGGTGATGAGTTTTTAGATAAAAATACCAAAAGCATGGTTCAAGAAATAAAAAACATTAAGTTGGATTTTATTAAAATCAAAAACTTCTGTTCTGCAAAAGGCATTGTTAAACAAATGAAGACAAGGCACAAACTGGGAGAAAATGTTTTCAAAATAAATAACTGATAATGGGCTTATAGCCAAAATATAAAAAGAACTCTTAAAACAGTAAGAAAACAAACAACCAGATTTTAAAATGGGCAAAAATTCAGAAACCTTACCAAAGAAGACATATAAATGGTAAATAAATATGTGAAAATATGCTCCACCTCATGCATCATTTGGTAATTGCAAATTGAAACCACGAGATACCATTACACACCTATTAGAATAGCTAAAATCCGAAAAACTGACATCACCAAATGTTAGCAAACATGTGGAGCAACAGGAACTATAATTCTTTGCTGGTGGGAATGTAGCCACTTTAAAGACAGTTTAGCAGTTTCTTACGAAGCTAAACATAATCTTACCATATGACCACCTAATTTTGCTCCTAAATGTTTACCCAACTGAGTTGAAAACTCATGTCCATACAAAAACCTGCACATAAAGCTTTATAGTAGTTTTACTCACAATCACCAAAAATTGGAAGAAACGTAGATGTCCTTCAATAAGTAGGTGCATTGATAAACAAACTGGTACATTCATACAATTCATTCAAGACATGAAAAAAACATGGAAGAAACTTAAATGGATATTGCTAAGTGAAAGAAGCCAGTCTGAAAAGACTTCATACTGTATGATTTCAATTACATGATATTTTGGAAAAGGCAAAATATGGAGATAGTAAAACAATTAATGGTTGCCATGGGCTCAGGGAGAGAGAGCACTATGTATTGGATGATGGTTTAGAACATATAGGACAACACCCCATTCTCATATAGTGTCATCTCTTAGCTGTGCTGTACCTGAGGTCATATCAAGCACATATCAAGCCAGCTGCTTCTGAATGAGGGGACACATGGAAAGACTAGTGAATTCCATGTGAGTTTGCCTATTGCAACACTTCCTTTGCAGCAAAACAGGTCTCCTGAGAAGAAGCAGTGTTGTGTGGAAAAGATGGCAATGAAGTCCAAGAACAGTAGTTCTGGCAGAAGTACTGTTGGCTAGCAAGGCAAACCCTTGTATGGAACATGTGTGTGTCCCTATGAGGACAAGGTGCTGCTCCCACCATGATGGGAAGATCCAGTGTAGTCAACTTGCCACAGGTAGCTGACTGCTTCCATATGTAGCATTGGCTTAAGCCAAATAAAAGCCAGAGGGAGATCATTGATGCTGTTTATACCTGCCACCTTCTGGGGACAGTCAGTTGAAGACAAGTGGAGTTATATACTGATTTATGAAATCCCCAAATTTAGGGCTCCTAGTCTGAGGCCTTCTAAGTCTATGATGGTTTTTGTACTTCTGGGCTCTTATGACCCCCTCCTCTCCCTTTCTCACATGGAGGCCTCCTAATGGTCTTTTCCACCTTGGTGGGAATGGAAGGTACTTCTTTACCTTTCCAGGGGTGTTTGAATTTTAACATTACTGTTTAACGTACTATGGAGTCAGGCATGGCTCATTCATCTGTGGCCACAAAAGTGAACCCTGGGAGCAGAGAATGTTATTTCATTTGACTTCTTGACTCTTGAGAACCATACCTGGGGTAGCTGGCTTACCTCCCAGGTGGATGTGGAAACCCCACAGGGACTCATGGAAAAATTTTGGGAAAAGCTGATCTGCAGCAATTTTTGGAAATTTTCCATAAAATGAAACAAGGAGGAAGAACATGGCTCTGGAGTCTGAAATCCTGGGTTCGATGTCAGACTCTGCCAAGTCCGAGAGGGTATAACTTTGAGCAAGTGCCGAATCCTCAGGGAGATTCAATTTGCCTCTTCTGTAAACTAGCAACAAGAGTGACTACCACCTGGGGTTGGTTAAAAATGGAAGTTAAAAATGATAGTGTAGGTTGTATTACAGTGAAGTTCCAGTGGACGTCAACTGTTTTCCTTCACTTTCATGCACTGTCCTGTGACGCACCAGACCTATCAGTCATCTCTGCATCATCCATGCACTGTGTCAAACTGCCAAGTTGATAGTTATGTGTCTCATTAAGAGGTGTCAATGTCTGAGCCAGCCAAGAGGAAACAGAACATTAAAAAAAGCAGAGGTATTAGGCAAAGCTTGGCTTTTTACAAGTGAAACCTACCACATCAATCTGCCAAGATGTGGTTCATTACTGTCAGGATGATGCAATTAGTTTTAATGACCTGGAGGAAATTTCAGAAATGATCCTTTTTTTAAAAATTAAAGTTTATTGTGGTGACAATTGTTAGTAAAGTTACATAGATTTCAGGTGTATTATAAATCCCATTGTGTGTTCACCACCCAGAGTCAGTTTCCTTCCATCACCATATATTTGATCCCCTTTACCTTCATAGCCCATGCCCCACCCCCCACCCCACTTACCCTCTGGTAACCACTAAACTATTGTCTGTGTCTATGAGTTTTTGTTTCTCATTTGTTTGTCTTGTTCTTTTGTTATTTTTGGCTTATATACCACATATCAGTGAAATCATATGGTTCTCTGCCTTTTCTGTCTGACAGACTTCGCTTAGCATTATAATCTCAAGATCCATCCATGTTGTCACAAATGGTCCTATTTCATCTTTTCTTACCACCAAATAGTATTCCATTGTGTACATATACCATAACTTCTTTATCCATTCATCTATCGAAGAACATTTTGGTTGTTTCTACGTCTTGGCCACTGTAAATAAAGCTGTAATGATTGGAGCACACGTGTCTTTATAGATAAATGTTTTCAGATTTTTTGGGTACATACCCAGGAGAGGGATTGCTGGGTCATATGGTATTTCTATTCATGATTTTTTGAGGAACCTCCACACTGCCTTCCATAATGGCTGCACCAGTCTGCATTTCCACCAACAGTGTATGAGGGTTCCTTTTTCTCCACAGCCTCTCCAACACTTGTTACTATTTGTCATGTTGATGATAGCCATTCTAATTGGGGCGAGGTGATATCTCATTATGGTTTTTATTTGCATTTCTCTGATGATTAATGATGTTGAGCATTTTTTCATATGTTTATTGGCCATTTGTATGTCCTCTTTGGAGAAATGTCTCTTCAGGTCCTCTGCCCCTTTTTCAATTGGGTTGTTTTTTTTGTTGTTGAGTTGCCTGAATTCCTTGTATATTTTGGATATTAGCCCCTTATCAGAGGCAGTGTTTGCAAAAATCTTCTCCCATTCCGTTGGTTACCTCTTTATTTTGTCGATGGTTTTTTTTTTGTTGTGCAGAAGCTTTTAAGTTTGACATAGTATCATTCATTTATTTTAGCTTTTACTTCCCTTGCCTTTGGAGTCAAATTCATAAAACTCTCTTTGAGGGCCGGCCTGGTGGCTCAGGCGGTTAGAGCTCCATGTTCCTAACTCCGAAGGCTGCCGGTTCGATTCCCACATGGGCCAGTGGGATCTCAACCACAAGGTTGCCGATTCAACTCCTCGAGTTCCGCAAGGGATGGTGGGCAGCGCCCCCTGCAACTAAGATTGAACATGGCACTTTGAGCTGAGCTGCCTCCCGGATGGCTCAGTTGGTTGGAGTGCGTCCTCTCAAGCACAAGGTTGCCAGTTCGACTCCCGCAAGGGATGGTGGGCTGTGCCCCCTGAACTAGAAAACGGCAACTGGACATGGAGCTGAGCTGCACCCTCCACAACTAAGACTAAAAAAGGACAACAACTTGAACCTGAACGGCATCCTCCACAACTAAGATTGAAAGGACAACAACTTGACTTGGAATAAAAGCCTGGAAGTACACACTGTTCTCCAATAAAAGTCCTGTTCTCCTTCCCCAATAAAAATCTAAAAAAAAAAAAAGTTTGCAAGTACTGTGAATTAGGAAAAAAATTTGTATATATATTAAAAAAAAAACTCTCTTTGAACCCAAGGTCAATAAGTTTCAGGTCTTATGCTTAAGTCTTTGATCCATTTTGAATTAATTTTGGTACATGGTGACAAATAGCAGTCCAGTTTCATTCTTTTGCACATGGCTTTCCAATTCTCCCAGCACCATTTATTGAAGAGGCTGTCTTTTCTCCAATGAATGTTTTTTGCTTCTTTGTCAAAAATTGTCTGTCTATATATATATATGGTTTTATTTCTGAGTTCTCAATTCTATTCCAATGGTCTACGTGTCTGTTTTTCTGCCAATACCGTGCTGTTTTGATTATTGTTGCCCTGTAGTACAAGCTAAAGTCAGGGAGTGTGATACCTCCAGTATTGTTCTTTTTCTTAAGATTGCTTTGGCTATTCGGGGTCTTTTGTGGTTCCAAACAAATCTGATGATTTTTTGTTCTATTTCTTTAAAAAATGCCATTGGGATTTTGATGGGGATGGCATTAAATCTGTATATTGCTTTGGTTACACTGCCATTTTAACTATGTTGATTCTTTCAATCCATGAGCACGAATTTCTTTCCATTTCTTTGTGTCTTCTTCAATTTCTTTAAAAAATGTCTTGTAGTTTTCAGCATATAGGTCTTTCACATCTTGGTTAAGTTTATTCCTAGGTATTTTATTCCTTTTGTTGCAATTGCAAAAGGAATTGTTGTTTTTTTCTTTTTCTGAGATTTCATTGTTAGTATATAGACATGCATAGACTTTTGTAAGTTGATTTTGTAGCCAGCAACTTTACTATATTCGTTTATTGTTTGTAATAGTTTTTGGTGGAGTCTTTAGGGTTTTTTATATATAGCATCATGTCATCTGCAAAGAGTGACAATTTATCTTCTTCATTCCCAATTTGGATGCCTTTTGTTTGTTTTACTTGGCTATTGCTCTGGCAAGGACTATGTTGAAAAGCAGAGGTGATAGGAGACAGCCACGTTGTGCTCCTGAATGTAGAGCAAAGGGCTTCAGTTTTTCACCATTAAGTATGAGATTAGCTGAGGATTTGTCATATATGGCCTTTATTATGTTCAGGTATTTTCCTTCTATACCTGTTTTATTAAGTGTTTTAAACATAAAAAGGATGTTGTATCTTGTCAAATGCGTTTTCTACATCAATTGATATAATCATATAATTTTTGTCCTCTATTTTGTTTACATGATGGATCACATTGATGGATTTGCATATGTTGAACCATCCTTGTGACCCTGGGATGAAACCCACTTGGTCGTGATGAATAATGTTTTTAATGCATGGTTGCATTTGATTTGCTAGAATTTTGTTTAGGATTTTTGCACCTGTATTCATCAGAGATATTGGTCTGTAATTTTCTTTTTTTGTGTTATCCTTACCAGGTTTTGGTATCAGGGTAATGTTGGCCTCCTAAAATGAGTTAGGGAGTATTGTCTCTTCTTCAAGTTTTTTGAAGAGTTTGAGTAGGACAGGTATTAGATCATCTTTGAATGTTTGGTAGAATTCACTAGTGAAGCCAGTTGGTCCCGGACTTTTGCTTTTGGGAAGGTTTCGGATGACTGATTCAATTTCCTTAGTGGTGATCTGTCTATTTAGATTTCCAATTCTTCATGGTTCAGCCTAGGAAGGCTATGATTCTAAGAACTTGTTCATTTCTTCTAGGTTATTGAATTTGGTGGCATATGGTCCTTCACAGTATTCTAGGGTGATCTTTTGTGTTTCTGTGGCACCCGTGATAACTTCCCTTCTTTCATTTCTGATTTTGTTTATTAGTGTGTTTTCTCTTTTCCTCTTAGCGAGTCTAGCCAAGTGTTGTCAATTTTATTCATCTTTTGAAAGAACCAGTTCTTTGTCACATTAATTTTTTCTATTGTCTTTTTGTTCTCTATTTCATGTAGTTCTGCTCTGATTTTTATTGTTTCTTCCTTCTGCTTACTTTGAGTTTCATTTGTTCTTCTTTTTCTTGTTCTTTAAGATGTAATGTTGGGTTATTTATCTGGGATTTTTCTTGTTTCTTGAGATAGGCCTGTAATGATATAAATTTCTCTCTTAAAACAGCTTGCACTGCATCCCCAAAATTTGGTAGGGTGTATTTTCATTCCCATTTGTTTCTATGTTTCTTTTGATGTCTTCCCTTATTTCTTCTTTGACCCTGTTTTTCATTTAAAGTATGTTGTTTAATCTCCACCTATTTGTGGGTTTTCCTGCTTTCTTTTTGCAGTTGATATCCAATTTCAAAGCTTTGTGATCAGAGAATATGCTAGGGATGATTTCAATCTTCTTAAATTTGCTGAGGCTAGTTTTATCTTCCAATATATTATTTATCCTTGAGAATGTTCCATGTACACTCGAAAATAATGTATAGTCTGATGTTTTAGGATGAAGTGCTCTATAAATGTCAATTATGTCCATTTCATCTAATGTGTCATTTAAGGCTGCTATTTCATTATTTATTTTCTGTTTGGATGATCCATCCATAGCTGTCAATGATGTATTTAGGTCCCCTAGTATAATTGTGTTTTGGTCAATTTCTCCCTTTAGTTCTGTTAGTAGTTGCTTGGTATATTTCCGTGCTCCCTGATTGGGGGCATAAATATTGATGACTGTATGTCTTCTTGTTGTATAATCCCCTGTATCATTATGAAATGTCCATCTTTGTCTCTTGTTACCTTTTTATCCTGAAGTCTTTTTCATCTGATATCAGTATGACTATGCCTGATTTTCTCTGAATACCATTTGCTTGGAGTGTCAATTTCCATCCTTTCAGTTTGAGTCTATGTTTGTCCTTGTAGTTGAGATGTGTCTCTTGGAGGCAGCATATGGTTGGGTTCAGTTTTTTGATCCAATCTGCTACTCAGTGCCTTTTTATTGGTGTGTTCAGTCCATTTACTTTTAGGGTGATTATTGATATATGAGGAATTCTGAGTATTCTATCTTTGGTTATCTGGTAAGACTGTGTTTCCTTAGTTTCTTTGCCTTTTTGTTGTTGTCTATTATTTCTGTATGGTTGTGTTCTATGATTTTTCCCTCTGTTTCTTCTTTTATTATGTTATATATTTCATTTCTGGATCTTTTTTGAGTGGTTACCGTTAAGCTTATGTAAAATAAGTTTTCATATTTAGAGTATTCCATTTTCCTCAGGGTGCTTACTTTCTCCATTCCCATATTCCACTTCAGTCCTTTTGTCTCCCCCCTTTTTATGTTTTGGTTGCCACAAATTATCCTTATTTATGCTGGTTGAATAGCCTCCTTCAGTATTTCTTGTAGTGTAGGTCATGTGTTAGAAAATTCCCTCAGCTTCTGTATGTTTGAAAAGGTCTTTATTCCTCCTTCATATCTACAGGATATCTTCAATGGATATATTATTCTTGGCTCACAATTTCTCTCTTTCAATAGTTTGAATATTTGATTTCACTCTCTCCTGGCTTATAGAGTTTCTGCTGAAAAATCTGATGATAATCTGACAGGCTTTCTTTTGTAGGTTACTATCTTCCTTTCCCTGGCTGCCTTGAGGATTCTTTCCTTGTTGTTAATTTTTGACAGCTTCAATACAATGTGCCTTGGAGAAGGCCTGTTGGGATTGAGGTAATTAGGTATTCTATTTGCTTTTTGGATTCGAGGATCCAGTTCTTTCCACAAGTTTGGGAAGTTCTCGTCAAGTATTTGTTTCAATATACTCTCTGTTCCCTTCTCTTTCTTTTCCTTCTGGTATGCACATTATTCTTACATAGGTCTCTCTGATGGAGTCAGAAAGTTCTTGTAGAGTTCTGTCGTTTCTTTTAATTCTCAAGTCTCTCTCTTCTTCCATCTATGTCATTTCCAGATTTCTATCTTTGATGTCACTGATTCTTTCCTCCATTTGGTCAACTCTAATTACCTAAGCTGGTTATTTCATTTTTCATTTCTTTTATTGAGTTCTTAATCTCCAGAAATTATATTTGGTTCTTTTTTAAAATTTGAATCTCTTTTGTAAAATGTTCATTTTGGTCTTTGTGTTTCTAAGTTTATTAAACTGCCTGTGTGTGTTTTCTTGCGTTTCGTTGAGTTTTTTTTTTTTTTTTAATTAGTTTCAGGTGCACAAGACAAAGTAAAACTTAGACGTTTATCATTTACATCCCTCACACTGTTTTTTAAGACCTACATCTTGAATTCCTTATCATTTAAGTCACATATTTCCATGTCTTTAAGTTCATTTTCTGGAGACTTTTCATTTTCTTTGTGAGCTGTCTTGTTTCCTTGGTTTTTCATGGCAATTAATGAATTATTATTTCTTTTCTTAGACATCTACAGGAGTGGATTCTGCAATAAGTTGATAGAAAGATGTCTTTCTTTTATTTTCCAGTAGGTGTTGGTAGATGTTTTATTTTCTCTCTGACTGCAGCCTTTGTTCTCGCTCATGCTGTAGTTTTATATATTCTCTGTAGTATCCTGGCCTCTCATACAATGGGGGTATTCCCTGGAAGGCGGGCTTCTTCTCTGTGAACAGTTTGCCTGGGTGATAGGGCACCTCCTCCGTGGTGGGAGTTGGAGAACTTCAGTAGTTGCAAAGCTCTTCTTGCACCAGATTCAGAGCCCTTGTGCTTCAGCAGTTCCATTTACTCCTGCAGGGGTCCTCCCAGATCAGTGGGGCATGGGTGGGGTGGGTTGTGAGAGGTGGCTCAGAGCAATGGCGGCGACCACCACCACAGCCAGTCCTGCTTCCACTGCTCTCTGCCCTTTGCCGGAACTGGTTGGGCTGCAAGTCCATGTCTGCAGATCACAGTTCTCAGAACTGTAAATATTCTGTTCTTTTGATCTGACACTGCTACTGTTCTAATTTTAACACTGGGTAGGTGGGGGCAGGGTGAGTTCTGGGAGGGTGGGGGTGGGCAGCTAGGCTCAGTGCCTAAGGCTTCCATTCTCTGTTCAGCAGTGAGGGCTTAAACTACCATTTTCAGCCTCAGTTCCCTCAGTCTTTGCTCCGAGGTCTCTGCCGTGAGCTTTCGGTTCAGCTGTGTTATATGCTTTCCCCGCAGCCCTGGGGGCCATAAGCAGAGGCCTAGCAGTTCAAGTTCTTTCCTCTTCTGCAGCTTCAGAAGTTCTGAAATGCAGCGAGCTCTGGGTATGGAGTTAGGTCTCCATCCTGTACTCATGAGACCCTGTCTCCGAACTTCTCCTTTCCCTCCTCCCCAGCTCGCACAATTTGCCCACCTTTAGATGATTTCAGTAGTGCGCCACTTAGTCTTGCCTGTCTGCTCTGCAGGGAGTCCTTTGTGGAGTTATAGTTGTTCAATTTGTTGTAAATTCCAGGGGAGATTTCAAGAGGTGCACCTCACATTGACATTTTTATGACATCATCTCACCATTTATTAAATAGACTGTCTTTACCCCAGTGTAAATTCTTGCTTCCATTGTCATAGATTAAATGACCAGATAGGCATGGATTTATTTCTGGGCTCTCTGTTCTCTTCCCTTGATTTATGTGTCTGTTTTCATGGCAATATCATGCTGTTTTGATTACTATAGTCTTCTAGTATGATTTGATGTCAGATAGTGTGAAACCTACTACTTTGTTCTTATTTCTCAAGATTGCTGTGGCTATTCATGGTCTTTTATGATTCCATATAAATTTTAAGATTATATGTTCTGGTTCTGTGAAAAATGTCATTGGAAATTTGATAGGTATTGCATTGAATCTATATTTGCCTTAGGTAGTATGGATATTTTAGCTATATTATTTCTTCCTATCCATTAGCATGGTACATGTTTTCATTTATTGCATCTTCTTTAATTTCTCTCTTCAATGTCTTATAATTTTCTGAGTACAGGTCTTTTAGTTCCTGGGTTAAATTTACTCCTTGGTATTTTATTGTTTTTGAAGCAATTCTAAATGGGATTGTTTTCTTAATTTCTCCTTCTGATAGTTTGTTATTGGTATATACAAATACAACTGATTTCTGAATATTAATTTTGAATCTTGCTACTTTACTAAATTATGTATCAGTTCTAATAGTGTTTTTGGTGGAGTCTTTGGATTCTTTATATATAGTATTGTGTCATCTGCAAATAATGACAATTTTACTTCCACCTTTCCAATTTGGATGAATTTTATTTCTTCTTCTTTTCCTTTTCTGATTGCTGTGGCTAGAACTTCCAGAACTATGTTGAATAAAAGTGGTGAATGTAGGCAAACTTGTCTTGCTCCTGATCTTAAGGGAAATGCTTTTGGCTTTTTCCCATTGAGTATGATGTTAGCTTTTGGTTTATGGTATATGTCCTTTATTATGTTCAGAAATGATTCATCTATTTTAACTTTGCTGAGAGTTTTTATCATAAAGGGATGCTCGATTCTGTCAAATGCTTTTTCTGCGTCTATTCATATGACCATGTGGTTTTTATTTTTCATTTTGTTAATGTGGTGTATCATATTAATTGTTTTGCAGATATTGAACCAAACTTGCCCACGAGGAATGAATCCCACTTGATCATGGTGTATGATCTTTTTAACGTATTGCTGAATTTGGTTTGCTAATATTTTGTTGAGGATTTTTTTCATCTATGTTTATTAAGGATATTGGCCTAAGTTTTCTATTTTTGCAATGTTTTTTTGGTTTGGGGGTCAGGCTGATACTGGCCTCGTAAAATGAGCTTTGTAGCCTTCTCTCCTTCTGGATTTTTTGGAATTGTTTGAGGAGAATAGGTGTTAATTCTTTTTTGAATGTTTGGTAAAATTCAGCTGTAAAGCATCTGGTCCAGGGCTTTTGTTTGCTGGGAGATTACCGATTCAATTTTGTTGGTAGTAATCAGTCTGTTCAGATTTTCTGTTTCTTCTTCATTCAGCCTTAGAAGGTTGTATGCTTCTAGACATTTATCTATTTATTCCAGATTGTCTAATTTGTTGGTATATAGTTGCTTTAGTATTTTCTTTAAATCTTTATATTTCTGTGGTGTTGGTTGCCACTTCTCCCTTTTCATTTCTGACTTTATTTATTTGGGTCCTTTTTCTTTTCTTTTCCTTCCTTCTTTCTTTCTCTCTCTTTTTTTTTTTTTTTTGTGAGTCTGGCTAAAGGTTTGTCAATTTTGTTCATCTTTTTTTTTTAAAAAAAGCTCTTGGTTTCATTGATCTTTTGTAATATTTTGTCTCTATTTCATTAATTTCTGCTCTGACCTTTATCATTGCCTTCCTTGTACTCACTTTACGCTTTGATTGCCATTCTTTCTCCATTTCCCTTAGGTGTAAAGATAGACTGTTGATTTGAATTTTTGTTGTTGTTTCTTTAAGTAGGCCTGCGTTGCTATGGATTCCCCTCTTAAGACTGCTTTTGCTGCATCCCATAGATTTTGGCTTAATGTGTTTTCATTTTTGTTTGTCTCAAGGTATCTTTTAATTTCATCCATGATCTCATTGTTGACCCATTCATTATTTAGTAAGGTGTTATTCAGCCCCATGTGTTTTCTGGTTTTCTTCTTGTAATTGATTTCTTGTTTCATTGCACTGTGGTCAGAGAAGATGCTGTATATGATTTCAATCTTCTTAAATTCATTGAGACTTGTTTTGTGGCCTAGCATGTGGTCTGTCTTGGAAAATGTTCCATGTACACTTGAGAAGAATGTATATTCTGCTGCTTTGGGGTGAAATGTTCTAAAAATATCGATTAAATACAACTGGTCTAATGTGTCATGTAAGGCCACTGTTTCCATATTGATTTTCTGTGGAAGATCTGTCCATCGGTGTCAGTGGGGTGTTAAAGTCCCCTATTATGATAATGTTACTGTTGATCTCTGTCTTTATGTCAGTCAATATCTGTTTTATATATTTAGGTGCTCCTATGTTGGGTGCATAGATGTTTACTAAGATTATGTCCTCTTATTGGATTGATCCCTTTGTTATTATGTAGTGCCCTTCTTTGTCTTTTATTATAGTCTTCATTTTAAAGTCTATTTCGTCTGATATAAGTATTGCTACTCCAGATTTTTTCTCATTTCCTTTTGCATGAAATATCTTATTCCATCCCTTTACTTTCAGTCTGTGTATGTGTTTTGATCTGAGGTGGGTGTCTTGTAAACAGCGTATGCATGGGTCTTGTTTTCTTATCCACTCAGCCACCCTGTGTCTTTTGATTGGAGCATTTAATCTATTTACATTTAAAGTGGTTATTGATAGCTACATAACATGTTTCCCCGAAAATAAGACCTAATCAGAAAATAAGCTCTAGTATGATTTTTCATCCCCTGAACATAAGCCCTAATGTATGTTTTGGAGCAAAACTTAATATAAGACCCAGTCTTATTTTTGGGGAAACACAATAGTTATTGTCATTTTATTATTTGTAACTAGCTGTCTTTCTCTTGTTGATTGTAGGATTCTCTCTTTGTCTTTAACCTATTCCATTTTAATTATGGTGTGTCTTGGTGTGGGCCTGTTTGGGTTCATCTTGTTTGGGACTCTCTGTACTTCCTTGGCTTGTATGCCATTTTCCTCTCCAGGTTAGGGAAGTTTTCAGTTATTATTTCTTCAAATAGGTTCTTGATCCCTTGCTCCCTCTCTTCTCCTTCTGGTATTCCTATGATGCGAATGTTGTTGCACTTGATGTTATCCCACAGCTCTCTTAAACTATTTTCATTGTTTTTTATTCTTTTTGTTTTTCTGATTGGATGAGTTCTACTACTTTATATTCTAAATCACTGATTCGATTCTCTGCTTCATCTAATCTGCTGGTGATTCCTTCTAGTGTATTCTTCACTTCAGTTATTGTATTCTTTATTTCTGACTGGTTATTTTTCATGGTTTCTATATCCTTCTTTATGCTTGCTATCTCTTTGTTGAAATTCTCCCTAAGTTCCTTCATTATTATTATCATCAGTATTTTAAACTCTGTATCTGGTAGGTTAACTGCTTCCATTTCATTTAGTTCCATTTCTGGAGGTTTCTTCTGTTCTTTTATTTGAGACATGTTTCTGTGTTTCCTCATTCTGGCTGTTACTCTGTGTTTGCTTCTATGTATTAGGTGAATCACCTATGTCTCTCAGTTTTTGCTGGGTGACCTTATGTAGTATGTGTTCTTTGTGGTCGAATTTCTCAGTCTCCCTATTCTCCTGTGTGTGTGTTCCAGAGGTTGCCCTTATGCTGTAGGTGTTCTTCTATTGTAGTTGAGCCTTGATTGCTTTCGGCTTGTCAGTGGGTTGGATTGATTCCCAGGCTGACTAACTATGAGGATTGGCAATGCCCACAGACTATGAACCACTATGTGAGGGCTGATCCCTTAGCAGAGGCTTTGCCCCTGCAGGCTCTTGTGCCTGTTGTAAATTCCCTTTGGGTATGCTGCTTGTAGGTCAAATCAGGTAGTGCTCCAGTTTGACCTGATGCTGACCTCTCATTGTGTTGATTCTGGTGCCCCTTGGCAAGGCTCTCCTGCAGGGCAATTTCAGAACAAAACAAACCAACAACCACAACAAAAAAAATATGAAGTTGGACAATTAAGTTAATGAACAGCCTAGAAAAAGTGGTGCATACCTCATTGCTGAATATCATTATGGTCACCTTTGAAGTACTCCCCTTAGGAAGCTATGCACCAATGCCAGTGCCTAGTCCACCCTTCAAAGCAATTTTGGAACTTTTTCTGGAATGGCCATCAGAGCTGTCATCCTATTACCCTTGATGTCCTGAATGTCATCAAAATGTCTTCCTTTATATATATTTCCTTTATCTTTGGGTAAAGAAAGAAGTCATTGGGGGCCAGATCTGGTGAGTAGGGAGGTTATTCCAATACAGTTGTTTGTTCACTGGCTAAAAACTTCCTCACAGGCAGTGCCGTGTGAGCTGGTGCAGTCATGATGCAAGAACCATGAATTGTTGGCGAAAAGTTCAGGTCATCTAACTTTTTCATTCAGCGTTTTCCCAATAGTAAACTTGGTTAACTATTTGGACAAACAGTTGGTACAAATTCATAATGAATAATCCCTCTGATATCAAAAAAGGTTAGCAACACCATTGCAACAAGGCTGTGAACTTGTCAGACCTCGTGAGTGTGTGTGTGTGTGTGTGTGTGTGTTTGTGTGTGTAGAAAAATAAAAAACAGTGTTGGTCTTGGCTTAGTGCCACCAGCTATCTCCAGGTTGTCCAAATTGTAAAAAATCTCCTCTGTGTCTTGCAAAGGTGAGGCTGGCCGTCAGGCATCCAGACTGTCCCTAGCAATGCAGTTCTAGGTAGACGAGGCTATGTGGTGTGGTCAGTGGTTTCTACAAAGTCAGTGCAGTTTGTGCTCTCGTGGGCACAAATGGGCGCTGAGAACACCACAGGCAACCACTGGAAAGTTGGCTTCTTATCTGTGAGCAAGTCACCTGGGTCTTAGTGCACCTTCTCCGTGGGGGTGATGTGGAGGGCCAAAGTGTTCTGAGTTTCTGAAAACCCACAGCTGCCTCTGCAACCCAATGCTAAACCTGTTTGTGTCTCAGCCACTCTAGTAGTTGCCCCACCCTGGGAACCACCCAGAAAAGTGTGGCTGGGCAGGCTGCGAGAGGTGGGCTGGTGCTTCCCATCCGAGGCTCCAACCAGCCTAGTACTGCCACACACACTCAACTCCTACTTTATGTAGTATGGATCAGCAGCCAGCAGCAGAAACAGTCCTCCCAGTTCTCAATGGCTGCTGTTATTCTGTAATCTGACACTGCTCCTACTTCTTCTGAAGTCTAAGTCTGGGAGGGCTTGGTTGGGGTGAGCTCTGAGAGGGTTGGGGGGAGATAAGCAGGCTCTGTGTCATTTTTCCTGGCTATAAGGGCTTAAGCCACAGTTCTCAGCTGAGGCCTCTGTCTCCAACGCTGAGCCTGGTGGTCCCGTCTTATATGCTGATCCCTCAGGTCAGACTATGGGGCACAGGGAGAGAGTACACAGCTTGGCTACTTCCTTCTCCCACAGCTGTTGTGGTCTTAGATCTTCATCTTGTGGCCCTGCAGCCTATGGGCCACATCTCTGCACTTCCCCCGCTCCACCGATTTGCCCACCTTCAAGTAGTTCGAAGTGCATGTCTCTTAGCTGTTCCTGTGTGATGAGCAGAGAATCCTTTGTTGAATTATAGCTGTTCAATTTGTTGTAACTTCCAGGGGAGATTTTAAGAAGCACTCCTCATACTGTCATTTCTGTGATGTCTCTTGTATCTGACTTTTGTTGGGCATAGACAAATTTTCTCTTAGGTGCATAGTAAGAGTGGAATCACTGGGCCATAGATTTAAGATTTTAATTCAGTTAACTTAAGCACATGTGAGTTGGCACACAAGTAAGTTATAGCTATAAAAAAATATGAGTGTCTCAGGTTTCCATCAATTGAAGATAAAAATGGAAGTTCATTAACATCAAGCAGAGGTATCCCTAATTTTTGCTCTGCCACTTAATTAAGGCTACTTAAGCCCTCTGTGCCTGTTTTCTCATCTGTAAAATGTCGATAATGATAATACCTACTTCCCAGCTGCAGTGTATCTATTTAACACCCAAAGAAGGTTGTTTTAACACTGCATCTTCTATATGACAAAATAATTTTTAGTATTAGCTGTGTAGTGATCAATGATAATCATCCATTCCTTAATTTGTATATTAGTTTTTAAATCAATCAGCAATTTAAAAAGAAGAATTGAAATTCAGTTTTAAAATATATATGTATATATATTTTATATGTATATATGTATATACCAGGGGTGCCAAAAATATGTATATAAGTGGACACTTTGGTCAACATTGCTCAAGCAGTAGTTTGCCATAATCAGAAGTGTCTGGACACTGAGAATAACCACTTTTAGTACCTCTTGTAAATACAGAAGTCAAACATGACTTGTGTTCATCTTTTGTTATTGGTAAATATTGAGTTTTACAATTTTAATACAGTTTTCCTTTCTTAAAATGTGTATACATTTTTTTTGGCACCCTCTGTATATAGTCATGGGATATATATGTATGTTTATGTGTATATATATATATATATATATATATATATATATATATATGTAAAAAAAATATTACAGTAAAAGACACATTGCCCTTAATCCCCCTCAAAATACTCACCCTCACTTCAAACACATTTATCCCATCATTCCTGCCACTTTCTGAAGCAGTTCCGGAAGTCCTTTTTTGTGAGTGTCTTTACTTCATCCTCCATCATGACAATGCTCCATGTCACACATTGCTTCTGGTATATGACAATTTCTGTCAAATAAAAACATTATGGTGTGTCCTCATCCACTTTATTCACCGGATCTTGCACCGTGCGACTTCTGGGTCTTTCCCAAAGTCAAAATGACCATGAAAGGAAAACGTTTTGAATTGATTGAAGACATTGAGGCAGCCATGACAGTGCAACTAAAGACACTCACAAAGAGGACTTCCGGAACTGCTTTAGAAAATGGCAAGAACTATGGGATAAGAGTGTTCAAAGTGAGGGGAAGTATTTTGAGGGGGATTAATGGCAATGTGTTTTTTATTTTAATATATATTTTTTAAGTTTAAACATTCACTATGTGTCTTGATCACATCTCATATATACATATAATATATATTCAAAGGATATAAAATACAGCATAGGGAATATAGTCAATGGTATTACAACAGGTATATACAATGTTAGAGGGGTAGTAGAGTTGGGGGGTTATCACTTTTTGAGGGGTGTAAATGTCTAATCATTACATTGTTTTGTATACCTGAAACTAAAATAATAATAAAAAGATACTAGTCAAATTTGGTGAAACATTTCAGGTATGAACTAAAATTTTTACTTATCAAATAAAACTAATATGTCTTGAACTTTGCACTCCATTTCACTGTTTTAAGTTTTAGTCACAAATGAAAACTCCAAGTGGTCACATAGATGCGAAGTGACCCAAGTTCTGTGTCTTGGTTTTCACTCTCACTGTGCTACCTTGTTTCTTTCAGATCTTCTGGCTACACGCAGGCACATGGGGGACCACAGGAGCTGGAGACACACACTGAGCCCCAAGTCCCAAGAGCAATAGTCATGAACATCCTCTCAAAGTGAACACACATCCTGAGTCTGCTTGTGTCGGATACCAGCTCTGATAATGGGAATTCTCCAAATTACCGTCCATATGATTACAATGTTTATTAAAGGGGAACTAATGAAAATATGGTAATTTGAAGCTTACATATATATTATTAAAACTGAGCAATAACTACCATAATTATTTTGAACATAGACCAATATTGAAGAGGACCATTTTATCACTGAAGCTGTTCAGAATGGCTGGCTTATAGTAATGATAAAAAGGGGAAATGAACTTCTGGTTGACATTATTTCTGCTCTAACATTGTCTCCTTACAATTCACCTGCTTAACTTTCTGCAGCTGGAGCCAAGAGCTCCTGTCACCATGTTCTTGGGACTAAACTTTCTCTTGAATCTGCTCTGGAGTCATCCACAAATATTTACTGAGCACAATGATGTGTAAGGCACCACTCCCAACACTGAGGCCTGAGAAGTGAACAACAAACCAGGTTCTTGGCCTCAAGGAGCTTATGTTCTGAGTAGAGGTAGAGAGAGACCATACAAAATAAATAAATAATTATATCAGGTGCCAGGAGCGATAAATGCTGTGAACACTAATAAAACAGATTAAGGAGGACAGAGAGATATAGGGAAAGGGTCCAATTTTTGACAGATGATCAGGGAAGCCCTCTCTGAAGTGACATGCAAACCACATGGATTTACAGGTATATAGAGGCCCAGGTTGAGGGCACAAGAATTGTCAAGCCCTGGAGGGAGCATCCTGGGAACAGAAAAAGGACCCATGTGGCTGAACCAGGGTCAGAGTGAAGAGAAGTGGGAGACGAGGTCATGGAGCAGGGCTGGGCCAGGAGGCAAGGTTTTGCTGGCAGAGTGGGGACATTGAATGCTATTCTGAGGAAGATGGGAACTAGATGGGGGCTTGGATTTGAACAGGGAAAGGACATGCTCTGAAGTGTTTTAGCAGAATCAGTCTGGCTGCTGTGTTGAAGACAGATGGATGGCAAGTTGAGGAGGGCAAGGGCAGAAGCAGGAGATGTCTCTCAGCAACAGCCCAAGACTGACTAAGAATCTAAGTGAGAAACTATTCTGGCTTAGACCAGAAACTATTTGCTACTGGAATGTGTGTGTGTGTGTGTGTGTGTGTGTGTGTGTGTGTGTGTGTGTGTGAGCGAGCGAGTGAGAGAGAGAGAGAGAGAGAGAGAGAGAGATGAATGGTCAAAGATGACCACCTATACGAGTTTGGCCTGTCATCTAGAAGAGAGGGAGTGCTGTTGGCTGAGCGGGGGAAGGCCAGCATACTGGAGAGAAGCAGGTTTATAAATAGTGCTGGCTATTATTACCATTACTATTATTATTATTATTATTATTATTATTAATTTGTATTGTATTCCTCTACTCATTAGAGTGTAAAATACCTTGAAGGCAGGGGACTTTGTGTGTTTCATTAACAGCTCTATGTTAGTAACAATATTTTGTTTTGTTTTGCAGGGCTACAAGCTATGCCTGGTGATTTTAATTGAATTATTTTAGCATTTAAAAAATGGAAGGGACCTTAACAATTTCTAACAATCTTAATAACTAACTACTCTCCTATGATGTGAGTTTGTTGCTTTGTAACCTCCCTCCAAATACATTTTAAACCTATTATAGAAAACCTTATTCATAGCTGATACACCTAGACAGTTTTCGCTGTTTATATTCTACCTAAATCAGGCTTCCTGTTACTTCTAGTTTTTCCCCCAGAGAAGTAAAATCAGTAGTGCTAGGTGACCAATGAGTGATGAAGAGTAACACTGTGAGAAATGATGAAGAATCTTGGAGGTTCTCTAGTTGACAGGGAAGATGGTGCATCTGTTAGGAATTACATTTGGCTGTAAATAATGGTGCTTTTAAAAAGTAGGAGCCAGTTTGTCTCATGTAACAGGAAGTGTACAGGTGGGCTGCCCAGACTAGCTCAGCATATGTAGACATCATTCTTGGTGTCTTTACCCAGTGTCCTCTTTTTCTGCTCTTTCCTCCTTACTGTGTGGCTCAGGTCCTTACAGTTACAAGATGGCTGTGGCAGCTCCAGCCATCACCTGCCTATATATCATTGGCCAGAGTGTTTGCACGATTACTCATAGCAGTGAGAGAGGCCAGGAGATTGAGTTTTTAACTTTCATGGATTCCATTGTAGAGGCAAGCAAATGAGAGTGGGTTGTAAATGGCATCTGGGTGAGCTAAGCCATGGGGTTTGACACACATTGCAATGGCTTCTTGAGACACAGGAGGAAGCATGTGCTTTGGTGGGAAAGGTAGATTTGGTTTGGGGCATGTTAAATTTGAGCTGCTGGCAGGATTATTTCAAAAGACTGGTGGTTGGATCTGCTCCAGCCTGACCCATTTTACTGCTCCTTAATACAAAAGTGGTGTAGCTAGTGAAGCTGGAATTGGGCCTATTTGTAAACAGTACACAGGACACAACCAGGGAGTGAGGAACGAAGTCAAGACCCAAGTCAGGCTGACCAATTTGTTGCATCTCTTTGATCTTCATTAATTGGTCAAACAATACACACATGAGTCAAAGTGGACCAAACAGACTTATTTCTAAGGCTTCTGGGGACTATTGGTGAAGGGAAACTTATTTTTCATTTGGATTGTTGGTAGATGGGATATTAGTGGAGCTACTCATGGCCACTTGGCTATTCTATGGCGAGATGGTGCTTCCAAGATGGTGTGACGAGGATGGCCCTGCATCCAGCACATGGTCAATGGAGCTGACATGATGGCATGAGGGAGGAGAAGGGAGCTTCTCTCAGGCACAGGTGATAGTCCTGAGACTGGGCTGTGAATCCATGTTCTAGAACACTTGGCTTTTCTAAAGCAACAATGTTAAAATAACAAGAATGAATACTGTTTAATTATAAATTCTGTAATTTCTTACAAATATTTAACCATTTTTACAGAAGGCAGATTCCATGCAGGCTTTGAGAAAAATAACATGCAACAGATGATATTGCAGCATTGTTTTTAACAACAAAACCTGGCAAAGTGTAGATATCCAATAATAGTAAAGTGGGTGGGTGAATCATGGCATGTCCATACACGAACATGTTATATAGTCTTTAAAAATTATGTGTCAAAAACTTTTAGTGACAAAATCCTCATGACATAATGTTAATATAAAATTATATGAACAGTATAATGTTTTTTCCCCTAAATACTCTCAATTTGCAGATAAAAGAGATTGGAATGAAATATATCAATGTTAGTTTTTCTCTAGATGGTGAGATTATGATCATTTTGATTTTCTTCTTTATCCTCCCTGTATTTTCCAATGACTTTTAACTTTCATGATAAAAAAATACATTTGTTTAAATATAGGGGAAAATAAGCACAGTCTCTGATCATCATTTTGAATCTGTCCTCAACAGTAAACTGCGCTTCCCTCGTCACAGCACATGCGGCATTCCACTGTGAGTAAGAGTTGAGCCTACATCCAGATTCATGCTCACTGCTAGATTATAGGCTCCTCAATGGTAGGATGCTGGCCTTGGTGCTTTCTGACCCCATGCTGTCCTCTCCTGTACATAATTGAACTGATATATACTTGTTCAGTTGAACTGTAAAGGGCAGCCCAGGCCTGATATTAAATGCGATAGCAGAAAGAGAAATGAAGGGACAGAAAAGCCAAGAAGTCATCCTAAAGGTGATCACCAGGCAGGATGTGAGGGTATTTTACTTTACCTCTCTGTGTCTACCTTTACTCATCTGTGAAGTGGGGATAATATAGGCACCCTCTTTATGGCGTTGATGTAAAGATTTCATCAGTTAGCAGAGGTAAGACCCTGTCACAGCACTGGGCACATAGGAAGTGCTGCAGGAGCTTTTGTTCTGACTCTTAGAATGCTCTCACTCAGATGCTGCCTTTTTCTGAATGCCTGTCAGTTCCGCAGTGGGGACTGCTTTCTCCATGCTCCATAACTGTATACCTGAGCCTGTGTTTGGGCACCTCAGTCTCCCTCCCCATGTTCTGCCTTTTGTCAGCTTACTCGCAAACTTTGCTACCCTTCGGAATCACAAACCCCATGAAATCAGGGATTTATTAAACTTTATGTTCCCTTCAATATATTTATTTTGTATCTGGCAGGTAATAAATAAAACGTATTTAATTAACTTTAAAATAATGTATTTACTTCTCCTCCCAGGTGCCCTATTTTTTCTTTTTAAATCACAACATCTTTTAAACCACAGTATAAATGTTCTCTGCTCTTCATAGATCCAGCTCCTAGAGAAAGGCACCTTCTGCTTCATGACTAAGGGCTGTACTTTGGCCATTGAACAAGAGATCATTGCCAAAATCACATAGTCCGGTAATGGTAAAGACACACTTGAACTCGGGTCCCCTTCTGGGATCCCCTCACTGCTGTTTCCCCCATACCCCGAAGCTAATCTTCATTATAGAGAGGAAGGGGGATACTTCCTGTTCCTCATTCCCAGCCACCTGAGGGTGGGTTAGCCATGTATGTGCACAGTTCCTGGGCACTCAGTACATGCTCTCGTGAGTGAATATTTATTTATCATAAAATCATTCATGGCTCTAGGCTGCTCAGTTACCCTTGTACCAGTTCCCTGGCAGGTTTGTAGGGAATGAAAGACAACTTTTGAAATATTTATAGTTCTAGGGTTCTGTATGAGGTTCCTTTCAGAGTAGTTGTGGGGAGAAGCTCTGGCTGCATTCCAGAGCTAGAGGAGAAGCTGGGTCTTACTTAATACAGGTAACCACTTGGGAGGTATTCATGGGCCAGCAAAAATTTGAAGTCTGTCTGTCTGAGTCAGTTATGTGTTACATTAGTCAGCCCCATTTGTTTGCTCTTCTGAATGTTGTCCTCCAGGTGAGGGAGAAGTCAGTCTGCTGCGACCTGTTTTCTCCCCTCCTAAGCAAGGTGAGGAGTCACATATAAATGATCGCCACATTTTCAGAGCATGAATGCAAATCAGTAACAACCATTTGCCCTGTTGATTTAGGAGCCTCTGGATAAAGCTTCCTGTTTAATCTGCAAAGTTCCCGCTCATGGGGTTGCTTGACATTTCATAATGGCATTGGAGCATATGTCTTGCTGGTGCATGACTCAGGCTGAGTTGCCCTCTGCCAGATGTCACAAATAATGCTGTTGTTCAAAAGAGGAGGGGTGCTACCAGTAGGACTTTGAAGTGATTTTTAAAATTAACAACCTTGTTTATATGTCCTCCAGAATATTTCAAGCCTCTCCAGGAGGAAATACAATACTTTCTGTTTAGCTGGTGAGGCAGAGGGAACAAAAAACACATTATGTGTAATATCCGTGAAGCCAAATTACAATATTTACCTCTGCATGCTAACTTGATGTGCATAATTATCTGTGCTTAGAACAGAAAATGAAAGAAAAGGTTCAATGAACACTCACTTGGGCGTGATGGATGATGTTGTTCCAACAGAAGCAAAAGTTGAGGAGGAAGATTTGTGGGGAGGGAAGGAAGTATGATAATTGAACATCCTTAGGTGAGAAATGAGCCAGACTGCAGGAGAATTGCCTGGACCACAAGGATCTCTCTTGTCCATCCTCTGGGCGATAGACATCCTTGAGCAATTGTGTTGTTTCCCCCCTGAACCACCATGGGTGTCCTGAGTGTCCCTCTATCAAAGATCAAGATAAAACAGCTTTGATGCAGTAAGGCAAGCTCAAGGAGCATCCAGAGTACTACGGCAAAGGAGTAAGGTTAATCCTGTGAATTTCATGAGAAGTTCAAGTTCAGTTGGACTGACTGGGCCCATCTCAACATAGGATATAGTGCTCTATTCACATCACATCACATCCTAGTGGGCTTTCACCCCCCTCAACCATCACCTGCACCTCTCCCATGGCAGACTTCCCTATCCATGTTGAGGGCACATGGATACCCACAGAGCCCGGAAATTTAACTCCTCCAGTGGCAGCTCTTGACCAAATGGGTATGGAGGTAAGATCTAGCTCTCTGATGTGCCCTCCTCATACCCACAATTCAAATGACTCTTATGCCTCTCCTGAGCTCCCCTGTGGGAGTGGCCCAAAGTCAGACTTTGCTGGATGCTGCACACTGATCCCACCTTTCATTCCCCTAGCAGATTTTCCAGAAACACTTCCTAGTAAATCACTTTCACATGAACCTGTGGACCATTGATGATAGGTTGAGAAGCATTCCCATGTGCAGAAACATGAGACTTGACTGCTCTGGCCACAGATGGCTGAAACAAGGATGAGGATCTGACTCAAGTCAGCAAGGCAACAGAATGACTGATTGTCCTAATGTCATTGGTCACCCTAGTCATAGCCCCTCTTGCTCAATTCAAACTGGAGACACACAATTAGTTGGCAACCCCAGGAAAAGCAGAAGCTGCAATGGAAATCAGTTGTCTCACCAAAATGGACGTGCCGAAATGGACTAGTGAGCTGCTGGTCAATGGGGTCATGGACAGCCTTATATTGTTAGAGCTTGTCTAACCCTGAATGGTCTTGTTCCTGCATGTGCTTCCACTCTGCTGAGGCCTGGCTATGGGGAGGCTGAAATTGTTTTGTCCTTCCCTGTAAATCTTTACATAATCCCTTCCCTTTACATAATCTTTACATAATCAAGTTTCTTTGAAACTTGAAAAATTTAACAAGTACAAAGATGAATATAAAAAAAATCCCCACATAATTCTAAGACCCAGAAATAGTGCAATAATTCCTGTTAACATTTTAAATAACTTATATACTTAAATTATTATTTTACAAAGTTAAGATTATATATTATACAATTATATTAATGCTCATATATCATGAGCTTTTTTTCATGTCCTAAAATATTCTTCAAGTATAAGACTGACATACTACATAACATTTAATAATAGGATGAACCATAATTTACTAAACCAGTCTCCTATTGAACACTTATGTTGCCTCCGCTATTTACTAGTATAAATATTGCTGTGATGATCATCTTTATGGATAAATCTCAATGATTATCTATGAATGGTAGACTTCTGGTGGAGGGGGTATGAATTTCCTACAAGCCTTCATATGGTTGAGTCCATGGTTCCCACGTTGGGTTGTACACTGACCTTGGGCTGCACCTCCAAGATTGTGATTCAAGTGGCCTGGTGGGTGGGCAGGGTTGGGAATTGTAAGATTTTTAAGGAGATTCTCAGATGATACTTAGAAGTGGGACTCACTGTGCTACATTGTTTTGAGAGCTGCTTTTAGCTTTAGGTGAGGAGAGACTTTAAATGATAATAGAAGGAGACCTGATATGTGTAAGGAAGGACAGGCACCAAAGTTAGAAACATCTTTTTTATTTTATCCTCACGTATCTTGGCCGAGGCTGAAGGCTGATTCAATGGTACCAAACACCAGGGAACATCCAGATGTTATCTCCTCTATCCCACATGGTATCCCCTTACCTGATTCCATCCCAGCTTCCCTGATTGTCACGACTGCAATGGCCTGTCCTGCTGCAGAGCCAATGGCAACTCAGCTGAAGTTGATCTTGCCTTCCAGAGACCCTAGAAGAGACAGCACTAGGTTGCTTTAGGGCTTGCCTGTTGGCACTGGCTGTGGCCCCCTTTGCTGATACTCAGTCCTCCCAAGGGCCCGGAAGGAAAGGGAATGAGTTATTATGGGCTGGATCTCCTGCTTATACTGTCCCCAGGTCCTGAGTTTTCTGACGGATTTAAAACCTCATGGTTGAGTCTGATTCTGAAGTGATTTTGGAGGCATTCCCTGAACCCCACAGTCAAATCTCCTTCTTCATTCTTATGTCTGGTGCTTCACATAGAAACATGGAGCAACTAGGGACTGGCTGGGCATCTCTACACAGCTGGCTTGGGCTTTCTTACAGCATGATTGTGTCAAAGTAGCTAGAATTTTATCGTCTTGGCTGGCCTTCCTAGAGCATGTGTTTCAAGAAACCCACGTGAAAGTTGCAAGGCTTTTTATGAATAAGCTGTGGAATTCAGTGTCACTTCCACCACACTCTATTAGTCAAAAAGTGAGTCACAGGGCCACCTGAGATTTAAGGGGTAGAGACTACACAAGGGTGTGAATAATAGGACAGGGGTTTCTTTGGGGAGCCATCTTTGGATGTGCTTTACCACAACAACTTCACAGGACTGGGTGGAGTTATTAGGGGTGTCAGGAGAAGGGAGAGCTCCCCATGGGTGACATCATTCATATTATTCTCCTTTCCTCTCTCTCTTCCTATTCACCCAGCTTTTGGTTTTCCAGCAAATTCTATTACACACATTCAGAGACCAGTAGTAGGATTGAGATTTAGCTATTATACAAAACAAGAGTGGCATTACCCAAAAGGCAAGGGAGTGACCTCTGAGCCTGAATCCAGTGATTTTCAGTACTGTTTCATCCTCAGACTTGACCCACGAACTCCCTGATGCTTTATGTCAGGAGTTAAGGCTGAGGTTTCTGAGACTTGATATAACCAAGAGCTCAGAAATACCAGATTCTTCTACCAGACTCCCATGTATGCCCATAAGGCTTCTGAGAAAAATATATCCAAGGGAAGTAGTCATAGTAGAATCTAATGACCACTTTATTAGTGACTGTCAAATGTTTGGTAACCCTTGAACATAGACATGTGTGGTCAAAATTGTCTTGGAGGAAGTGGCTTAGGCTTGAGTTTCTAGGGGCACCTACCACTTCTCCTCACCCTTCACCCACCAAATTTACTTCTTGAATCTTAAGGTTTTCCATTCTGTACTAGCTGCTGACACAGAGGAAGGAATTTGTAGAAAAGGACAAAAGTTCATGATAGCCCAGTTTCCAGCATAGTCTCTGCCTTGGCCTCCCACATGGCTATAGGCAGGAAACAAAAGAGCAATGGCCAGATCCAAAGTATCAGAAGCCAGAAGACCTACAAACCAAGGCAATGATAGCAGATATCACTCAAAGAGGAAATCTAGTTGCTCAAGTTTTTGCTAGTGTGTAAACTACCACTTTACCCCTTTATTTTCCAACTTGAGGCCACTCTCCTACTTGTGAGCCCTGCATGACTATTTGATTCTTTGGCTGTTTTAGCAGTTTCATGGTGTTACTATTAGTGACCAGCTATAAAACACTTCAAAAATATCTGACTTTTCTGTTTATCTCCTGTGGAGGCACCAGATTTCTATAAATTAAGGGTCTGCTAATTACCACAAGAATTCAACATTAAATGTAGAAAATGGATAAATATAGGCTCAGAGATGCTAAGCCTTCATCTTCTCATCATATCATATCATATCATATCATATCATATCATATCATATTTACATATTTAATAAACACATTAAATATATTAAAATTATATATTTTAAAATTTAATTTGAAGCACAAATGAAAAACAGTGTGTCTCAGAGGACTATTGCTATAAACAGGGTGTTGATTTCTTCACAGGAGTTCTGCCCAGGCCTGAATCCAAATTGACTTGCCTGATAGGAATATTCTGGGCATAGTGACTCAACAAAATGTCCTAGCAGATGTTCCCGTACATGGTCTTATTTCGTGATTCTTCTTTTCATGGTTTGCAGTTTGTATGTTACTGGCTTTTTGTGTTGTAAACTTGCACACGTTATTTTTTAATATAGTTGGGACATAAATAAATATAACATTATTACCACTGTAGTAATAATAAAACCATCACTTAAATAACCAGAACCAACCTGAGGCAGACCCATATTGGTGAATTGTCTAAATTCTTATATCAAGACATCATCAAAATGGCAGCATGAGGTAAGCCTCTGGAAATCTCCCCTGGAATTTACAACAAATTGAAAAACTGTAACTCCACAAAGGACTCCCTGCACAGCAGATAGGCAAGACGAAGAGGCTCACTACGAATTCACCTAAAGGTGGGCAAATTGGGTGAGCGGGAGAGGAGGGAAGGGAGAAGTGCAGAGACGGAGCCGCGTGGGTGCAGGACACAGACCTAGCTCAGTGCTGCAAGCTCACTGTATCCCGGAACTACCTCAGCTATGGGAGAGGGAAGAACTCGGACTGCTAGGGCTCTGCTTATGGCCCACAGGGCTGAAGGGACAGCATATAACAAAGGTGAACCCTACGCTCATGGCAGAGACCTCGGAGCAAAGACTGAGGGAAGAAGGCTGAAAATGGTAGTTTAAGCCCTCACTGCCAAACAGAGAACAGAGCCTTAGGCACTGAGACTAGCCGCCCCCTTGCTACCCTCCCAGAGCTCGCCCCACCTCCACCTGCCCAGTGTAAGAAACAGAACAGTAGCAGTGTCAGATCAAAAGAACAGAACATTTGCAATTCTGAGAACTGTGGTCCACAGACAGAGATTCACAGCCCAACTAGTTCCAGCAAAGGGGAAGGAGCTGTGGAAGCAGGACTGGCTGTGGTGGTGGTCACCGCCATTGTTCTGGGCCACCTCTCATAACTCACCCTGCCCCTGTCCCCACCTATCTGGGTGGATCCCTGCAGGAGTAAACAGAACTGCTGAAACACATGGGCTCTGAATCTGGTGCCAGAAGAGCTTTGGAACTTCAAAAGTTCACTGCATCCCCAAGGGACACGGTGCCCTGTGACCCAGGCGAACTGTTAACAGAGGAGAAGCCCGCCTTACAGGAATCCCCCCATTGTGTGAGAAGCTGGAATAGTGCAGAGAAAACACAACACTACAGTGTGTGTGAGAGAAAAGGGCTACAGTCGGAGAGAAAATAAAACATTCTACCAACAAGTACTGGAAAACAAAAGAAAGACATCTTCCTATCAAACTGTTGCAGAACCCACTCATGTAGATGTCTAAGAAGAGAAATAATAAATCAGTAATTGCCATGAATAACCAAGGCAACCAACTGGATATCAACTGCAAAAAGAAAGCAGGAAAAAACACAAATACATGGAGATTAAGCAACATACTTTTAAAGAACGACTGGGTCAAAGAAAAAATTAGAGGAGAGATCAAAAGATACATAGAAACAAATGACAATGAAAATACATCCTACCATAATTTTAGGAATGCAGCGAAAGCAGTTTTCAGAGGGAAATTTCCATCATTACAGGCCTATCTCAAGAAACAAGAAAAATCCCAAATAAACAGCCCCATGTTCCACCTTAAAGAATTAGAAAAAGAAGAACAAGTGAAACCCAAGGTCAGCAGAAGAAAGAAAATAACAAAAAACAGAGCAAAACTAAATGAAATAGAACACAAAAGGACAATAGAAAAAATTAATGTGACAAAGAGCTGGTTCTTTGAAAAGATTAATAAAATTGACAAACTCTTGGCTAGACTCACCAAGATAAAAAGAGAGAAGACACTAATTAACAAAATCAGAAATGAAAAAGGGGATGTTATCACGGACACCACAGAAATAAAGGATCATCCAAGAATACTATGAAGGACTATATGCCACCAAACTCAATAACATAGAAGAAATGGACGGACAAGTTCTTAGAAACATATAGCCTTCCAAGGCTGAACCATGAAGAACTGGAAAGTCTAAACAGACCGTACACCAGTAACAAAATTGAATCAGTCATCCGAAACCTTCCCAAAAGCAAAATTCCGGGACCAGATGGCTTCCTTAGTGAATTCTACCAAACCTTGAAAGAGGATCTAATAGCAATCCTGCTCAAACTCTTCCAAAAAATTGAAGAAGAGACAGTACTCCCTAAATCCTTTTATGAGGCCAACATTACCCTGATACCAAAACCTGGTAAGGACAATACAAAAAAAGAAAACTACAGATCAATATCTCTGATGAATACAGATGCAAAAATCCTAAACAAAATTCTAGCAAATTGAATACAACAATGCATTAAAAAGATTATTCATTACAACCAAATGGGTTTCATCCCCAGGGCACAAGGATGGTTCAACATACGCAAATCCATCAATGTGATACATCACATAAACAAAATAAAGGACAAAACTCATATGATTATATCAATTGATGCAGAAAAAGCATTTGACAAGATACAACATCCATTTATGATTAAAACACTTAATAAAATAGGTATAGAAGGAAAATACCTTACCATAGTAAAAGCCATATCTGACAAGTCCTCAGCTAATCTCATAATTAATGGAGAAAAACTGAAGCCATTTGCCCTACGTTCAGGAACACGACAGGCCTGTCCCCTATCACCTCTGCTTTTCAACATAGTGTTGGGAGTCCTTGCCAGAACAATCAGGCAAGAGAAAGAAATAAAAGGCATCCAAATTGGGAATGAAGAAGTTAAATTATCACTCTTTGCAGACAACATGATGCTATATACAGAAAACCCTAAAGACTCTACCAAAAAGGTATTAGAAACAATCAACGAATACTGTAATGTTGCTGGCTACATAACCAACGTACAAAAGTCCATTGTTTTCCTATATACTAACAATGAAATCTCAGAAAAAGAAATACAAAAAACAATTCTTTTTGCAATTGCAGCAAAAAGAATAAAATACCTAGGAATAAACTTAACCAAGGATGTGAAGGACCTATATGCTGAAAACTGTAAGACATTTTTGAAAGAAATTGAAGAAGACACAAAGAAATGGAAAGACATTCCATGCTCATCATGGATTGGAAGAATCAACATAGTTAAAATAGCCATATTACCCAAAGCAATATACAGATTTAATGCAATCCCCATCAAAATCCCAATGGCGTTTTTTAAAGAAATAGAACAAAAAAAATCATCAGATTTGTTTGGAACCACAAAAGACCCCGCATAGTAAAAGTAATCTTAAGAAAAAAGAACAATAATGGAGGTATCACCCTCCCTAACTTTAGCTTGTACTACAGGGCTACAATAATCAAAGGAGCATGGTATTGGCAGAAAAAGAGACACATAGACCAATGGAATAGAATTGAGAACCCAGAAATAAAACCACATAAATATGGACAGACAATTTTTGACAAAGAAGCTAAAAACATACGATGGAGCAAAGACAGCCTCTTCAATAAATGGTGCTAGGAGAATTGGATAGCCACGTGCAAAAGAATGAAACTCGATTGCTATTTGTCACCATGTACCAAAGTTAATTCAAAATGGATCAAAGACTTAAGCATAAGACCTGACACAATAAACTGCATAGAAGAAAACATAGGTACTAAACTTATGGACCTTGGGTTCAAAGAGCATTTCTTGAATTTGACTCCAAAGGCAATGGAAGTAAAAGCTAAAATAAACGAATGGGACTGTATCAGAGTTAAAAGCTTCTGCACAGCAAAAGAAACCATTGACAAAATAAAGAGGCCAGCAACTGAATGGGAGAAGATTTTTGCAAACAGTGCCTCTGATAAGGGGCTAATATCCAGAATATACAAGGAACTCATGCAACTCAACAACAAAAAAACAAACAACCCAATTGAAAAATGGGCAGAGGACTTGAAGAGACATTTCTGCAAAGAGGACATACAAATGGCCAATAGATATATGAAAATCTGCTCAACATCACTAATCATCAGAGAAATGCAAATCAAAACCACAATAAGATATCACCTCACCCCAGTCAGAATGGCTATCATCAACAAGACAAATAGTACCAAGTTTTGGAGAGGCTGTGGAGTAAAAGGAACCTTCATACACTGTTGGTGGGAATGCAGACTGGTGCAGCCGTTATGGAAGGCAGTGTGGAGGTTCCCGAAAAAAATTACGAATAGAATTACAATATGACCCAGCAATCCCTCTCCTGGGTATCTACCCAAAAAATCTGAAAACATTTAGAGATAAAGACACGTGTGCTCCAATGTTCATTGCAGCTTTGTTTACGGTGGCCAAGACATGGAAACAACCAAAATGTCCTTCGATAGATGAATGGATAAAGAAGTTGTGGTATATATACACAATGGAATACTATTTGGTGGTAAGAAATGATGATATAGGAACATTTGTGACAACATGGATGGATCTTGAGAGTGTAATGCTGAGCAAAATAAGTCAGATAGAAAAAGCAGTGGGATAGCCAGCCATGTTCTTCTCATGGTGAGAGAAGAGCTGTAGCACAGCAAGAGGAAATATGTGAAGCCTCCTAAACTCACTCATTTCCACCTTGTTGTAATGGCTAAAGCAAGTCACACTGACAAGTCCAAAGTCAAGGGGACAGAGAAATGATCTGCCTCTTTAGGGGGAGAGAGCAAAGCACCTGAAATAGAGAGGGGTAAAGATTGGAATCAATAATGCAACCTACTACACTCATTCATGTGATTTCACTGATATGTGGTATATAAACCAAAAACAACAAAAGAACAAGACAAATGAGAAACAGAAACTCATAGACACAGACAATAGTTTAGTGGTTACCAGAGGGTAAAGGGGGTGGGGGGTGGGAGATGGGGGTAAGGGGGATCAAATATATGGTGATGGAAGGAGAACTGACTCTGGGTGATGAACACACAATGGGATTTATAGATGATGTAATACAGAATTGTACACCTGAAATCTATGTAATTTTATTAACAATTGTCACCCCAATAAATTTAAAAAATAAATTAAAAAAAAAGAAAAAAGATTACAAAATGAATATGGCAGCTTAAATTCAAAGACTTCATGGTTTAAACTAAAAAAAAAAAGACTTTTAAGAAATTCTTCCTTTTAATAAGGAAAAAATAACTTTTTTCTTATTTCTTGTTTCACATTGCTACTGCCATGCGAATGCTGCATAAAATTTAACCACAAAGTCTTGGTACGCACAATAGCAATATGCAATGGGCTGGGGTGACTCTAAGGACTCCAGATGGGTTTACTCTCAAGTCTGGGGTCAGCTGGGGTTTGTCTGATTTAGACTGGGCTTGGCTGGGTGTCTCTGCTTCTTGCGGGAGGGCTGGGGTGGCTCAGCATCAGGCTACCACAGCTGGGGTGTCTGTTCCATATAACTCCCACATTCCTTAGACCAGTGGGATAGCCAGCCATGTTCTTCTCATGGTGAGAGAAGAGCTGTAGCACAGCAAGAGGAAATATGTGAAGCCTCCTAAACTTACTCATTTCCACCTTGTTGTATTGGCTAAATCAAGTCACACTGACAAGTCCAAAGTCAAGGGGACAGAGAAATGATCTGCCTCCTTAGGGGGAGAGAGCAAAGCACATGAATATAGAGAGGGGTAAAGATTGGAGTCAATAATGCAACCTACTACACTCATTCATTTGTCTTAGGTCTGCCTTCTAGAAATCCACTCTAGCATGAGAACCACTTACTTAGACATGGCTTTGACTTTCTCGTTGGGTTCGCCCCTCAGATGAACGTGGTGATCTTCCATGGCTCTCTGCTCCCTGGGCCTCACTTTCCTCAAATGGGGAGGATGGTAGGAGACTTCTGTCTATAAAAGGGTCCAGAAAACTGTCATTAGTACCTTCCTGATGTGCTTCTACCACGAGGCAGGGATCTGGGGCATTCCAAGTTGCACTCTGCAAATTGCTAAGTTCCATAGAATCCAATATTAACGGCAGTGTATTAGGTTATTTTGAATTTGTGTATTTGTTTCCAAAACCACCTTGAGAAACTGCTTTCATCAGGCTAATTTTGCTCATTTGTTTGGTGGAGTATGTTTGGTAGTAGGAATGGACAGGCTACATAATTTCTTTTAAGGCCTTGCTAGAGAGAGAGATTGATTTTCTGGAAATGAGGTCTGATGTATCCTTTCTGTTAAACAAATTTAACTGCTTAGGTCAGGAAGGCTCTAAGAAGGAGCAGTGGTGTGCTGATAAAGTTCTGGAAGAAAAAGCCCTGCTTGGTAGTATTTGCTAATTTCTGTGGTATAAATACTATGGCTGATTTCAAGCTGCCAATGTGGTGATGTCTCTGAACACAGACTTGGGAGGAGATGTGCTTGTGTGAGCCTGTTCTGCCCCAACACTGCCTGCACTGCTGTGCTGCTGAGTAGGAAAAAGCAGACTTGTTTCCTGCATGTTCCTATGGGGAAAGAAGATGTCATTTGTGTCCTATGTAAGCTTTCTCAGAAGTTAAAGCACTGGCTCATTCAGAGTGAACTTAGAGTGCTGACAGAAAGGATTTTCTCTGGGATGGGCTGTTTAAAAGTAATAATAATACTGGCTACTTTTTTTTTCCTGGTGTCTACACCCCAGGCACTTTCCTCGGTACTTAATATGAATTAACACACATACTCCTTACCAAAACTCTGTGAGGTAGTTGCTGGTGGAGAATCTGAGGCATGAATCATTAAATGGCATGCCTCGAGCTACACTAATTGAGACTGAGATTTGAACCCTGAATCCTTGGTTGAAGTCGTAAGTTTCTCCTGACACCTCTCAGAACTCAGGAAGTTTAAAGTTGGGACTGCTATTTCTTGCTTGCTTTTGCATGTATTGCTCTCTCTACACAGTTGCCCCTGTCCACTTTCTCCGTTTGGCAAATGAATACATCCCCTGCAAGATGCAGGATCAAGAATCACCCTCTCCAAGGATAGTATGTCTCTGCCTGCCTGTGCTATGACTCCTATCTGTGGCCCATTCATAGGCTACGTCCAGTGATGAGCAAACACAGGTGTACTAGCTCACACAAGCCATTTGATAAGTCTTCAGGAATTTTGCAAGCCATTATTAAAAATTAAATTGTATAAATTTACAATTAAATATACTCTGTTAAATATAAAGAGAATAAATACTCATCACTTTCTGATTATTTTACTGTAATATATGCTTTTATGATTATTTATGTTTATTGTATCCACATAGCGGAAAGACATTTTTCTAATATTTGTGAACTATTATTTATTTCAGGAAAGAAGTCTCTCGTATCACTGATGAACAAGTGGCATTCTAACACACAGCTTTGTATCACTTTTGTCTTGCTCATTAATGTGAACAAAAATGTCAACCAGCATCTATGATAGAACTACACTCATTTGTCATTTGCAGCCACAGGTTGGATCCAGATGCAAGAGTTAGACAAAAATCAACGAAAGCAGCTTTTATTTTCAGCCAAGATGGAAGAACAGGGACCAGATTTACCCTTCTACCTGAAACAACTAAAAAAGTGAGAGAGAAAAAGACAGTGTATGTGGAAAATGGTTCTCAAGACATTGGACACCAGGAATTGAACGATAGTGAGAGACAGAAAACAAGGTGAGATCCACGATTACACCCCACCCTCATCTTACTTGTTTGGAAAGAGGTTCAAGTTAGCAAAACAAAGGAGATGGCCAGTTGGAGAAGTGGGGGACAGGCAAAAACCTGGTGGTCCTCCTGAGTTGAGGAGAGGGCCTGGAAGTTCGGAGTGACCAAGGTGGTAGTCACAGCAGAGTACCAGAGATGGGAGAGCTGCTCAGTGGAAACACTCCAGAGAGCTTCAGAAAGTGTATCCCACAGTATTCAGCTGACTACTGATTACCGTGATAGCTGTGCATTATCTGGTCTCAACTTGGTTCAGGTTAAAGCCTGCAGGGTATGCATAAATAATTGTTATAGACTCTCTCTACATTGATTGGTATGATGGACTAAAACAGACACACATATAGTTTGAGATTGAATGCCTCCTTGCACATTGTAAAATACAGTGGATTAGATTTATGTATAAGTAGACACACTTTAAAGTAATTTACCTGGACAATAAAAGAGCCACACTTGATTTATTCACAGTGAATCTGAGATGCAGCATCATTAAAGTGGAGAGATAGACAGCATGCACTACTTTGCAATGTATCAACAGCTAATGAAAATCCTTCACCTATATACGTATGCAAAATGCAGATGTCTACATACAAACAGACATGGTATCAGCCCCAGTCAGGTAGCTGGAGCTCGGGTTGCTATGCCTCTAGATTCAGAGTTGAGGACAAGCTGAGTAGAATTATTATTTTTCCATGGTATTTGTTTAAAAGTATTTATTGAGACTTGGAATGATGAAGTCAGTGTGCTAACCATTAGGCTGGATGGGAGGGTGAAATGGACAGGGATGGACACTGCCACTGATGTTGGGAGCACAGAGTCCCATTGCTGCAGCCTCTGAGTACAGGAGGGAGAAAGTTGGCCTTTGTTTTTCCCCTGCAAGGTCACTCTGAGTTCCTCCCTGCTAGAAATTGTGCTTAAATAATACTTTAAATTCTAGTCATCAAATTTGTGTGTAAAGGCACAGAGACACACAGAAAATGTAAATCCTACTGCTACTAAAACTACCTTTATCTGGGTTATGTGTCAACTCTATCACATGCCTTTCCATACACCATCTCACCCAGTAGGGGCTAGGAGTTACTTCAAATGAAAATGCAGGCTCAGAGGTAAATCCATGTCCCAAGAACTCCCCAAATATCCCAGTGATGCTTGTCTTATTCTAAAGCTTGCTTTTTAAATCTCCCTCCTTCCTTCCTTCCTTCCTTCCTTCCTTCCTTCCTTCCTTCCTTCCTTCCTTCCTTCCTTCCTTCCTTCCTTCCTTCCTCCCTCCCTCCCTCCCTCCCTCCCTCCCTCCCTCTTTCCCTCCCTCCCTCCTTTCTTTCTTCATTAGCTACAGGTATATAAAACAACATAACGATTAGACATTTATACCCCCTCACAAAGTGATAACCCCCTCCTAGTCTACTACCCATCTGACATCATCTATAGCCGTTACTACAGCATTGATTATATTCCCTGTGCTATACTTTACATCCCATGGCCATGTACATGTATTTATTATAGTTGACATTCAGTATTGTTCTACATCAGCTTCAGGTGTACAGTGCAGTGGTCAGGCATCTGTATAAACTATGAAGTGATACCCCGATAAGTCCAGTGCCCACCTGACACCCTACATAATCTATTCAACATTATTGATTATTTTCCCTATACTGTACTTCACATCCTTGTGACTATTTTGAGACTACCAATTTGTACTTTCTAATCCCTTTACCTTCTCCCCCATCTCCCAACCCTCTTCCATTTAGCAACCATCAGTTTTTTTGTCTGTATCTCTGAGTCTATTTCTCTTTTGTTTGCTCACTTATTCTGTTCTTTACATTCCACATATAAATGAGATCATATAGTATTTGTCTTTATCATCCTGACTATTTCACTCAGCATAATATTCTCTAGGTCCATCCATGTCATTGCAAATGGTAAGAGTTCATTCTTTTTTATTGCAGGGTAATATTCCATTGTATAAATGTACCACAATTTCTTTATCCAATCAAATATTAATGGGCATTTCTGTTGTTTTCATATCTTGGCAATTGTGAATAGTGCAGCAATAAACGTAGAGGTGCACATATTTTTTTGAATTAGTGTTTTGAATTTCTTTGGATAGATACCCAGAAGTGGAATTGCTGGATCATAAGGTAATTCCATTTTCTATTTTTTGAGATACCATACTGATTTCCATAGTGGCTGCACCAATTTGCAATCCCACCAACAGTGCACGAGGGGCCCTTTGCTCCACATCCATGCAAATGTTTGTTTGTTTGTTTGTTTGTTTATTTATTTATTATTAAATTTATTGGGGTGACAATTGTTAGTAAAATTACATAGATTTCAGGTGTACAATTCTGTATTATATCATCTATAAATCCCATTGTGTGTTCATCACCCAGAGTTAGTTCTCATTCCATCACCATATATTTGATCCCCCTTACCTTCATCTCCCACCCCCCACCCCCCACCCCCCTTACCCTCTGGGAGCCACTAAACTATTGTCTGTGTCTATGAGTTTCTGTTTCTCATTTGTTTGTCTTGTTCTTTTGTTGTTTTTGGTTTATATACCACATATCAGTGAAATCACATGGTTCTCTGCTTTTTCTGTCTGACTTATTTCGCTCAGCATTACACTCTCAAGATCCATCCATGTTGTCACAAATGTTCCTGTATCATCTTTTCATACCGCCGAATAGTATTCCATTGTGTATATATACCACAGCTTCTTTATCCATTCATCTATCGAAGGACATTTTGGTTGTTTCCATGTCTTGGCCACCGTAAACAAAGCTGCAATGAACATTGGAGCACACGTGTCTTTATCTCTAAATGTTTTCAGATTTTTTGGGTAGATACCCAGGAGAGGGATTGCTGGGTCATACGGCAATTCTATTCGTAATTTTTTGAGGAACCTCCACACTGCCTTCCATAACGGCTGCACCAGTCTGCATTCCCACCAACAGTGTATGAGGGTTCCTTTTTCTCCACAGCCTCTCCAACACTTGTTACTATTTGTCTTGTTGATGATAGCCATTCTGACTGGGGTGAGGTGATATCTCATTGTGGTTTTTATTTGCATTTCTCTGATGCTCAGTGACATTGAACATTTTTGTTTTTATTAGTTTCAGGTGCACAAGACAAGGCAAAACTTAGACGTTTATCATTTATATTCCTCACACTGTGTGAACCCCCCTCCCCCCATCCACTATCCCTCTGTATGTTCCCCAAATTAATTTTCAAACCCCCATGACAATCTTGTGGTTACCGACTATTTTCAAAACCTCTCACCTTCCCCTTATCCCCAACCCCCCACCCCTCTGTATGTCCTCTTTAGAGAAATGTCTCTTCATATCCTCTGACAATTTTTTAATTGGGTTGTTTGTGTTTTTGATGTTGAGTTGTATGAATTTCTTTAATGAATTTTGGATATTAACCCCTTATAAGATATATCATTGGCAAATATCTTCTTGTTTATGTGATGTATCACACTGATGGATTTGCGGATGTTGAACCATTCTTGTGTCCCGTGGATAAACCCCACTTGGTCATGATGAATAATCTTTTTAATGCATTGTTGCATTCGATTAGCTAGAATATTGTTTAGGATTTTTGCATCTGTTTCATCAGAGATATTGGTCTGTAGTTTTGTGTGTGTGTGTGTGTTGTCCTTACCAGGTTTTGGTATCAGGCTAATGTTGGCCTCATAAAATGAGTTAGGGAGTACTGTCTCTTCTTCAATTTTTTGGAAGAGTTTGAGCAGGATTGGTATTAGATCCTCTTTGAAGATTTGGTAGAATTCACTAGTGAAGCCATCTGGTCCTGGACTTTTGCTTTTGGGAAAGTTATGGATGACTGATTCAATTTCGTTACTGGTGATCAGTCTGTTTAGATTTTCCAGTTCTTCATGGTTCAGCCTAGGAAGGCTATATGTTTCTAAGAACTTCTCCATTTCCTCTAGGTTATTGAATTTGGTGGCATATCGTCCTTCATAGCATTCTTGGATGATCCTTTGTATTTTTGTGGTGTCTGCGATAACTTCCCCTTTTTCATTTCTGGTTTTGTTAATTAGTGTCTTCTCTCTTTTTATCTTAGTGAGTCTAACAAAGGGTTTGTCAATTTTGTTAATCTTTTCAAAGAACCAGCTCTTTGTCACGTTATTTTTTGTATTGTCTTTTTATTCTCTATTTCATTTAGTTCTACTCTGATTTTTGTTATACCCTTTCTTCTGCTGACCTAGGGTTTTACTTGTTCTTCTTTTTCTAGTTCTTTAAGGTGTAACATGAGGTTATTTATTTGGGATTGTTCTTGTTTCTTGAGATAAGCCTGTAATGATATAAATTTCCCTCTAAAAACTGCGTTCGCTGCATCCCAAAAATTTTGGTAGGATGTATTTTCATTGTCATTTGTTTCTATGTATCTTTTGATCTCTCCTCTAATTTCTTCGTTGACCCGATTGTTCTTTAAAAGTATGTTGTTTAATCTCCATGGATTTGTGTTTTTTCCTGCTTTCTTTTTGCAGTTGATATCCAGTTTCAAAGCCTTGTGATCAGAGAATATGCTTGGTATGATTTCAATCTTCTTAAATTTGCTGAGGCTGATTTTATGTCCCAATATATGGTCTATCCTTGAGAATGTTCCATGTACACTAGAAAAAAAATGTATAGTCTGATGTTTTAGGATGAAGTGCTCTATATATGTCAATTATGTCCATTTCATCTAATGTGTGAATTAGAGCTGCTATTTCGCTATTTATTTTCTGTTTGGATGATGTATCCGTAGCTGTCAATGATGTATTTAAGTCTCCTAGTATAATTGTGTTTTGGTCTATTTCTCCCTTTAGTTCTGTTAGTAGTTGTTTGGTATATTTCGGTGCTCCCTGATTGGGGGCATAAATATTGATGACTGTTATGTCTTCTTGTTGTACAGTCCCCTTTACTGTTATGAAATGTCCATCTTTGTCTCTTGTTACTTTTTTCACCCTGACGTCTGTTTCGTGTGATGGCAGTATGGCTACACCTGGTTTTCTCTGGGTACCATTTGCTTGGAGTGTCAATTTCCACCCTTTCACTTTGCATCTATGCTTGTCCTTGTAGCTGAGATGTGTCTCTTGGAGACAGCATATGGTTGGGTTTAGTTTTTTGATCCAATCTGCTACTCTGTGCCTTTTTATTGGTGAGTTCAGTCCATTTACATTTAGGGTGATTATTGATGTGTGAGGATTTCCTGTCATTCTATCTTAGTTGTCTGGTAAGTCTGTGTCTCCATTGTTTCTTTGCCTTTTTGTTGTTCTTTGTTATTTCTGTCTGGTGGTATTCTATGAACTTCCCTGTTTCTTCTTTTATTACAGTATATATTTCAGTTTGGATTTTTTTTTGAGTGGTTACCCTTAAGTTTATGTAAAAGAAAGTTTGATATTTAGAGTATTCCATTTTCTTCAGCACGCTTACTTTCTCCATTCCCATATTCCGGTTCAGGCCTTTACTCTCCCTGTTTTTACGTTTTGTTTGCCACAAATTTTCCCAGTTGATGGTGGTCGAATATCCTCCTTTAGTATTTCTTGTAGGGCAGGTCATGTATTAAAAAATTACCTCAGCTTCTGTAAGTCTGGAAAGGTCTTTATTCTTCCTTCATATCTAAAGGATGTCTTTGCTGGATATATTATTCTTGGCTCATAATTTCTATCTTTCAATAGTTTGAATATTTGGTTCCACTTTCTCCTGGCTTGTAGAGTGTCTGCTGAGAAATCTGATGATAATCTAATGGGCTCTCCTTTGTAGGTTACCATCTTCTTTTCCCTGGCTGCCTTGAGGATTCTTTCTTTGTCGTTGATTTTAGACAGCTTCAATACAATGTGCCTTGGAGAAGGCCTGTTGGGATTGAGGTAATTAGGTGTTCTATTTGCTTCTTGGATTCGAGGATCCAGTTCTGTCCACAAGTTTGGGAAGTTATCGACACTGTGTTTGACTATCTCTCTGTTCCATTCTCTCTTTCTTCTCCTTCTGGTAAGTCCATTATTCTTATATTGCTCTTTCTGATGGAGTCAGAAAGTTCTTGTAGAGTTCTTTCATTTCTTTTAAGTCTCAAGTTTCTTTCTTCTTCCTTCCGTGTCATTTCCAGGTTTCTATCTCCATGTCACTGATTCTTTCCTCCATCTGTCAACTCTACTACCTACGCTGGCTATTTCATTCTTAATTTCTTCTATTCAGTTCTTAATCTCCAGAAATTCTATTTGGTTCCATTTTAAAATTTCAATCTCTTTCATAAAATGCTCATGTTGTTCTTTGATTGTGTTTCTGAGTTCATTAAACTTCCCTTCTGTGTTTTCTTGCATCTCATTGAGTTTTTTTTAGAACTGTAATCTTGAATTCTCTGTCATTTAAGTCACATATTTCCATATCTTTAAGTTCCTTTTCTGGAGACTTTTCACTTTCTTTCTGAGCTGTCTTGTGCCTTGGTTATTCATGGCAATTACTGATTTATTATTTCTCTTCCTAGACATCTACAGGAGTGGCTTCTGCAACAGGTTGATAGGAAGAGGTCTTTCTTTTGTTTTTCAGTACTTTTTGGTAGAATGTTTTATTTTCTTTCTTACTGCAACCTTTTTTTCTCTCTCACACGGTAGTGTTATGTTTTCTCTGCACTATTCCAGCTTCTCACACAATGGGGTGATTCCCTGGGAGACGGGCTTCTCCTCCGTTAATAGTTCGCCTGGGTCACAGGGCGCAGTGTCCGTGTAGGTATGTGGAGAGCTTTGGAAGTTCCAAAGCTCTTCCTGCACCAGATTCAGAGCCTGTATGTTTCAGCAGTTCTGTTTACTCCTGCAGGGATATGCCCAGATAGGTGGGGCCAGGGCAGGGTGAGTTGTGAGTGGTGGCCCATAGCAATGCCTGCGACCACCACCACAGCTGGTCCTGCTTCCACAGCTCCCTCCCTTTTGCTGGAACTAGTTGGACTGCGAATCTGTGTCTGCGGTCCACAGTTCTCTCAGAACAGCAAATATCTGTTCTTTTGATCTGACCCTGCTACTGTTCAGCTTCTAGAACTGGGCAGGTGGGGGCAGGGCGAGGTCTGGGAGAATAGGGAGGGGGCGGCTAGTCTCAGTGCCTAAGGTTTCCATTCTCTGCTCAGCAGTGAGGGCTTACACCACTGTTTTCAGCCTTCTTCCCTCAGTCTTTGCTCCAAGGTCTCTGCCATGAGTGTTGGGTTCAGCCGTGTTATACGCTGTTTCCTCAGCCCTGTGGGACATAAACGGAGCCCTAGCTGTCCTAGTTCTTCCCTCTCCCACAGCTGCGGTAGTTCCAGGATGCAGCGAGCTCGGAACACTGGGCTTGATCTGCGTCCTGCGCCCCCACGGCTCCTTCTCTGCACTTCTCTCTTCCCTCCTCCCCCGCTCGTGCGATTCGTCCACCTTTAGGTGAATTCCGTAGTGGGCCTCTTCGTCTTGCCTGTCTGCTGTGCAGGGAGTTCTTTGTGTAGTTATAGTTGTTCGATTAGTTGTAAATTCCAGTGGAGATTTACAGAGGCTCACCTCACGCCGCCATTTTGGTGACCTCTCCCCCAGCTTGCTAACATTTTGTTGAGTATTTTGCATCTATGTTCATTGGAGATATAGGCCTATAGTTTTTTGTTTTGTTTTGTTTTGTTTTGTAGTGTCTGCGTCTGGTTTGGGGATCAGAGTAATGGTAGACTTGTAAAATGAACCTGTGAGCCTTCCCTCCTTCTGTTTTTTTTTTTTTTCGTTTTTTTTTTTGGAATAGTTTGAAGAGAATTCTTTTTGGAATGTTTGGTAAAATTTATCTGTGATGCCATCTGTGGACCAGGACTTTTGTTTGCTTGGAGCTTGTTGATTATTGGTTTGCTTTCATTGGTAGTAATCCATCTGTTCAGATTTTCTGTTTCTTTCTGATTCAGCCTTGGAAGATTGCATGCTTCTAGAAATTTATGCATTTCTTCCAGATTGTCTAATTCGTTGGCATATAGTTGCTCATAGCATATTCTTAAAATGTTTTGTATTTCTGCATTGTCTGTGGTCATTTCTTTTTTTCATTTCCTATTTTATTTATTTGGGTCCTCTCTATTTTTTTCTTGATGAGTCTGGTTAAAGGTGTGTCAAAAAAAAAATTTTTTTTTTATCTTTTAAAAAAAACAGCTCTTGCACCATTCATCTTTTTGTATTTGTTTATTTATTTATTTATGTATTTATTTATTTATTTATTGGTCTCTATTTTGTTTATTTCTGGTCTGATCTTTATTATTTCCTTTCTTGTACTCACTTTAGGCTTTGATTGCTGTTTTTTCTCCAATTCCCTTAGGTGTAAAGATAGACAATTGATTTGAATTTTTTGTTGTTTCTTTAGGTAGGCCTACATTGCTATGAATTCCCCTCTTATGACTGCTTTTGCTGTGTCCCATAGATTTTGGGTCATTGGTTTTCATTTTCATTTATCTCAAGGTATCTTTAGATTTCTTCCTTGATCTCAGTGTTGACCCTTTCATTATTTAGTAGCATGTTATTCAGTCTCCATGCCTTTGTGTGTTTTTCAGTTTTTTTCCTTGTAATTGATTTCTAGTTTCATAGCACTGTGGCCAGAGAAGATGCTTGATATGATTTCAGTCTTCTTAAATTATTGAGACTTGTTTTATGGCCTAACATGTGGTCTATCTTGGAAAATGTTCCATGTGCACTTAAAAAGAATATATATGTTATGCTGCTTTGGAGTGAAATATTCTAAAAATAGTAGTTAAAGCCATCTGGTCTAGTGTGTCATTTAAGGCCATGGTTTCCATTTTGATTTTTTGTCTGGAAGATCTGTCCATTGGTGTTAGTGTGGTGTTAAATTCCCCTACTATGATTGTGTTACTGTTGAACTCTGCCTTTATGTTTGTTAATATTTGTTTTATATATTTAGGTTATCTTATGTTAGGTGCACAGATGTTTACCAGGGTAATGTCCTCTTATTGGATTGATTCCTTTATTATAATGTAACGTCCTTCTTTTTCTTTTATTATAGTCTTCATTTTAAAGTCTGTTTTGTCTGATGTAAGTATTGTTACCCCAGCTTTTTTCTCGTTCCATTTGTGTAAAATATCTTTTTCCATACCTTTACTTTCAGTCTGTGTGTATCTTTTAATCTGAAGTGGGTCTCTTCTAACAGTATATGCATGGGTCTTGTTTTCTCATCCACTCAGCTACCTTATGTTCCTTGATTAGAGTTTTTAATTCATTTACATTAAAGTAATTATTAATAGGTACATAGTTATTGTTATTTTATTATTTGTATTTGTTGATCTCTGTTACTTAGCTTGTTTTCTCCTTTCTTCTGCTTAAAGAAGTCCTTTTAACATTTCCTGTAATACTGGCTTGGTGGTAATGAATTCCTTTAGTTTTTTCTTGTCTAGGAAACTCTTTATTTCTCCTTCAATTTTAAATGATAGTCTTGCTAGGTAGAGGAGTCTTGGTTGTAGGCCCTTGTTTTTCAACACTTTGAATATTTCCTTCCACTCTCTTCTGGCCTGCAAAGTTTCTATTGAGAAACAAGCCGATAGTCTTATGGAAGCTCCACCTGTGAGTAAGTAGTTGTATTTCTCTTGCTGCTTTTAGGATTCTCTCTTTGTGTTTAACCTTTGCCATTTAAACTATAATGTTTCTTGGTACAGGCCTGCTTGGGTTCATCTTGTTTGGGACTCTCTGTGCTTCCTGAGCTTGCATATCAATTTCCTTCACCAAGTTAGGGAAGTTTTTGGTCATTAGTTCTTCAAATATGTTCTCAATTCCTTTGTCCCTCTCTTCTCCTATAATGCAAATGTGTTGCACTTGGTGTTGTCCCACAGGTCTGTTAAACTATCTTTATTGTTTTTTATTCTTTTTCCTCTTTGTTGTTTCAATTGGGTGGATTCTGCTATCTTGTCTTCTAAACCTCTGACTTGATACTCTTCTTCACTAATCTGCTGGTGATTCCTTCTAATGTATTCTTCATGTCACTTATTGTGTTCTTTATTTCTGACTGGTTCTTTTTCATGGTTTCTATGTCCTGTTTTATGGTTGCTATCTCTTTATTGAAATTCTCATTAAGTTCCTTAAGCATTCTTTTTTTTTTAAATTAAATTTATTGGGGTGACAATTGTTAGTAAAATTACATAGATTTCAGGTGTACAATTCTGTATTACATCATCTATAAATACCATTGTGTGTTCATCATGAAGAAGTTGTGGTATATATACACAATGGAATACTATTCAGCGGTAAGAAAAGATGATATAGGAACATTTGTGACAACATGGATGGATCTTGAGAGTGTAATGCTGAGCGAAATAAGTCAGACAGAAAAAGCAGAGAACCATGTTATTTCACTGATATGTGGTATATAAACCAAAAGCAACAAAAGAACAAGACAAACAAATGAGAAACAGAAACTCATAGACACAGACAATGGTTTGGTGGTTGCCATAGGGTAAGGGGGGTGGGGGGTGGGGGGTGGGAGATGAGGGTAAGGGGGATCGAATATATGGTGATGGAAAGCATTCTTATAATCAGTGTTTTAAACTCTATCTCTGGTATGTTGGTTGCCTCCATTTCATTTAGTTCAATTTCTGGATGTTTCTTCTATTCTTTTATTTGGGACATGATTTTTTGTTTCTTCATTCTGGCTGCTGCTCTGTTTTTCCTTCTATGTGTTGGGTAGATCTCCTATGTCTTTCAGTCTTTGCTGGGTGGCCTTATGTAGTATGTGTCCTGTGTAGTCGAATTGTACAGTCTCCCTAATCTCCTGTATGTATGTTCCAGGAGTTTCCTTTGTGTGTTGTGTGTGTTCTGCTGTAGTTGAGTCTTGATTGCTTTTGACACCCAGTGGGTGGGATTGACTCTGAGCCTGACTAACTTGAGGATTGGCTATGTCCACAGTGTATGAACTGCTGTGTGGAGGCTGACCCCTCAGAAGAGGCTTTGTCCCTGCAGGCTCTATGCCTGTTGAGTCCCCACTTAGGGTGTGCCACTTGTGGGGCTAACCAGGGAATGCTCTGGTGTTCTGAAGCTGGCCTCTGGTTTTGTTGTTTCTAGTGTCTCTTGGGTGGGTTTCCCATGCAGATCTGTTTCAGCCTTGCCTGTTACCAGCATGTGACTATCTGGTAGGAGCCTCAAAGCTATATGTGGTTGGCTGCTGCCTGTGCTAGACCTGGAGTCATCTGTGGGTGGCCTTACTGTGAAACAAGGCTGGCTGCTACCAACAGTGGACCCGAGGCAGCTTAGCAAAAGGCCCAGGGCCCCCTATGCCTATTATCACACTCCATCTGCCTGTAAGGCCCAGCCATTGAAAGTGAGGCCCAGCCATTGAACGAGGCTCCTTAGGTGTTCTGCCAGGCTTGTTGACTCAGTGTTGACAGTGTCCTTGGTAATGTAGCACTAGCTGGGCAGGGTGAAGTTCAAGGGAGTCATGAGATGTGACTGGTGGTTTTTACAATGTTAATGCAGATTCAGTTCTTATGCCAGTGGGCACCTCTGGGCAGCCTGTGACCACCTTGCCCAGAGCCCTGAAAAAACTGCAGCCTGCTACCACCTCAGGCTTGCAAATTCCTGAGAGCTGCTCCTGAGTGGCTGTGGTGCAGTTTTTGGGTAGTCACTGTCCACCACCAAAATCTCCCTGGGTCATTGTGGATTGCCCACTACTGTAAAAAACCTCCTCCATGGCTTGTGGGGGCAGGTCTGACCACCCAGGTGCTCAGAATGCCCCTGGCAATATAGCTCTAGGTGGGCAGGGTGGGGTTCCAGGGAACTAAGGGGTGTGGTTGGTGGTTTCTACAAAGTCAATGCAGTCTTGGCTCCCACACCAGTGCTAGTCCCATTACCACTTCACAAAAATGCCCTGAGAACACTACGGCCAGCCACCACCCATCCCAGGCCTGCCATGCCACCACTCATCTATGCTGCAGCAAAGGTCTTGGCTTAACACCCTCCAGGAAACATTTCCCTGGATGCCACAGTCCCTCCACCCACTTCAATCCACAACCTGTGGGGCAGAGCCAGCAGCCCAGCAGTCAACAGTTTCCCAGGATATGTAGCACCAGCTGTGTGGAGGGCAGGGACCCAGGGTGTCTTCAAGGCAGTGCATGCTCATGGATTCCACCAGACCAATTCAGTCCCAGTCTTGGGCCTTTGGGTGAGGTCTTAACCTTGAAAAGATGGTTCCTCCCTGTAAGCCACACGTGTTTAGGCTCCACAGTGACAACAATGGCTCCTGTGCCTGTAGTTCCTATGCCAAAGTCACTTAGTTCAGTCCTTCCTTACACATCTCTGGGTCTCCTGAGATGTCACCCTCTCCACCAGAGACTGGGTGAGTGCCCACCAGTGAGCGAGTCCGTGTTGGCTCCACAAGGGACTTTGGGTTTTTAGCCACCTTCTGCCCCACCAGAAAGGGAAGACAGAGTCTTTGCTGATTTTCACTCTCAGATGCCGTGGGAACTCCTCTTCCTGGCACAGGACCCCTGGGTTGGGAGCCCGGCATGTGGTTGGGGGTCCCCTCCTTCTTCAGGGCGGACCTCTGCCACCAAGGTGTCCCTCCGGGCATTCAACTTCTCTCTGTGGGTTTGGGGCCAGCCCATTTTGTGCCTCCACTCCTCCTACCAGTCTCGATGTGGCCTCTTCTTTGTATCTTATAGTGGTTCTGTTCAGCTATCGTTCAGATGATTCTTGAGGTTGAGTGTTCTATAATTTATTTGTAATTTGGGTGTGATTCTGGGATGCAGTCAGCATAGCATTTACCTAATCTGCTATCTTGAAAAAGTTTTTTTTTTTTTTTTTTTTTTTATTAAATTTATTGGGGTGACAATTGTTAGTAAAATTACATAGATTTCAGGTGTACAATTCTGTATTACATCATCTATAAATCCCATTGTGTGTTCATCACCCAGAGTCAGTTCTCCTTCCATCACCATATATTCGATTCCCATTACCCTCATCTCCCACCCCCCACCCCCCGCCCCCGTTACCCTCTGGCAAACACTAAACTATTGTCTGTATCTATGAGTTTCTGTTTCTCATTTGTTTGTCTTGTTCTTTTGTTGTTTTTGGTTTACATACCACAAATCAGTGAAATCACATGGTTCTCTGCTTTTTCTGTCTGACTTGTTTCGCTCAGCATTACTCTCTCAAGATCCATCCATGTTGTCACAAATGTTCCTATATCATCTTTTCTTACTGCCGAATAGTATTCCATTGTGTATATATACCACAACTTCTTTATCCATTCATCTATCGAAGGACATTTTGGTTGTTTCCATGTCTTGGCCACCGTAAACAAAGCTGCAATGAACATTGGAGAACACATGTCTTTATCTCTAAATGTTTTCAGATTTTTTGGGTAGATACCCAGAAGAGGGATTGCTGGGTCATATGGCAATTCTATTCGTAATTCTTTGAGGAACCTCCACACTGCCTTCCATAACGGCTGCACCAATCCGCATTCCCACCAACAGTGTATGAGGGTTCCTTTTTCTCCACAGCCTCTCCAACATTTGTTATTATTTGTCTTGTTGATGATAGCCATTCTGACTGGGGTGAGGTGATATCTCATTGTGGTTTTGATTTGCATTTCTCTGATGATTAGTGATGTTGAGCATTTTTTCATATGTCTATTTGCCATTTGTATGTCCTCTTTGGAGAAATGTCTCTTCAAGTCCTCTGCCCATTTTTCAATTGGGTTGTTTGTTTTTTGTTGTTGAGTTGCATGAGTTCCTTGTATATTCTGGATACTAGCCCTTATCGGAGGCACTGTTTGCAAAAATCTTCTCCCATTCAGTTGGTGGCCTCTTTATTTTGTCAATGGTTTCTTTTGCTGTGCAGAAGCTTTTAAGTTTCATATAGTCCCATTCGTTTATTTTAGCTTTTACTTCCATTGCCTTTGGAGTCAAGTTCATAAAATGCTCTTTGAACCCAAGGTCCATAAGTTTAGTACCTATGTTTTCTTCTATGCAGTTTATTGTGTCAGGTCTTATGCTTAAGTCTTTGATCCATTTTGAATTAACTTTGGTACATGGTGACAAATAGCAGTCCAGTTTCATTCTTTTGCACGTGGCTATCCAATTCTCCCAGCACCATTTATTGAAGAGGCTGTCTTTGCTCCATTGTATGTTTTTAGCTTCTTTGTGAAAATTATCTGTCCATATTTATGTGGTTTTATTTCTGGGTTCTCAATTCTATTCCATTGGTCTATGTGTCTGTTTTTCTGCCAATACCATGCTGTTTTGATTATTGTAGCCCTGTAGTACAAGCCAAAGTCAGGAAGTGTGATACCTCCATTATTGTTCTTTTTCCTTAAGTTTGCTTTGGCTATTCGGGGTGTTTTGTGGTTCCAAACAAATCTGATGATTTTTTGTTCTATTTCTTTAAAATATGCCATTGGGATTTTGATGGGGATTGCATTGAATCTGTATATTGCTTTGGGTAATATGGCCATTTTAACTATGTTGATTCTTCCAATCCATGAGCACGGAATGTCTTTCCATTTCTTTGTGTCTTCTTCAATTTCTTTCAAAAATGTCTTATAGTTTTCAGCATATAGGTCTTTCACATCCTTGGTTAAGTTTATTCCTAGGTATTTTATTCTTTTTGCTGCAATTGCAAAAGGAATTGTTTTTTGTATTTCTTTTTCTGAGATTTCATTGTTAGTATATAGGAAGGCAATGGACTTTTGTGCGTTGATTTTGTAGCCGGCAACTTTACTGTATTCGTTGATTGTTTCTAATAGCTTTTTGGTGGAGTCTTTAGGGTTTTCTATATATAGCATCATGTCATCTGCAAAGAGTGATAATTTAACTTCTTCATTCCCAATTTGATGCCTTTTATTTCTTTCTCTTGCCTGATTGCTCTGGCAAGGACTTCCAACACTATGTTGAAAAGCAGAGGTGATAGGGGACATCCCTGTCGTGTTCCTGAACGTAGAGCAAAGGGCTTCAGTTTTTCTCCATTAATTATGAGATTAGCAGAGGGCTTGTCATATATGGCCTTTATTATGTTAAGGTATTTTCCTTCTATACCCATTTTATTAAGTGTTTTAATCATAAATGGATGTTGTATCTTGTCAAATGCTTTTTCTGCATCAATTGATATAATCATATGATTTTTGTCCTTTATTTTGTTTATGTGATGTATCACATTGATGGATTTGCGATGTTGAACCATCCTTGTGCCCCGGGATGAACCCCACTTGGTCGTGATGAATAATCTTTTTAATGCATTGTTGTATTCGATTTGCTAGAATTTTATTTAGGATTTTTGCATCGGTATTCATTAGAGATATTGGTCTGTAGTTTTCTTTTTTTGTGCTGTCCTTACCAGGTTTTGGTATCAGGGTAATGTTGGCCTCATAAAATGAGTTAGGGAGTACTGTCTCTTCTTCAATTTTTGGAAGAGTTTGTGCAGAAGTGTATTTTGTTCCTCTTTGAAGGTTTGGTAGAATTCACTAGTGAAGCCATCTGGTCCCGGACTTTTGCTTTTGGGAAGGTTTTGGATGACTGATTCAATTTCGTTACTGGTGATCGGTCTGTTTAGATTTTCCAGTTCTTCATGGTTCAGCCTTGGAAGGCTATATGTTTCTAAGAACTTGTCCATTTCTTCTAGGTTGTTGAATTTGGTGGCATATAGTCCTTCATAGTATTCTTGGATGATCCTTTGTATTTCTGTGGTGTCCGTGATAACTTCCCTTTTTCATTTCTGATTTTGTTAATCAGTGTCTTCTCTCATTTTATCTTAGTAAGTCTAGCCAAGGGTTTGTCAATTTTGTTAATCTTTTCAAAGAACCAGCTGATTGTCACATTAATTTTTTCTATTGTCTTTTTGTTCTCTATTTCATTTAGTTCTGCTCTAATTTTTGTTATTTCCTTTCTTCTGCTTATAATGGGTTTTACTTGTTCTTCCTTTTCTAGTTCTTCAAGGTGTAACATGAGGCTATTTATTTGGGAGTTTTCTTGTTTCTTGAGATAGGCCTGTAATGAGATCAATTTCCCTCTTAGAACTGCTTTCGCTGCATCCCCAAAATTTCGGTAGGATGTATTTTCATTGTCATTTGTTTCTATGTATCTTTTGATCTCTCCTCTAATTTCTTCTTTGACCCAGTCCTTCTTCAAAAGTATGTTGTTTAATCTCCATGTATTTGTGTTTTTCCACTTCCTTTTTACAGTTGATATCCATTTTCAAAGCCTTGTGATCAGAGAATATGCATGGTATGATTTCAATCTTCTTAAATTTGTTGAGACTGATTTTATGTCCCAATATATGGTCTATCCTTGAGAATGTTCCATGTACACTAGAAAAGAATGTATAGTCTGATGTTTTAGGATGAAGTGCTCTATAAATGTCAATTATGTCCATTTCATCTAATGTGTCATTTAGGGCTACTATTTCGTTATTTATTTTCTGTTTGGATGATCTAACCATAGCTGTCAATGATGTATTTAAGTCCCCTAGTATAATTGTGTTTTGGTCAATTTCTCCCTTTAGTTCTGTTAGTAGTTGCTTGGTGTATTTCGGTGCTCCCTGATTGGGGGCATAAATATTGATGACTGTTATGTCTTCTTGTTGTACAGTCCCCTTCACCATTATGAAATGTCCATCTTTGTCTCTTGTTATCTTTTTCACCTTGAAGTCTGTTTCATCTGATATCATTATGGCTACACCTGATTTTCTCTGGGTACCATTTGCTTGGAGTGTCAATTTCCACCCTTTCACTTTGAGTCTATGCTTGTCCTTGTAGCTGAGATGTGTCTCTTGGAGACAGCATATGGTTGGGTTTAGTTTTTGATCCAATCTGCTACTCTGTGCCTTTTTATTGGTGAGTTCAGTCCATTTACATTTAGGGTGATTATTGATATGTGAGGATTTCCTGTCATTCTATCTTTAGTTTTCTGGTAAGGCTGTGTCTCCATTGTTTCTTTGCCTTTTGTTGTTGTCTATTATTTCTGTGTGGTGGTATTCTATGATGTTTCCCTCTGTTTCTTCTTTTATTTCAGTATATATTTCAATTCTGGATTTATTTTGAGTGGTTACCCTTAAGTTTATGTAAAAGAAAGTTTGATATTTAGAGTATTCCATTTTCTTCAGCACGCTTACTTTCTCCATTCCCATATTCGGTTCAGGCCTTTACTCTCCCCTTTTGAGTTGTGATTGCCACAAATTGTCCCTGTTGATGGTGGTCGAATAGCCTCCTTTAGTATTTCTTGTAGTGCAGGTCGTGTATTAGAAAATTCCCTCAGCTTCTGTATGTCTGGAAAGGTCTTTATTCCTCCTTCATATCTAAAGGATATCTTTGCTGGATATATTATTCTTGGCTCATGGTTTCTCTCTTTCAATAGTTTGAATATTTGGTTCCACTCCTCCTGGCTTGTAGAGTTTCTGCTGAAAAATCTGATGATAATCTAATGGGCTTTCCTTTGTAAGTTACCGTCTTCTTTTCCCTGGCTGCCTTGAGGATTCTTTCTTTGTCGTTGATTTTAGACAGCTTCAATACAATGTGCCTTGGAGAAGGTCTGTTGGGATTGAGGTAACTAGGTGTTCTATTTGCTTCTTGGATTCGAGGGTCCAGTTCTGTCCACAAATTTGGGAAGTTCTCATCGACAATTTGTTTGAATATATTCTCTGTTCCTTCTCTCTTTCTTCTCCTTCTGGTATGCCCATTATTCTTATATTGCTCTTTCTGATGGAGTCAGAAAGTTCTTGTAGAGTTCTTTCATTTCTTTTAAGTCTCAAGTCTCTTTCTTCTTCTATCTGTGTCATTTCCAGGTTTCTATCTTCGATGTCACTGATTCTTTGCTCCATCTGGTCAACTCTACTACCTAAGCTGGTTATTTCATTCTTAATTTCTTCTATTGAGTTCTTAATCTCCAGAAATTCTCTTTGGTTCTTTTTTAAAATTTCAATCTCTTTCGTAAAATACTCATGCTGTTCTTTGATTGAGTTTCTGAGTTCCTTTAACTGCCTATCTGTGTTTTCTTGTATCTCGTTGAGTTTTTTCAGAACTGCAATCTTGAATTCTCTGTCATTTAAGTCACATATTTCTGTATCTTTAAGTGCCTTCTCTGGAGATTTTTCACTTTCTTTCTGAGCTATCTTGTTGCCTTGGTGATTCATGGCGATTACTGGTTTACTATTTCTCTTCCTAGACATCTACAGGAGTGACTTCTGCAACAGGTTGATAGAAAGCGGTCTTTCTTTTGTTTGCCAGTACTTGTTGGTAGAATGTTTTATTATTTCTCCAACTGCTGCTTATTTTTCTTCTCCCACACAGTAGTGCTAAGTTTTCTCTGCACTATTCCAACTTCTCACACAATGGGGGGATTCCCTGGGAGACGGGCTTCTCCTCTGTTTATAGTTCGTCTAGGTCACAGGGCGCAGTATCCTGGTGGGTATGCGGAGAGCTTTTGATGTTCCAAAGCTCTTCCAGCTCCTGATTCAGAGCCTGTATGTTTCAGCAGTTCTGTTTACTCCTGCAGGGATCCGCCCAGATAGGTGGGGTCAGGGGCGGGGTGAGTTGTGAGAGGTGGCCCAGAGCAATGGTGGCGACCACCACAGCCGGTCCTGCTTCCACAGCTCTCTCCCCTTTGCTGGAACTAGTTGGGCTGTGAATTTGTGTTTGCGGTCCAGAATTCTCAAAACAGCAAATTTTCTGTTGTTTTGATCTGACACTGCTACTGTTTCGCTTCTAGCACCGGGCAGGTGGGGGCGGGGCGAGCTCTGGGAGGGGAGGGAGGGGGCGGCTAGTCTCAGTGCCTAAGGCTCCGTTCTCTGCTCGGCAGTGAGGGCTTAAACCACCGTTTTCAGCCTTCTTCCCTCAGTCTTTTCTCCAAGGTCTCTGCCGTGAGCGTTGGGTTCAGCCGTGTTATATGCTGTCCCCTCAGCCCTGTGGAGCCCTGGCGGAGCCCTAGCAGTCCGAGTTCTTCCCTCTCCCGCAGCTGCGGTGGTTCCGGGAAGCAGCGAGCTCGGAGCACTGAGCTAGGTCTGCGTCCTGCGCCCGCGCGGCTCCGTCTCCGCGCGCTTCTCCCTTCCATCCTCCCTCCACTCGCGCGAATCTCCCACCTGTAGGTGATTTTCAGTCAGTAGCGGGCCTCTTCGTGTTGCCTGTCTGCTGTGCAGGGAGTCCTTTGTGGAGTTTTTGTTGTTCGATTCTTTGTAAATTCCAGGGGAGCTTTACAGAGGCTCACCTCACTCCGCCATTTTTCCGGAAGTCCAAATAAGTTTTAATGTGCTGTTTAAATTGCATTTTTTATTTTCATGTTATGTAATTGTTCTTAAAGAACAATGCTATAAACCATTATTATTTTGGGGGCACTTTGCTGTTTAACATTTACATCATCTCATTTAATCATTTGTACACTCAAAACCATCCTGTTGCATAGGTATTTTTAACTCCATTGTATAGGTGAGGAAACTAAATTTTAGGTAGGTCGTATGTCTTGTCCATTTGGGGCATGTCAGATGTGGCAAAGCTGGAATAAAAACTGGTGTTTTTACCCTAAATCCCAATCGTTTCCAATTTTACCTCAAAGAGAAGAGTGTTATATATATAAGACTGGACCAAGATTGGTGTGGGTTATGCAGCAGAATATTAATACAAAGTTATTCTTGGCAGCAGTTGGAGGAAAGGGAGAAGTTATTTCAAACACTTTGCAGCATTCACAGTTCTGTTACCATCAATGAGCCTCTTGAAAAGGACACTTATCTTATGCCATATACAAAAATCAACTCAAAATAGATTAAAGACTTAAATGTAATATCTGAAACTGTAAAAATTCTAGAAGAAAACATAGGTTAGAAAAACTCCATGACATCGGTCTTGACAGTGATTTCATGTATATGACACAAAAAGCACAGGCAAATATAAAACAAATATAAACAAGTTGCACTACAGCAAACTAGAAAGCTTCTGCACAGTAAAGGAAATAATCAATGGTGAAAAGGCAACATAAGGGATGGGAGAAAATATTTGCAAACAATATATATGATAAGGGTTAATATCCAAAATGTCTAAAGAACTCATACAACTCAATAACAACAAAACTAATAATCTGATAGAAATGTGGGCTAAGGATGTGAATAGACATTTCTCCAAAGAAGATATACAAATGGTCAACAAATCTGTGAAAAAATGCTGAATATCACTAACCATCAGGAAAATGCAAATAAAACCCACAGTGAGATATTATCTCACACCTGTCAGGACAACGCTTATAAAAAAATAAAAATAACTGTTGACAAAGATGTGGAGAAATTGGAACCCTGCACACCATTGATGAGAATGCAAAATAGTGCAGCTGCTATTAAAAACAGTATGGAGGTTCCTAAAAAAAACTAAAAATAGAACTACCATATTATTTAGCAATCTTTCTTCTGAGTACTTATCCAAAAGAATTGAAATTAGGATCTCAACGAGATATTATCACTCCCATGTTCTTTGTAACATTATCCACAATATCCGAGATGTGGAAACAACTTAAAGGTCCAGATGAACAGATAAAGAAAATGTGGCATATACATACAATGGAATGATATTCTGCCTTTAAAAAGAAAAGAATCCTGCAATGTGTGACAATATGGATGAACCTTGAGGAATTATGCTAAGTGAAATAAACCAGTCGCAGAAGGACAAATACTACATGATTCCATTTATATGAGGGATATAAAAGAGTCAAATTTAAAAAAATCAAAGACTGCTTTTTCTGTCTGACTTATTTCGCTCAGCATTACACTCTCAAGATCCATCCATGTTGTCACAAATGTTCCTGTATCATCTTTTCTTACCGCCGAATATTATTCCATTGTGTATATATACCACAACTTCTTCATCCATTCATCTATCGAAGGACATTTTGGTTGTTTCCATGTCTTGGCCACCGTAAACAAAGCTGCAATGAACATTGGAGCACACGTGTCTTTATCTCTAAATGTTTTCAGATTTTTTGGGTAGATACCCAGGAGAGGGATTGCTGGGTCATATGGCAATTCTATTCATAATTTTTTGAGGAACCTCCACACTGCCTTCCATAATGGCTGTACCAGTCTGCATTCCCACCAACGGTGTATGAGGGTTCCTTTTTCTCCACTGGGTGATGAACACACAATGGGATTTATAGATGATGTAATACAGAATTGTACACCTGAAATCTGTGTAATTTTACTAACAATTGTCACCCCAATAAATTTAATTAAAAAAAAATCAAAGACTGGAATGGTGGTTACCAGGAGCTGGGGGGAGATTGAAATTTTTAATCAACAGGCATAAAGTTTCAGTTAAGTAGGATGCATAAGCTCTAGAGAGATGCTGGATAATATTGTACCCAAGTCAACAATAATGTAGTATACTTAAAATTTAAGAGGATCAATCCCATATTAAGTGTTCTTACCATATTAAAAAAAAATTAATGAAAGGAAACAAAACAAAACTGCCTGACCTCTTAGAAAAATGCCAGAATGGAAAGAAAAAAAAAAATGAGAAGGAAGGAAGGTTTTCTTTGACCTCATGCTTAAGAGCTGGGCCTCCAGATTCAGAGGATCTGGGTTACTGTTCTAAGATTACCCTTAATGAGATGGATGACTTGAAGTAATTTACTTAACGTCTCCAAGCCTCAGTATTTCCACCTGCCAATTGGGAATAACCCTGCCTCACAGGGATATTATGAGGTTTAAATGAGATGGTCCATGAGATAGAGAATTTGATGTAGTCATTGTTCTCATGAGTGTTGTTCCCATAGCACATTCAGGGTTAGGAGGCTCTGGGGGCCTGAGAGAAGCCCACAGACAGAGTCACCTGCTGTCGTGTATGAAGTGTGTACTAGAATGGTGAGCACTGAAGGGACATGGGCGAGGCACTGGCAGTTGGCAGCATCTTCTATAGCTGCATGTCTATGCCCCTCTCAGGTGCTATGGATGATGGGGGCCAGTTTTCAGAGGTGTGTAATCCTGAGAAAAGACCAAACTTCAGCAAAGCTGGCAAGTGATGGTGTGGAACATTGTCACGTGGGGTTTTGGGCCCGCTGTGTCCTAATCATCCTCCCAGAAGGCTGGCTATCCTGCAAGACCAAGACTAAACTTGAGTGAGATTATACTGTGCCTTGACCTCTCTACTTTCTCAGTCAATGTAATGCAGCAAACATTTCCCCACACTGTTAAACACCCTGTACTTGACTTCTGCTTTCTCAGCATCCCAGGTGGTCCTCATTATTTCAAGGAGTGAAATTATGCACTTAAAATTTATTTGGAGAAATTTGTAACTCTGAGGTGTTGAAAAACCTGAATAGGGAATCCCAACAACTTTAACTCAAAGGCAATATAACTTTAGGTTTTAAAAAATACTCTACAATTTTAAAACTTTCCATTTTATTTGGCCTTATTCCCCTGCACAAGCACATCATAGACATATAGAAGCTGCCAGGGAGTACCATGGCATCTTCACATAATACTCTGGGAATTAGGGCACCTGAGTTATGGTTGTGGTGATTATTCACACCCTGGTGCCCTTAGGAAGATGTTAGACCTCTGAACCTAGCTAAAAGGAGGAGCTTGGGGCTAATATGGGAGAGCCCCCCCCACCCACTATAGAAAATTTAAGTCTCTTTTTTCCCAGTTTCTTAACTCCCTAGTCCTTGGTCTTAACTACTTTTTAAATCGGTTTCTTAATCCTAAACTAAAGATTGTTCCTAGCCTAAATCATAGAATGTCTTTCACCCACTGCTTCAAATAACTAGTTAGAAGCATGTGACTTAAGCTTATTGATAGAAATCATTGTAGCCCAGCATTCTCTCCAGGCCATTCCAGACCCAACTCCTGCGTAAACAATGCCATCTGCAATGAAGCTAAATGGACTTTTAGTCATGTTCCTTGAGCCAGCACTTTTAATCTATTAACCAAAATCTATCTCTCCTCATCTAGGGGCCATCGGGATACAAATGATGCCCCAAAAAGGCTTCCAGTACACCCCAACCAAGGAGGCCAACGTGGTCTTCCAGATGGTTCTCGAGACCCCTTCCTCTCATCTAAGATCAGATAGGGAGAGAGTTCTGTGAATCCCCAATAGGCAGGGACAATGACCACATTCAACAGGAAGCAGATACAAAAGAAGAGAAATCCTGTCCCTCAGCTTCCCATAGAGATTTATGGGGATCATGCTTCTCAGAGGAAAATGAGACAGGCAGTTAGAGATAGAAGTGGGGTCCCCAGACATTCCTGCACGTTCCACATACCTACAGAGGGTGACCGCCCAGAGACTTCTCCCAAACCTCCCCTCTATGCCCACATTTTCCCCTTATCTGCCATTACCATTAACCACTATGAAGACACTAGAAGACACTAACTACCTAACTAAATTAGACTGGTCACTCATACCTATACAGTAAAGGCCACAACCACCTTCGTTTTGCCTGGGCCTCATTATGCCATCATTGTAATATCATACATATGCCCAGAAGTTCATTAATATCATGATAAAAGACTGAATTCTGGGAAGGAACATGCACAGTCTAAAAAGATGAGGTAATAGCCTCTTGTCAATCACAGGTGTCAATCAAGGCATCCCACGCCCCGAGAGGAACAGCCCATTCTAGAGAAAAAAAGATAAAACCATCAAGCTCTCACTAGCCAAGGGCCCTTGAGCCATTTTCTTGTGCTTGGGCCCATTCCTATCTCTTTGGAGTATACTTTCACTTCTAATAAACTGCTCATTCACAACTGTATTTCTGTGTCTTGTTCAATTCTTTGCTTGAGACACCAAGAACCTGGACATCGTGCCAAGAAGGGCCCACTCTCTGGCAACAGGTCCACCTGTGATTCAATTACTATTTCTTTCTTAACTTTTGAAAAATTAAGTAAATGTAAAATAATTTTTGTAATAAGAGGAATTACAAATGCATGAGATACTATACTCACCACCCAGCTTAAGACTTAGGATATTAATAATTCCTTTGAAGGCCCTATGGGCCCTCCCTAATCCTATCCCCCTCTGAGGTAAACATTTTCTTGATTTTGTGTTTCCTGCTTTTAGTTGTGAGGACTGGGTCATTTAGGACAGGGAGGGAACAGCAAGGGAGGAACAAAGTGCTGGACAACTAGAGGCAACCACAGTGACAGAAGCAGGGTGGGGAGCAGGACATGAGAGCTGAACCCCCACCCCCCACCCCACTAGGCCTGACCCCTTATAGTCCATGGTAAACTATTTGGATGGGACACAACGGAAGAATTAAATATAACATCAGTCTCATTATTGGTGGGGCTGGATTAGAGAGGAGCAAGAGAGAAAAGGAGAGATGGTCAGTTGTGCTCTCACCAATGCTGCCTCATCTGGGTGGGTGAGTTCCAGTCCTTTTGTGGAAACACTAGGATGGGAAATAGGTTTCCTCACACAACTTAAATTCACTTTTTTTTTGCATTGCACCAGGGTCTAGCGCAGTGCTGAGGGGCTGACTAGGAGAAATGTGGTGTTAGTCCTGGATGACATCTTTACCATTACCTGGTCCTACTTCCACTCTGATAGGGTAATGATTTACCTATGTTCACAGTGGCAAAGCTGGGACTGGAAACCAAGTCTATTTTTGATTAATCGATTGGCAGTGGATGAGGACACACATTTTTGATTTCTTGGGGGAGCAATGCTTTATATTTCTAAATATTTAATAATATCCACATGGAAGGGATTTGAAGAAATCATCTTTTTCCTACCAATATCTGTTCATAGCATTATGAACTTCTTTGGCTGCATACAGGAAAATTTCCATTATGATGGTATTTCCATTGAGAAATTTTTGAGTCCTTGACTCCGTAATGCTCTTGAGGACAAAACTGTGTTACTGTTCTTGATCTCCCTTTGATAAACATTCCTCAGCAATTCTGGTAAGTCTTTTATCAGCACCAGAATCAGGTTTTAACAGGGATATGTAATTCACGGAGAAACTCCAGTTGACCTGGAAATGGTTGAAGAGAAATAACAGTGACTCTATTTTATAGGTGGAGAAATTGAGACAATGGGCAAAGTGTATACTACAGCCCAACAGAGTTGCAGGTGTCACATTATGGCTCATGCATAATTCATTCTCCCTATTTCTTTCTCCCACCATCTTACTTCCTAGGTTACTCCTTATCTAGACTTAAAGGAGTCAGCATCCTCCAGGCTTTAGCTATCAATCTGAGAGAACCAATGATGGTGCTGGTGGGCTCTTCCTTGGGCATTTAGTTTCTTTACATTCTATGGCTACTATTTAGGGATTCTGTTGTTGAAATGAAAGTCTCTCTTGGTTTTCACTCAGGTTCTTCTTCCTCAACTGTAAATACCTTTCCTTCTTTGGAAAGGAACCCAGTGAAGGGACTCACAAGGTTCCTCCCTCAGACCTGCCAATCTTATTCCATCATCACTGCTCATCTCCTTACTCATCACCATCATCCAAATCCCACACATCTTCTAAGGCCTGGATAATTCTTTCTTACTCCATGAATATTCCCCTGACTATTCCAACCCCCATTGACTCACCCTGTCCATACATTTCTATAGACTTTTCATCCAAGTCAAGAATATTTAATTTATAAAAAGTAGACTAATACTCAGATGAGTTCAAGATAAGAAAACCAAAATAAAAGGGGTATGGCTGAATAACTAGCCTTCAGGATGTGTGTGAACTGCTTCTGAGAATGGGGCTGGACTCTACTGCATCTCCAGTTCTCTCTCTCTCTCTCTCTCTCTCTCTCTCTCTCTCTCTCTCTCTCTCCTTCTCTCTCCCTTTCTTCCTTTTCTCTTATTTTTATCCAATCTTTCCTTTCCAATCTTCTTCTGAGCTTTACTATCTCATATCTTTGGTAAGCAAATGGCCCCAATAGCTCCCCTGTCCTCAATTCTATGCCCATTGACATACATAAATAAATAAAAACCTCCCTCACAATCTCTTTGTTCTAATTATTGAGACAAGAAAACTTTGGTTGCCCCAGATCATCCTTTTGAACTAGACACACAAACCATACATCTGGCCAGCCAATGGATCACTCCTCTTGGGTCAGGTGCCCACCCTGGCTCAATTGTAACCCAAAAGATCAAAGTGACATTGTGTGATGTCCATTGACCTGGGGTGCATGAGTGAAGGCCTCATTAAAGAGGTGTGTGAAGGGTGAGGGATAAATTGACATCTTTAACACAACTTATGTTCAGTTCCACAGAGTATAATATGTAATGGTCCTTGTAGTGGTCCTTGTAATCTTATCTTCTTTATGAGATGTGATCCTGTTGCCCCATCTGTCAAACAAGCCACAGTGACTCACATTCTCCACAGTGTTGTTGAGAGGATCAACAGAAGCATAGTCTGCTTTAAATATGAAATATCAGCCTGAATGTCCAATGAAGGGTGATTGATTAAATAAATTATGGCAGAATTGTACAATGGAAAACTATTCTACCATTGAAATGTAGAGTTCCAAAATGGCTTTGAACGGTGGACCCTGGTGTTGGTGCATAGCTTCCCTAGGGCAGTGCTTCGAATGTGACGATAGTGATATTCAGCAATGAGGTATGTAGCATTTTTACCAGGATGAGTTCGCTAACTTAATTGTCAGACCTTGTATTTATGTGGCAAGATGTTTAAGACATTGTTAAATGGAAAAAATGAAATCCAACTGGTATACATATCATGATTCTATTTGTGAGCATGTACACACACACACACACACACACACACACATTCATCTTCATATTTGGAAAGATGCTCACCAAAATATCAACAGTGGTACAACTTGGATGGTAAAATTATTGATAATGTGAATTTTATGCTATTTTCTGAACTATATTTCTAAATTTTCTGCAATAATCATCTATCATTTTTGCAATAAGAAAAAGAAATAGAAGTTACAAAGAGAAGCTAAAATGTAATACAAGGTTGTAATTTCCTTAAGGAGAACCAATTTTTTAAAATCTCATTGCAATAAACAATTTTGGGTTCCCTTTCCCTATGTGGGAAAGTTGTATATAAATAGATACATGTTTTATGCTTGAATGTGTGTGCATGTACAAATGGGATTACCTGTCAAATTACATTGAACGGCTTTCTTAGGTTGAGCTTCCCAGGAGGCAGTAGTTTATGAGACATGATACCAGGAAGCACTGATAGGAGAGTAAAGAAATGAAAGAGAGTGGAATGACGTGTGTGTTATTGAGCACACTGTTGGAGCACATGCGGTGACATCCCACTGAGGATCTCTGAGAGAGGAGAAATATGCCTCCGAGTTATCCTTCCCAAGGAATGAGGAAGGTGGGGTACTTGCCCACCACTCCCATCTGTTATTGATATAAGGTTGCTCACAGAGGGTGTTAACCCCCTGGCATGTCCATCTTCCATATGCCCAGGCAGAACAAGCTCCAGGTACCAGAGAAGGCCTTTGGTTTGGCAAAGATACACAAGTGGTTGCAGTTGGAAGGTACTCAGTTGACACATACAAACAAGATAAGTGTTGAAGGAAGGGTTGGTTACCAACAGCATCCACTGTAATTGCAGCATCAAAGTTATGACCAATAGACACTGCTTTTCTTGACAAGCACCACCCACAGGACTTGCTTGCATTTCTGTCCTGGTGGGCCTGGGACTGTTGCAGGAAGGGAGCAGAGCAGTTGATATGTTGAAAGTCCACAAGGGAAATCCTACACATATGACTGGGTTTGTTGTTCCTCTATCACCCACCAAACGCTTGAGTTTTCATTTAGAAAGCTGACTCTCTCTGGTGATGCTGGTTATATTCAAAACAAAAGTTGTGAAATACAGGTTTCAATATTAACCCACTATGGCCAGCAAAATTGAAGAGTGTACCATGAAAACATGATATTAGAACTTAGAGATGTTTGCTTGTGAGTTTAACAAGGCCCTTTATTTTTTATGATGTGTTTGAACTGTTCTGCGTATAAGGCAAGATTCCATCAACCCAAGTCTATAAAATTCTTCACAATTCATTTTATGATGTGTTTACGATGCTATAGCTGAATTATTTGTTGATGATTTATCCTTTCTTTTTGACACATCATCTGGGAGTTGTCCTCCCAAAAATGGAGTTGCTAATTTCTTAGAGACCTGTGACCACTGTTTCTTAAACTTCAGTGTACCAGGACAAATACATATTTATTTATTGGGGCCAAGTGGGTAGCAACAGAGTTCTAGACCCTAAAAGCTCTTGGAGGAACAGAGACTTTTAGAACTAAACTCACAAATTTTTCACTTTATGGTTTAGGAGACTGAGCCCAAATTCACCCAACTAATGTGAGATGAATTTGGAGTGAAATTTTACCATCTCCTTCTGTGAAGTGGCCCATGCATGAAGGCTGATTGGCAGCCTGTACTGGTTGTCTGGAAAATGATACTAATTCTATAATTCTGTCATTCATCCAAATTGTCCCATCAGGCCCCAGTAATAGACTTTGATGGAATTTCCCTCTCTTTGGCCACTGAGTCCTTTAACAGTAATGTCACCGACTGCCATTTTCCTAAGTTTCTTACTTTCTTCTTTCTTTTCTTCAGGAAAAACTGACTGATTACTTAAGGATTTGCCAATTAGCTATAACAAGTTGTTCTGAGTTCCTTATATACTAGTTTTTAGAGAGTTGGGGGTGGGGGGGGTGGAGAGAGAGAGAGAGATCAGATGGCTGAAAGCATGAACACTTATTTTCTGATTTTCTGGTTTTCTGGCCGGTCTTTTCCCCATCACAGTGGAGTCAATTTTGAGAATAAATTAAATAACTTGTGTGAGGAAACCATTCTATAGTGAGGTTGAGGTCATCAGAGATTAAATGTTCAGAGGGGGAAAAAAGCGTAGTCGGCCTCTTTGAGGATTCAAAGAGAACATCAGCTAAAGTTGAGGTATAATAGGCTAGGGCTTCCTGGTCTACTGGCTGGTCTAGGGAGGCAGTGTCTTAACACCAGGCTAGGACAAGGTGGGTGGATATTCTAGCCTGTGCTTTGGCAGTGCACGTGCAAACAGGGTTGAAAATTTGTATGTTATTATGCTAATAACTTTTCTCAGCTTCCACACATTCATTGGTAAAATTGAAATAATTTGCATTACTTTTTTATTTCTTGGATGGATTAATTAGGGTAAAACAGAAAAACCACATAGAACAGTACTAATAGTGTAGGAGGTATTCAATAGATGTTATCTATTTCTTATCTCTCTATCGTCTGTCTATTATCTATCTATCTATCTATCTATCTATCTATCTATCTATCTATCTATCTATCATCTATCTATCTATCATCTCTCATCTCCATCAACAATAGTGACAAAGTCATGACCAACAGATACAGCTTCCTGTTTCACCTCTTCCCCGAGGCTTTTTCATCTTCACATCTGACTCTATGCTCTTGCTTACCAGGGAATTTTGAATAAAGTTATAGCTCACTTTCCATATCTGCTTCCTTCATTTGCTCTGCACCCATATTGACATGGGGCTCAATCCCTCAATCTGGTTCCCACCACCCAACCACTCATGCAAGGTCTTTTACTTTTTTCAATTAAAGTTTATTGGGGTGACAATTATTAGTAAAGTTACATAGATTTCAGGAGTACGATTCTGTAATACATTATCAATATATATCACACGGTATGTGCACCATCCAGAGTAAGTTCTCTTTCCATCACCATATATTGGAACCCTTTACCCTCATCTACCACCCTCCTCCCCCCTTACCCTCTGGTAACCACTAAACTATTGTCTATGTCTATGAGTTTTTGTTTCTTAATTTGTTTGTCTTGTTCCTATATTGTTTTCAGTTTTATAAACCACATATCAGTGAAATCATGTGGTTCTTGACTTTTACTGTCTGACTTATTTCGCTCAGCATAATAATCTCAAGAGCCATTCATGTTGTCGCAAATGGTACTATTCATCTTTTCTTATGGCTGAATAGTTTTTCACTTTGTATATGTACAACAACTTCTTTATCCATTCATCTATCGAAGGACAGTTTGGTGGTTTCCATGTCTTGGCCACCATAAATAAAGTTACAATGAACATTGGAGCACATGTATCTTTACGGATAAGTGCTTTCAGATTTTTTGGGGTAGATACCCAGGAGACTGATTGCTAGGACATATGGTAACTGTATGCTTAATTTTTTGAGGAATCTCCACACTGCCTTCCATAGTGGCTGCACCAGTCTGCATTCCCACCAACAGTGTAGGAAGGTTCCTTTTTCTCCACAGCCTCTCCAACACTTGTTATTTTTTGTCTTGCTGATGATAGCCATTCTGACTGGGGTGAGGTGATATCTCATTGTGGTTTTTATTTGCATTTCTCTGATGATTAGTGATGTTGAGCATTCTCTCATATGCCTATTGGCCATTTGTATCTCTTCTTTGGAGAAATGTCTCCCAGGTCCTCTGCCCATTTTTTAATAAGATTATTTGTTTTTCATCGCTGTTGAGTTGTCTGAGTTCCTAATATGTTTTGGATATTAGCCCCTTATCAGAGGTATTGTTTGCAAAAATCTTCTCCCATTCAGTTGGTTGCCTCTTTATTTTGTTGATGGTTTCTTTTGCTGTGCAGAAGCTTTTTAGTTTGATATAGGCCCATTGATTTATTTTAGCTTTTATTTCCCTTGACTTTGAAGTCAAATTCATAAAATGCTCTTTGAACCCAAGATCCATAAGTTTAGTACCTATGTTTTCTCTTGTGCATTTTATTGTTTCAGATCTTATGTTTAGCTCTTTGATCCGTTCTGAGTTAATTTTGGTACATGGTGACAGACAGCAGTCTAGTTTCATTCTTTTGCACGTGGCTTTCCAATTCTCCCAGCACCATGTATTGAAGAGGCTGTCTTTTCTCCATTGTATGTTTATGGTTTCCTTGTCAAAAATTATCTATCCATATTTGTGTGGGTTTACTTCTGGTTTCTCAATTCTATTCCATAGGTCTGTGTGTCATTTATTATCTGTCCATATTTATGTGGGTTTATTTCTGGGTTCTCAGTTCTATTCCATTGGTCTATGTGTCTGTTTTTCTGCCAATACCATTCTGTTTTGATTATTGGTGCCCTGTAGTACAAGCTAAAGACAGGGAATGTGATACCTCCAGCACTGTTCCTTTTTCAAAGGATTGTTTTGGCTAAGGGTCTTTTGTGGTTCCATACAAATCCGATGACTTTTTTGTTCTATTTCTTTTAAACATGCCATTGGAATTTTGATGGGGATTGCATTGAATCTGTATATTGCTTTGGGTAGTATGGCCATTTTAACTATGTTAATTCTTCCAATCCATAAACACAAAATGTCTTTTCATTTCTTTGTGTCTTCTTCAATTTCTTTGAAAAATGTCTTATAGTTTTCAGTATCTAGGTCTTTCACATCCTTGGTTAAGTTTATGCCTAGGTATTTTATTCTTTTTGTTGCAAGTGCAAAAGCAATTTTTTTTATTTCTTTTTCTGAGATTTCATTGTTAGTATATAAGAATGCTTTGGGTAATATGGCCATTTTAACTATGTTGATTCTTCCAATCCATGAGCACGGAATGTCTTTCCATTTCTTTGTGTCTTCTTCAATTTCTTTCAAAAATGTCTTATAGTTTTCAGCATATAGGTCTTTCATATCCTAGGTTAAATTTATTCCTAGGTATTTTATTCTTTTTGCTGCAATTGCAAAAGGAATTGTTTTTTGTATTTCTTTTTCTGAGATTTCATTGTTAGCATGTAGGAAGGCAATGGACTTTTGTACATTGATTTTGTAGCCAGCAACTTTACTGTATTCATTGATTGTTTCTAATAGCTTTTTGGTGGAGTCTTTAGGGTTTTCTATATATAGCATCATGTCATCTGCAAAGAGTGATAATTTAACTTCTTCATTCCCAATTTGGATGCCTTTTATTTCTTTCTCTTGCCTGATTGCTCTGGCAAGGACTTCGAACACTATGTTGAAAAGCAGAGGTGATAGGGGACAGCCTGTCGTGTTCCTGAACATAGAGCAAAGGTCTTCAGTTTTTCACTGTTAATTATGATATTAGTTGAGGGTTTGTCATATAAGCCTTTATCATGTTGAGGTATTTTCCTTCTATACCCATTTATTAAGTATTCTAAACATAAATGGATGTTGTATCTTGTCAAACGCTTTTTCTGCATCTATTGATATAATCATATGATTTTTGTGCTTTATGTTGTTTATGTGATGTATCACATTGATTGGTTAGCATATGTTGAACCACCTTGTGCCCCTGGGATGAATCCCACTTGATCATGATGTGTAATATTTTTAATGAGTTGTTGCATGCGATTTGCTAGAATTTTGTTTAGGATGTTTGCATCTGTATTCCTCTGAGATATTGGTCTGTAATTTTCTTTTTCTGTGTTATCCTTACCAGGTTTTGGTATCAGGGCAATATTGGCCTCATAAAGTAAGTTATGGAGTACTGTCTCTTTTCAATTTTTTGGAAGAGTTTGAGTAGGACAGGTATTAAATCCTCTTTGAATGTTTGGTAGCATCCACTAGTGAAGCCATCTGGTCCTGGACTTTTGCTTTTGGGGAGGTTTAGGATAACAGATTCAATTTCCTTACTGTTGATTGATCTATTTAGATTTTCTAATTCTGGGGTGGCTGGTTAGCTCAGTTGGATAGAGAGCTGAGCTCTGAACAACCTGGTTGCCTGTTCGATCCTCTCATGGGCCACGGTGCGCTGTGCCCTGCACAACTGTATTGAAAAAACTACTTGACTTACAGCTGATAGGTCATGGAAAAACACACTTAAAAATCTAAATAAATAAATAAATAGATAGATAGATAAACAAACAAATAAAAGCTTTACAATTCTTCATGATTCAGCCTAGGAAAACTATGTGTTTCTAAGAACATGTCCATTTATTCTAGGTTATTGAATTTTAGTGGCATATAATCCTTCATGATATTCTTGGATGATCCTTTGTTTTTCTGTGGCATTTGTTATTTTGTTTATTAATGTCTTTTCTGTTTTCTTAGTGAGTCTAGCCAAGGTTTTGTCAATTTTATTAATCTTTTGGAAAAACCAGCTCTTTGTCACATTAATTTTTTTCTATTGTCTTTTTGCTCTCTATTTCATTTTGTTCTGCTCTGATTTTTATTGTTTCCTTTCTTCTGCTGACTTTGGGTTTCATTTATTCTTCTTTTTCTAGCTCTTTAAGGTGTAATGTGAGGTTATTTATTTGGGATATTTCTTGTTTCTTGAAATAGGCCTATAATGATATAAAATTCCCTCTTAAAACTGTTTTCACTCCAACCCCAAAATTATCGTAGGATGTATTTTCAATCTCAATTGTTTCTATGTATCTTTTGATCTCTCTTCTAATTTCTTCTTTGACCCGGTCCTTCTTGAAAAGTATGTTGTTTAATCTCCACATATTTATGTTTTTTCCTGCTTTCTTTTTTAGTTGATATCCAATTTTAAAGCCTTGTGATCAGGGAATATGCTTGGAATGATTAAAATCTTAAATTTGCTGAGGCTACTTTAATGTCCCAATATATGGTCTATTTGTGAGAATGTTCCATGTACACTAGAAAAAAATGTATAGTCTGATGTTTTAGGATGAAGTGCTCTATAAATGTCAATTGTGTCCATTTCATGTAATGTGTTATTTAAGGCTGCTAGTTCTTTCTTTATTTTTTGTTTGGCTGATCTATCCATAGTTGTCAATGATATATTAGGTCCCCTACTATAATTGTGTTTGGTCAATTTCATCCTTTAGTTCTGTTAGTAGCTGTTTGGTATGTTTCGGTGCTCCCTGATTGGGGGCATAAATATTGATGACTGTTATGTCTTCTTGTAGTATGGTCCCCTTTACCATTATGAAATGTCCATCTTTGTCTCTTGTTACTTTTTTCACCCTGAAGTCTATTTCATCTGATATCACTATGGCTATACCTGATTTTCTCGGGATACCATTTTCTTGGAGTGTCAATTTCCACCCTTTCACTTTGAGTCTATGCTTCTCCTTGTAGCTGAGATGTGTCTCTTGGAGACAGCATATGGTTGGGTTTAGTTTTTTTAATCCAATCTTCTGCTCTGTGCCTTTTTATTGGTGAGTTCAGTCCATTTACATTTAGGGTGATTAATGATATGTGAGGATTCCCTATCATTCTGTCTTTAGTTTTCTGGTAAGACTGTGTCTCCATTGTTTCTTTGCCTTTTTGTTGTTGTCTATTATTTCTGTGTGGTGGTATTATGTGATTTTTCTCTCTGTTTGTTCTTTTATTACAGTATATATTTCAGTTCTGGATTTTTTTGAGTGGTTACCATTAAGTTTATGTAAAAGAAAATTTGATATTTAGAGTATTCCATTTTCTTCAGCATGCTTACTTTCTCCATTCCTCTATTCCTGTTCATGCCTTTACTCTCCCTCTTTTTGTGTTTTGGTTACCACAAATTTTCCCTGTTGATGGTGGTTGAATAGCCTCCTTTAGTGTTTCTTGTAGTATAGGTTGAGTATTAGAAAATTCCCACAGCTTCTGTATTTCTGGAAAGGTCTTTATTCGTTCTTCACATCTAAAGGATATCTTTTCTGGGTATATTATTCTTGGCTCATAATTTCTCCCTTCAATAGTTTGAATATTTGGTTCTACTCCCTCCTTGCTTGTAGAATTTCTGCTGAAAATGTAATGATATTCTAATTGGCTTTCCTTTAGGTTAACATCTACTTTTCCCTGGCTGCCCTGAGGATTCTTTCTTTGTCATTGATTTTTGACATCTTCAATACAATGTGCCTTGGAGAAGACCTGTTGGGGTTGTTAGGTGTTCTATTTGCTTCCTCGATTGAAGATGACATTTTTTTCCCACAAGTTTGGGAAGTTATCATTGACTACTTGCTTGAATATACTCTCTGTTCCATTCTCTCTTTCTTCTCCTGCTGGTATGCCCATTATTTTGTATTGCTCTTTCTGATGGAGTCACAAGTTCTCGTAGAGTTCTTTCATTTCTTTTAAGTCAAGTCTCTTTCTTCTTCCATCTGTGTCACTTCCAGGTTTCTATCTTCGATGTCACTGATTCTTTCCTCCATCTGGTCAACTCTACTACCTAAGCTGGTTATTTAATTCTTAATTTCTTCTATTGAGTTCTTCATCTCCAGAAATTATATTTGGTTCTTTTTTAAAATTTCAATCTCTTTCATAAAATGCTCATGTTGTTCTTTGATTGTGTTTCTGAGACATTAAACTGCCTTTCTTTGTTTTCTTGCATCTCATTGAGTTCTTTCAGAACTGCAATCTTGAATTCTCTGTCATTTAAGTCACATATTTCCATATCTTTAAGTTCCTTTTCTGAAGAATTTTCACTTTCTTTCTGAGCTGTCTTGTTGCTTTGATTACTCATGGCAGTTAATGATATATTATTTCTCTTCCTAGGCATCTACAGGAGTGGGTTCTGCAACAAGTTGATAGGAAGAGGTCTTTCTTTTGTTTTCCACTACATATTGGTAGAATGTTTTATTTTCTCTCTGACTGCAGCCTTTTTTTCTTTCTCACACCATAGTGTTATGTTTTCTCTGCACTATTCCAGCTTCTCACACAATAGGGAGATTCCCTGGAAGGCGGGCTTCTCCTCTGCGGTAGTTCTGAAATGCAGTGAGGTTGGAGCACTGAGCTAGGTCTGTGTCCTGTGCCCCTGTGGCCCTGATTCAATTCTCCCTTCCTTCCTCCCCTGCTCGCACAATTTGCCCACCTTTAGATGATTTTAGTAGTGTGCCTCTTTTTCTTGCCTGTCCTTTGTGGAGTTATAGTTGTCCATTTTTTTGGAAATTCCAGGGCAGATTTCAAGAGGCTCACCTCACACCTCCATTTTATGACATCATCAAGATATTCTCTTAATGTGATTGCTGCCTTTGGTAAGAATATATCATCCATCTTGCCATTTACTCCACCAGTTGTGAAGAGACTACTGTGATGGAAGAAATCAGCTGGTGATGGATATGGCGGAGCAGGTGGAGAAGAACCAAATGGACAAGAAGAAACATGGTGTGAAAAAGCAGTTAGAAGTTTGGTGAAGAAGCTAAAGAAAACAGGGCAATTAGAAGAGCTTGAGAAAGCCCTCACCACACAAAATCATAATACTAATTGTCCCCATACCAACCACTTGCTCTGAAATTTGGGAACTGAGTACACTAAATATGATAGATTAGTGGATACTACAGACCTTTACAACTTCTCTGAACAAACCAAGTCCTTCAATAGTCATGTCTGGGTATCTCATTGAAAAGGATTGCCTCAAGTTATATACAAGGTCTGAAAATTAAACTCAACAACTTATTGCAATGATTTTAACTTTTTTTGATATGAGAAGGATTACTCATTATGAATTTGTATCAACTGGACAAACAATTAACCAACTTTATGATTTGGAAGTACTGAAAAGGCTTCATGAAACGTTAAATGACCTGAACTTTTCGCCAACAATTCATGGCTCTTGCATCATGACCATGCACCAGCTCACATGGCACTTTCTGTGAGGGAGTTTTTAGCCAGTTAACAAATAACTATATTGAAATACTCTCCCTACTCACCTGATCTGGCCCCCCAATGACTTCTTTCTTTACCCAAAGATAAAGGAAATATTGAGAGGATGACCTTTTGATGACATTCAGGACAGCAAGGATAATATGATGACAGCTCTGATGGCCATCCCAAAAAAAGAGTTCCAAAATTGCTTTGAAGGGTGGAGTAGTTGCTGATGTCTGTGCATAGCTTCCCAAGGGGAGTACTTCAAAGGTGACCATAGTGATATTCAGCAATGAGGTATGTAGCACTTTTTCTAGGGTGAGTTCGTGATCTTAAGTTTCTGATTGTATATCAATGAAGATGGAAAAACAAGTGATCAACAATAGAACGAAAGTATGGATAGAGGATTTCCAGCAGAAGTATGTCCTACTATTTTTTCCCCTGTTAATCATAGTTTAGATTTAGTTTAATCATACTCAGAAGCCGCATTTTGTTGTTCAGTAGCATATTATGAATCAAACCATAGGGATGGAGAGAGACCTTCCATGCATCACAGCCCTCACTCACTGTAGACGGCTTCACTGATACATCAAATTCAGAGAAGTTCTGCTTAAGTTTACTATCAGTACCAAACAAAATGCTACAGTAGAAGTGACAAGAGGACAGATAGGAAGAGGAGTGTGCTTGTATTACATAGGTGGGGAAGTTTTTGCTCAGTGCCTAAGTGATAGTGCAATCTTTGAGCAGAGCCCCAACTGTAATCAGGAATATGGCTGACATGCTGCAATAGTGTGTAAAATTCTACCAGGATGTAATCTGAAGATCTTCAACAACCAGGAATTTGCTGCTCTTCTGGCTCAGTCTGTTAATCAGGGTTTTGTTTAACCTGCTTTCCAGGCCCTGGCTACAGTGTATAATCTCAAAATTATCAGTAGTTCAATTTATAAAATCAATATCAGCAAAGACAGCTGAAAGGACATCTACTCTTCAGTTGTTCAAAGTTTTTACTCCTGGATTAAACCATAACTAAAGGAAATTGAGGACCCATATGGCGTCATTGAAGTCATTTATTAGCTAACTAGAATATGAACCATAAGAATGAGTTTTGTGAAAGGGTAAGGAGCAGAATATTGAAAGCAGATGGTAACGAGCACTCCTTGCTATATTGGACTTCATCTGAATGGACCTCTACAGTGGTTGGACAAAGTATTAACTCAGATGGGATCCCCTTCAGTGCATTGCAAAGCTTCATCACCAATCAAGTCACATCAAAAGATTTATGTAACAACTCTTCTGTCATAATATTTGTGTGTGGTACCCATGGACTGTTTACTATCCAAAAATTCAAGCTAGAAAAATAGCACTTAAGGTCTCACCAATTAAAGCACCTTGTAGAATTGGTTTCCTATATTTGAATATTAGCTGGGAAAATTAGTGTCTAAAAATATACTCCCATAAAGGAGGAAGAGAAGATTTTAAAGATTTACTGATGTCTTGTTGGGTATAAAACTAAGTGTCTGAACAGTAGTAGTTATCTGTACAGGTAATGTATCATAATCAAGTATCACAGTATTTTGCTGTTCATATGTTTTTAGTTTGCCTAAATTAAGTATGGGTGTGCTGGTTCTTGATTTAGGCAAGCCTTTATAAAATTATGGTATCTAATCTGTTATTCCAACTTCTCCATTATTTTTGTGTGTCTTTTTAAATATATAAAATATATCAAGATTTTCAAATTACCATTTAGAAGCAGATGTCCCTTGTGAAAAAAAGTAACTTTTCTGCCTTTTACCAAAAATAAACTCTTGGGGCAAGAAAATAAAATAAGCTTTAATATTTTCCTCAGCATTTTTAATTTTAACATACCTGGAAGTTTTTTTTTTAATCTACATTTGTATAGGAATCCAGAAAAAGGCAGTTTAGAGACAGATAATAGAGGATAAAGAGCAAAAAAAGAGAAAGAATACAAGAGGAGGAGAATAGAAAGGAGGAGTGGAAGAAGAAAGAGAAGAGAAAGAAAAACATGAGGATAAGGAGGAAGACAAAGAGAAAAATATAAAGAAGGATGAAGTAGAGCAGAGAGGAACACAAGTAAGAAATAGAAAGTGATGACGTCTTGAGTGCCCTGTAAAATGTCAAACCCCTGTTCCTGGGACTGCAGTATTCTTGCCATAGAGATTTGGGAACCATCCATGAGTTTTTATAAACATTCTCACATTTATTTGTTTAAGCATCTCAACCTAGTTCCCATTATTTATCACCCAAAGAGCTTTCTATATACTCCATCAGCTTACGTCTGAGACTAAGTGGGCTGCCCTTCACCGCAGGTGTGTGACCTCTCTACTTTGCTATTAAGACAGATACATGGGACTGTATTCAACAGGAAATATAAGAAAGCTGCTGTCCAGGCTCTGGCCATAGTGTATAATCCCAAAATTATTAGTAGTTCAATTTAGAAAAGCAATATTCAGTGAAGACTGCTGAAAAGATGTTTATTCTTCAGTTGTTTGAAATTTTTATTCCTGGATTAAACCATAACTAAAGGACACATATAGCATCATTCTGGTTCCTCCTGATGATGATTTTACTACATATCACTTTAATTCGATGCTACAATCTATATTGGATTTTGTTATAAGAAATAGGGTCTATGTGTTTAATTGGTACCTTGCTTATTGCTATTGGCTCAATTGTGTTTCCCCAAAATTCATATGCTGAGATCCTAACCTTCAGTAACTCAGAATGTGACCTTATTTGGCAATAACATAGTTGCAGATGTAATTAGTTCAATTAATATGAGGTCATTAGGGTAAACTCTGATCCGTTATGACTCATGTTCTTATAAAAAAGAGAAATTTGGACACAGAGATACATACCTGGGGAATGCCATGTGGACATGGAGCAGAGATTTGGTGATACAAACCAAGGAACACCAAAGATTGTGAGCAAACCATCAGAAGCTAGGGAAGAGGCAAAGGACAGAATCTTCTTCACATCCTAAGGAAGTACCCTGTCAATACCTTGATTTTGGACACAATAAATTTCTGTTGGTTTATGGTACTTTGTTATGGCAGCTATACCAAATTAATACTGAGAGTCCACCAACACTGGCTCTTTCCACACTAGCTCGTGGTGGTTCCTAGTACAAACTAGTGCATGAATATTGCTCTACACAGTCACAAGTGGTCATATCCATGACTTTTCATGACCTTTTAACGTGAGCCTAACTTATGTACACCCATGATTGTATTTAATATTGCATTACTGCCACTCACTCACTAGGAAAAAATGACTCAGGTGTGCAAAAAAAAACAACATCAATTACTCACCTGAAAACTTTGTATTATTTTAGAGATGCCAATGGGAGGCTGTAATCTGGAAAAAAAAAATCCCTTCATGCCTGAAGGGAGGCCTGTCCAAGAAAATGGCTGAGAGGTCACCAGATTCCTTGGTGAATTATTCCCCACTCTCTTTGATTTTAATAAAATAGTCAAAGTAGTCCTTTTTCTTCTTCTCACATAAATGCATGGCAAAACAATTTGTACTTCTGGGAGCTTCCTATCATGGCAGAACACAGCTCTCTGCATGCCCCTGGTATGGAAGAAGTATACTGCTTTCACATCTTGTGATAAAGTCTGAGTCAACCATGTTCTTGGGTAGTATAGTTTGTGATCTGAGGTGTGATTAACCACAATACCACTCCCTCAGTCTCTTCGATGTAATGGTTACTTTTCCTAGGGTGGGCCTTAATCCAGTATGACTGGAATCCTTATAAGAAGAGAAAATTAGGACACAGATGGACATAAAGCGAAGACCATGTGAAGACACAAGGAGGAGAAGATGGCCATCTACAGGCCAAGGTAAAAAAATAAATTTCTGTTGTTTAAGTTACCCAGTCTTCAGTGCTTTGTTATGGCAGCTGTAACAAAGTAACACAGTGCAAATCAATCAACAGCTCCATGGCATGATTTTTTTACTGGTCCTTGTCAGTGAGGGCAATAGATTGAGTGTTTGACTCTTATCTTCACCTATACTAATGCCGTCATCATAGCTTCATTGTGGGCACAGTGTACTTTCCTGCCCCTTGATTTTAGTTTTGTCTATGTAGCTTCCTTTGACCAGTAGCATGTGGGCAGAACTAATACTGGGAAAGTTTCAAGCATAGGTTTAAGAAGCTTTCTGTGTTCTTCTCTTGCACCCCTGTCATTTCTATGGCAACGAGTCAGTTAGTCTCAGATCCAAAGAGAATGAGAGACAGACAGAGGAGAGTCTTCCTCATTTGAAATAGAGCCACCTAGTCCTCCTTAGCTTAAATCAACCCACCTCCAGCCAACCTGAAGACATGTGAGTGAGACCAGGAACAAAGCAGATTTTCCTCTAGACAAACTTTGGGCATATCAATAACACTTACTATTAAATGGTACCAAGATAATGTGGTTGTTACACAGCTTTTTGTGGTAATAGCTAACTAATTATGAATATATGACCTGAGATCATTCAGTCAAGATGGAAGCCTAATTTTTTTTCCAGTGTTAAAGAGTTGTTCTTTCTCTCTGGGGAACATATAGCCCTGGAAATGTTTGACAGCTACCTTATGCATAGGTTGTAGATGATGCTAAGGAGGCAGAACACAGAAATGAAAGAAATCTGTGTTCTTATTTGTGCTGTTGAGCCATGGGATCAAACCAAACATAAGGCTTGAATTACCTTTGAAACCCATAGTTATGTACAAAAGTTCATTGCATTCCTATATACTAACAATGAAATCTCAGAAAAAGAAATAAAAAGAAACACACACACATAATACCTTTTGCAATTACAACAAAAAGAATAAAATACCTAGGAATAAACTTAACCAAGGATGTGAAAAACCTATACACTGAAAACTATAAGACATTTTTAAAAGACATTGAAGAAGTCACAAAGAAATGGAAAGGCATTCCATGCTCATGGATTGGAAGAATCAACATAGTTAAAATGACCACATTACCCAAAGCAATATACAGATTTAATGCAATCCCATCAAAATCCCAATGGCATTTTGAAAAAGAAATAGAACAAAAAAATCAGATTTGTATGGAACCACAAAAGACCCTGAATAGCCAAAGCAATCCTAAGAAAAAAGAACAATGCTAGAGGTATCACACTCCCTGACTTCAGCTTGTACTACAGGACAACAATAATCAAAACAGTATGGTATTGGCGAAAAACAGACACACAGACCAATGGAATAGAATTGAGAACCCAGAAATAAACCCACATAAATATGGACAGATAATTTATGACAAAGAAGCCAAAAGCATATAATGGAGAAAAGACAGCCTCTTCAATAAGTGGTGCTGGGAAAATTGGAAAGCCATGTGCAAAAGAATGAAACTAGACTTCTAGCTATCACTGTGTATCAAAATTAACTCAAAATGGATCAAAGACCTAAACCTAAGACCTTAAACAATAAACTGCATAGAAAAAAACATAGGCACTAAACTTATGGACCTTGAGTTCAAAGAGCATTTTATGAATTTGATCTCAAAGGCAAGGGAAGGAAAAGCTAAAACAAATCAATGGGACTATATCAAATTAAAAAGCTTCTGCAAAGCAAAAGAAACCATAGACAAAATAAAGACACAACAAACCGAATGGAAGATTTTTATAAACAATGCCTCTAATAAGGGGGTAATATCCAAAATGTATAAGAAACTCATACAACTCAACAACAATAAAAAACCAAACAATTCAATTAAAAAATGGGCAGAGGACCTGAATAGACATTTCTCCAAAGAAGTGATACAAATGGTCAATAGATATATGATAAAATGTTCAACATCACTAATCATCAGAGAAATGCAAATAAAAACCACAATGAGATATCACCTCACCCCAGTCAGAATGGCTAACATCAACAAGACAAATAGTAACAAGTGTTGGAGAGGCTGTGGAGAAAAAGGAACCCTCATACACTGTTGGTGGGAATGCAGATTGGTGCAGCCACTATGGAAAGCAGTGTGGAGATTCCTCAGAAACATTAAGAATAGAATTGCCACATGACCCAGCAATCCCTCTCCTGGGTATCTACCCCAAAAATCTGAAAACATTTACCCGTAAATATATATGTGCTCCGATGTTCAATGCTGTTTTATTTACAGTGGCCAAGACATGGAAACAACCAAAGTGTCCTTCGATAGATGAATGAATAAAGAAGATGTGGCATACGCACACAATGGAATACTATTCTGCCACAAGAAAAGATAAAATAGTCCCATTTGCAATGGATTATATGCTAAAGGACAGAAAAAGATGAAAATCATATGATTTCACTGATATGTGGTTTATAAAACTGAAAACAATACTGGAACAAGACAAACAAATGAAGGAACAAAAACTCATAGACACAGACAATAGTTTAGTGGTTACCAGAGGGTAAGGGGGAGGAGGGTGGTAGATGAGGGTAAAGGGGATCAAACATATGGTAATGGAAAAAGAACTGACTCTGGGTGGTGAACAATGTGACACATAGATGATGTATTACAGAATTGTGTACCTGAAATCTATGTGACTTTACTAATAATTGTCACCCCAATAAATTTTTATTAAAAAAATAAATAAAATATAAAATAAAAATCCCATCTAAGCCATGCCAAAATAAAAAGAAAGAAAGAAAAGAAAAAGAAATCCCTAGTTATATGAGCAAAGAAATTCCCTTGTGATTTAGATTTTCCATTGCTGCAAAAATACATGCCCAGAATTTTGATTTCAGCTCCAACATGGAAAAAGCTTGGAAGGTATTACTCTTGCTCTTAAAACAAGAAAAATGCTGAACAAACTGAAAATAAACAAAATTTCTTAGGCCCATCAAAAATTTGAGATCAGTTAATGAGCCACTGCCTCTAAATCTGGAGAAACAGTGAATACAGAGAATCTGCTTACTTAGACCAGAAGCTGCTGTGGCTACAAATGGGTAGGAAAATTTAAGTGGTAATTTTGATGGAGGCAGAGTATGGACTAGCATGAGAGTGATAACCTCTTGGAGCCTTCAGTCATAGGGAGGCCCCACACTTACATGTATCTACTTTTAGGAAGCCCACCAGTTTGTTATGGTGAAAAGCTAAGAAAGATTTGCTCATGGCTGCGGTAGCAGAAAGGGGAAAAGTAATATTGTAAGATATGACCATAGAGTTCTCCATAGCAAATAATTAATCTTCCAGGGGGAATGATTTTTACCAAAACCTCATGGGAGGGGAAAAAATCTAAGTAACACTTGTGAAGGTCACAGCCCAGGGAAATCGGTCTCTTAAACACTGAGACTCAATCACGCGATTATGGAGCGCTTCCTCTCCAAGAAACCTTACAACCACATCAATAGAGCTCCAGTATAATAACATTGGATTACAGCTAAGAGTTGCAAGGTGCACACTCTGTTTAAGGAGCCTGAAGGCAAAAAGAGAGACAAAAACAAAGATGTTAAATGAATTTGAAGCCTCTGACACCTACCGCTATAGCAAACATTAAACATAATCCAACTCTTAGGTAGATTATCATAAAACCTTACACTAAGGCTTTTACCTCAGTTACCATTAGCCAATACATCATGTACAGTTTTTAATAAAATATTTTACAGCATGCTAAAAGATAAAAAGAAAAACCAAACACAGCCTGAAGACAAAAAGGAAGTGTTAGAACCAGACTCAGCTATGACAGATTTTGAAACGATTTAGATAGGAAACTACGTTAACTCTGATTGATATGTTAAGGACTGTAACGGAAAAAGTAGACAACACTCAAGAACAGACGGCTAATGTAAGCAGAGAAATGGAAACTATTACAAATAATCAAAAGGAAAAGCAACAAGTCAAAAGCACTGTAACAGAAATGAAGAAAGCTTTTGATGGGCTCATCAATATATTCAACATAGCCAAGGAAAGAATCAGAAAGGTTAAAGATATACCACAGAGAGTTCCCAAACTGAATAAAATAAAATAAATCAGAACAAATGATCATAGAACTGTGGGGAAATTTCAAAAGATATAACATACACATAATTGGAATACCAGAATAAGAAAGACAAAGGAGAAGAATTATTATTTGAAGTAGTAATGACAGAGAATTTTCTAAAATTATTGTCAGATACAGAACCACAGACCCAGGAAACTCAGAGAACACCAAGACAAATACCAAAAAATCTACACCTAGGTACCTTGTATTTAAACTACAGAAAACCAATGACAAAGACTTGAAGGAAGGTGGGAAGGAACCTTATACAGAGAGAAACAAGGATCAGTGTCACGTCCTGCACGACAAGAGCTGTGGGAAGCGAAAAGGGCAACAGGGTTAAGAAAGACAGTAGCCAAGAACAGAGTGCAAGCGGGGCCAAGGGACTCAAGCCTCAAGGACTGAGCCCCGAATCAGGCCAACGCATAGCTTTTATTGGTTAACAAATGAGGAAGTAATCTTAAGATCTGTGAATTATGTGCCTGCTGGCTGTCTTTCTGAAAGTCCCCATTGTGCTCCAACACATACTGTGCCTTCACGCACACGCATAACTCTAGGGGATCCATTAAAGGGGGGGTGCGATATTATTCCATCAGGTCCCAGTTTGCTGAGACACCCCCTTAAGGGAGCTTTATCGATATTATTCCATCGAGCCTCAGTTTGCTGAAGCACTCCCTTGTGAAATCCTGGGAAGAGCACGGGGAACAAACGGTTTGGCAGCTGTAAGGCAACAGATAAGAATTACAGAAAGCTTCTCATCAGAAACAATGCATGCAAGCAGAGAGTGGGTGAAATATTTGAAGTGTTAAAAGGAAAAAATATAGAATTCTATATCCAGAAAAAAATTATCATTCAAAATTGATTGAGAAATAAAGATATTTTTTCAGTAAAACAAAAATTAAGGGAATTCATTCCCAGCACACCTGTCCAGAAAGAAATACCTAAAAATTTCTTCATAAAGAAGGAAAATTATATAGGTCAGAAATTTAGATCTACATAAAAAAAGGAAGAACATCAGAGAAGGAATAAAAAAAAAGTAAAATAAAATATTTTATTATTTTTTAAATTAGTTTCAGGTGTACAAAACAATGTAATAGTTAAACATTTACACTATTCTTCTTCTTCTTAATTTATCTATAAGAGAACTATTTAAACTAATAATAGTAACAATGTATTGGGTGATTATAGCATACGGATATATGAAATGAAGGACAGCAATGTTGTGAGAGATGAGAATAATGGGAAAACTCTGTTATTATAAAGTAGCTGCATCACATGTCAAATGACAGTGTTATTTGAAGGTGACTAACACTTTAGATTAGTTGTAAATAAATGTATACTGCAAACTTTAGGGAAACTACTAAAATTTTTTAAATGAACTATAATTTGTACTCGAAAAGAGGAGAGAAAATGGAATCATATAAAATGCTCAATTAAAACCAGAGAAGGCAGGAAAAGATGGGAAGAAAGAAATGAAAGAAAAAACAAGTGTAATGAATAGAAGACAGTTTCAAACATGGTAGATAAAAATCTAATTACATCAATAATCAGTAAATATGAATGGTCGGAATACACCAATTAAAAATCTATGTAACTTTACTAACAATTGTCACCCCAATAAACTTTAATTTAAAACAAACACAACAAAGACTGTCAGAGTAGATTGAAAAACTAGACCACCCAATTATAAGTTGTCTACCAGAAACCCTCTTTAAATATAAAGATTCAGATAAGCTCAAAATATGGAGAAAGATATACCATGCTAACAGCAAAAAGAAAACTGAAGAAACTATATTAATTTCAGACAAAAGTGCCTTCAGAACAAGAAAAGTTATCAGAGATAAAGAGGGCATTACAGAATGATAACAGGGTAAATTCTCCAAGAAAACGTAACAATCCTAATTGTGTATGAACCTAACAACAGAGCATCAAAAAGAAGAAGAAGAAACTTAATAGAACTTCAAGGAGAAATAGACAAACCATTATTATAGTTGATGACTTCAATATCCCTCTTTCAGTAATTGATAGATGAAGTAATCAGAAAACCAGGATATGGTTAATCTGAAATGCACTATTTATCAACTTGACATTTATAGAATACTCCATCCAATAACAGCAGAATACACATTCTTCTCAAGCTCACATAGTACTTTCACTAATATTGACCACATGCTGTGTCATAAATTACATTGTAATAAATTTAAAAATAGAAATCATACAAAATATGTTCACAGACCACAATGGAATTAAAATAGAAATCAATAATATAAAGATAGCTGGAAAATTCTAAAATGCTTAGAAATTTAACTACAAAAATGTCTAAATAACACATTGTCAAAGAAGAAGTGTCAAGAGGAATTTAAAAATATTTTGAACTAAATGAAAAAAATTATCAAAAATACATACTATTCACTGGCACACGTATCAAGTTAGTCTCCCAGAGAGATGCCAGTGCTCTTCCAGGAATAAGCGTTCTTCTGAAGCTGTTACCTAATCCCAATGTAAGCATCTGTCTCAATCACAGAATTGATGAGCTCCACACTGAGGTGTTTAGGGCATTCAGACAGGCTACATTAGGTCTATGAGGCAGGCACATTGTGCTTGAAAGCTTCAGAGAATGAGCTCTTGGGGAATGAAGGAACTCATCCATAGAAATTGTTCCATACAGAACATTTAAATAGTATTTGTTTTTTTAATGAAAGACACCCTAACAAATCTGTAAAATTTTTCAGATCATGATTTTAAAATATTCTAAAAATAACATTTCATTCCCAAACAAGATTTGAGTTTCTGGTCTGATAGTTCTCACTTAGGAAGTTTTAGTTTACTTGGGTTTAACAGGAAGTGGTGGCATAAAGCATATGAATGCAACAAAGTTTAGCTTTGGCAACAATATTGTACTCTACTCTGCTATTCAGCTCTGCCAATCTCAATCTTTGAAAGTCTAAGTACCCTAATTTGCCTAATTCTCCACTCTATTTTGCAACCCTATCAGTGTTTGATCAATAATCATGTGATTGCATAGGGAACACATATGTAATTGGAAACAACAACAATGCCAGTAACAAAATAAGACATTTTTAGGTTTATTTTTAATATTTGCAAATTTATTTCCAAATATAGGCAAGATTTCAGGTGCAACTAAAAGTCTCCAGATTTTGAAATTCTATTAGTCAGATAAAGTATAAATGTGTATTTATTATTACAAGAGCAAAGTGTTGTACTAATTAATGATGATTGTGAGTCATTAAATTTATGTATAAAAGTAATTAGTATTTTCAATATTTTAACAGGGAAAGAGATTGATAATTATTATGAATATTTGAGAAAGGGTACTAGCTAAATAACTTTAATATGACTATCTCAATCTTTCTGAGCAAACAAATGTTTATAAAAATTTGAAAAATAGAGAGGTCCAAGATGATGGATTAGGTAAATGCTATGCCTACTAGAATCCCAGGACCACACCAAAATTACAAACAAATTATCAAACAATCAACCTCAAGAATCATCTGAACATTAGCTGAACAGAACCTCTATAACTAAGAATATAAAGAAGAGGCCTCATCGAGGGATTCTGATCAAGATGGCCAAGTAGGTAATTGCTGTGCTTACCTTCTTTCATGACCACATCAAAATTACAACTAAACTACAAAACAATCGTCATTGAGAATCGCCTAAAATCTTGCTATACTGAAGTCCTACACCTAAGGACATCCAGAAGTCACCTCAAGACTGTAGGAGGGGCAGAGATGTAGAATGGGGTGGTCCCATACCTGCATGTGACCATTAAAAATCGAGAACCCCAGCCCAGGGTTACGGTGCCAGGGATAGAAGTCCCCATAATTTCTGGTTGTGGAAAACTGTGGAGATTGTGATTGAGGGAGATGGAGGGCAGCTGAAGTCCCAGGTGCTTCTCTTAAAGGGACTGTGCAAGGACTTAGTTACCGACAGCACCACTGGCTCTGAGCTTCATACCTGGGGCAGAAGCTGGAAAGGTGGTGGGAACATATGGTGGGGAACAGAGTTGTCTGGCTTGAGAGGGGGGATGGAGGGGCAGCTTTATCCTGAACTGAGGAGGTGGCTGAGGCCATGGTTTCTTTGTTGAAACCTCCCCCTTCCTGGCATGCAGATACAGGCAGCCACCGTATCTGAGTCTCGATCAAGCTGGCTAATGCTGTTTGTTTGCCACACCCTGGTGATTCCAGATGTCACCACACTCAACTTTCAGGCACATACAAGCCACTTCCAGTGGCTTTTTAATACAAACACCTGCCTTACCTAATGCTGCAGAGTTTCCTAAGGTCTCTCAAAGGTTCACAAAACCCAAACAAGCAGCATCTGGCTTGAGCATGTCCTGTACCTCTGGCTGAGCGGCCCTAAGCTCAGCACAGCAGCAGATGCCCTTGGTTTGCAGTTTGGCTTCCAAAGCACTTCCAAGCATGCGATGGGTAGGGGCCATCTCTGGATTTCTTGTGGCTCCTTCTGGGTGGCCAACGATGGGGTAGGGGCTGCAGTTGAACTTGATCTGCAGCAGGTCCCCTCCAAGGTGATCTTGCAGCTGGTGCACCCAGTTGCCAGCTTCAAAATGAGTTGGAGCATCACCCAGTTGCCTCCAAGAATGACACACACAAGTGGCAGACTGAGTAGGCACCAGAGCCCTGCTGAGACAGATCCTGCTCTGTAGAGCCAGCTCCTGCACCACAACTCCTCCACTGTACTCACAGCCAGTCCTCACAACCAATGAGCCTGAGGGTCAATCCCTCCCACTGATGTGCAAATAGCAACTTAGGCTCAACCTCAAGATGAGGGCACACACAACCCACACAAGGGACACACCTAGAGTGTTAGGTTCAAGTGACCAGGAAGACTGCACCAGTGAGCCCCACAGCACACGTACTACATAAGGTCACTCTAGTAAGACCACAAGGCATAGCAGTTCTACCTAATATACAAAAACAAACACAGGGAGGCAGCCAAAATGGTGAGACAAAGAAACATGTCCCACATAAAAGAACAGAACAAAGTTCCAGAAAAAGAACTAAACAAAATGGAGATGAACAGTCTACCAAACACAGAGTTCCAAGCACTGGTTATAAATATGCTCAATGATGTCAGGGAGAACTTCAACAAAGAGATAGAAAACATCAAAATGGAGATAGAAAACATGAAAAATAACCAGTCAGAAATAAAGAATGCAATAAGGAAAATGAAGAATACATTAAGAAAATCAGCAGTAGATTAGATGAAGTAGAAAATAGAACCAGTGATGTAGAAGATAAGGTAGCAGAAAAGACCCAATCAGAACAGCAAAAAGAAAAAAGAATCCAAAAAATTGAGGAGAGTTTAAGGGACCCCTGGGACAGCATCAAGTGTACCAACTTTGCATTCTAGGGGTACCAGAAGGAGAAGGGAGAGAGCAAGGAATTGAAAACCTATTTAAAGAAGTAATGACAGAAAACTTCCCTAACCTGGTGAAGGAAATAGATATACAAGCTCAGAAAGTGCAGAGAGTCCCAAACAAGATGGACCCAAAGAGGCCAACACTAAGACACATCATAATTAAAATGTGAAAGGTTAAAGACAGAGAGAATGTTAAAAGCAGCAAGAAAAAAGCAGTTAGTTACCTACAAGGGAGTCCCCATAAGACAGTCAGCTGATTTCTCAACAGAAATTTTGCAAACCAGAAGGGATTGGCAAGAATATTCAAAGTGATGAAAAGCAAGGAGCACAACCAAGATTACACTACCCAGTAAATTTATCATTTAGAATCAAAGGACAGATAAAGAGCTTGCCAGACAAGAAAAACTAAAGGAGTTCATCACCACCAAACCAGTATTACAAGGAATCTTAGAGAGACTTCTTTAAGATGAAATAAATAACTAAATAATATAAATAATAAAATGGCAATAACTACATACCTATCAACAATTACTTTAAATGTAATGGATTAAATGCTCCACTCAAAAAATAGGATGGCTGAATGGATAAGACATATGCTGCCTACAAGAGACTCATTCAGAGAGAAGGACACACACAGACTGAAAGTAAAGGGATGGAGAAAGATGTTTCATGAAAATGGAAACAGACAAACAAACACAAAGAACCTGGGGTAGCAATACTTATACCAGACAAAATAGACTTTATTATAAATATATAGTGATGGAAGGAGAACTGACTTTGGGTGGGGAATACACAATGTGATATATAGAAGATGTACTACAGAATTGTGCACCTGAAACCTATGTAATTTTACTAACAATTGTCACCCCAATAAACTTTAATACAACAAACAAACAAAGACTATAACAAGAGACAAAGAACGATCTAGTAATCCCACTTCTGACACAAACACAAAATGCTAGTTTGAGAGGACATGCTCATCCATATGTTCATTGCAACATTATTTACATAAGCCAAGATATGAAGGCAACCTTGGTGTCCCTGAATGAATTAATGGATAAAGAAAAAGTGCTACATATATACAGCGTAATATTTCTCAGCGAAAAAAAGAAGGAAATCTTGCCATTTGTGACAACATGATACACCAAGGGGGTACTGTGCTGAGTGTAATAAGTCAGACAGTGAAAAACAAGTATCATGATTTCACTTATAAGTGGAATCTAAAGAAAAAATAAACAACAGATGAAACTGAAACAATTCATAGATACAGAGAACATTTTTTGGTTTTCAGATAGAATGGGGGTTGAGGAGGGTGAAAAGGGGAAGGGATTAAGAAGTACAAATTTGTTGTTAACACAGTTGTCAAGGGATTGTAGGGTATAGCATAAAGAATATAGTCAATAATATTGTACAATAATAACTTTTATGGTGTCAGTTGGGTACTGGATCTATTGGTGTGATAGATTGAAGGGGTGTTGGGTGCAGGGTGTAAAAGATGAAGGGGTTAAGAAATATAAACCAGTAGTTACAAGATAGTCATGGGGATGTAAAATGAAAATAATCAATAATATGGTAATAACTATACATAGTGTCAGGAAATACTAGTCAGGGGGATCCCTTCCGGAGTTACATAAATGTTTAACCATTATGTTATACACTTGAAATTAATATAAAATAATATTGAATTGCGGTGTGAGGTGAGACTTCAAGAGGCTCACCTCACACCGCCATTACTATGATGTAATCAGCATTCTTATAATCAGTGTTTTAAACTCTGTCTCTGGTCAATGGATTGACTCCATGTTATTCAATTCTATATCTGGACGTTTCTCCTGTTCTTTTCAATTACAGTCAACTCTAACTGAAAAATTTAAAAAGGGGGGAAGATCAATAATATTGTGATAGTGTGGTACGGTGTCAGATCGTTGCTGGACTGATTAAGGTGATCACTTCTTTAACATAGGGAATATAATCAATAATGTGGTAATAACTCCGTATAGTGCTATGTGGGTAGTGTTGAATAACTGTGATGTACAACTTAAACTAATATAGCATTGCATATTAGCTATATTTTAACAAAAATCTTAAAAATAAAAAAAAGAAGGGGCCACGTAGAGACTGGTGATGGGGGTGCGGAGACATGAAACAGGTTGACTCCAAACGTACAGACAGAGGCTGAACTCCAGGACACCTCGGTAGCAGAGGGCCCCCCTAAAGAGGGAGGGGACCCCCAACCCCACACTAAACTCCCAAGCCCAGGGGTCCTGTGCTGGGAAAAGAAGTTCACACAGTATCTGACAGTGAAAATCAGCGAGGACTCTGTCTGCCTCTTCCAATGGGGTGGAAGGCAGTTAGAAAACCAGATGCCTTCCTGTACAGCCAGCATTTGGACTTGCTCACTAGTGAGAACTCATCTGGTCTCTGGTGGAGAAGTGACAGCTCAGGAGGCTCAGGGACATACAAGGAAGGACTGAATTATGTGGCATCAGCATGGGAGCTGGACGGACAGGAGCCATTATTGTCTTTGTGTGGAGCCTGACACATTTGTGGCTTACAGGAGGGCACCATCTTCTCAGACTTAAGCCCTTCTCCAAAGGGCCAAGACTAGGATCGTATTGGTCTAGTGGAATCTACATGCAAGCACTACTTTGGTGACACCCTGGGTCCCCATCCTCCACAGAGCTGGTGTTACATTGCCTGGGAAACCCTTGAGTGCTGGGCTGCCGGCCCCACCCCACAGGCTACTGAAGCCTGCTATAAGTGGGTGGAGGCCTGTGCCCATCTGGGAAACTGTATGCTGGTGAGCTGTAACCCGAGACCTGTGCTGCAGTGTAAACTGGTGATAGCAGATCTGAAATGGGTGGTAGCTGGCTGTAGAGCTCTCGGGACATTTTTGCGTGGTGGTCATGGTCCCAGCACCAGTGCAAGAACCAAGACTGCAGTGACTTTGTAGCAACCACTGACCACACCCCTTAGCTCCCTGGAACCCTGCCCCACACACCTAAAGCTGCATTGCCAAGGGCACTCTGGGCATATGGGTGGCCAGGCACACCCCACAAGATTCAGAGGTCTTTCACAGCACCAGAAAATCCACAACAGCCTGGGGAGATTTTGGTGGTAAACAGTGACTCCAAGAGTGCACAACAGCCACTCAGGTGCAGCTTTGGGGAATTTACGAGCCTCAGGCAGTGGGTGGCTGCAGTGTTCTCAGGGTGCTGCAAGGTGGTCACAGGCTGGGCACTGGCATAAGAATTAAATCTGCATTAACTTTATAAAAACCACTGGTCACACTCGTGACTCCCTTGAGTGCCACCCTATTCAGTGGAAGCCAGATTGAGAAAAAACAACAACAAACATGTCTCAAATAAAAGAACAAGAGAAACCTCCAGATATAGAATTGAATAACATGGAGTCAACCCATTGACCAGAGACAGAGTTTAAAACACTGATTATAAGAATGCTGATTACATCATAGAAATGGAGGTGTGAGGTGAGCCTCTTGAAGTCTCCCCTGGAATTTACAACAAATTGAACAGCTGTAATTCCACAAACAACTCCCTGCACAGCAGACAGGCAAGAATAAGAGACTCATAATTGAAATCATCTAACAGTGGGCAAATTGGGCGAGTGCAGGAAGAGAAAGTGGGATGGGCAGAGATGCAAGCCACACAGGGACTGCAGGGCAAATGCAGACTGGAGCTGGGAGCTCCCTGTGTTCTTGAGCTACCATAGTCATGGGATAGGGAAGAATTCAGACTGCTAGTGCTCCCCTTATGGCCCACAATCCTGCCTGAGGATATCAACATATAACGTGGCTGAACACCACCCTCACAGCAGAGACCTCAGACCAAAGACTAAGGGAAGAAGGATGAAATTATGGAAGACAAAGGCACAGAGCCTAGCCGACCCCTCCCTACCTTTCCAGAGCTGAGCCCACACACACTTTTTCAGTGCTAGAAGCAGAACGGTAGTAATGTCATACCAAAAGAACAGAATATTTGCACTCCTGAGAACTGTGGTTCATAGCGACAGACTCATGGCCAAACAAGTTCCATAAAGGGGAGAGAGCCTTGGGTTCAGGATTGGCTGTGTTGGTGGTCACTGACATTGCTCAGAGCCACCTCTCACAGCCCAGCTGCCTTTGCCCCCACCTATCTGGGTGGAACCCTGCAGGGGTAAAAAGAGCCGCTTAAATACACGGGTCCTGACTCTGGTTTGGGAAGAGTTTTGAAACTTCAGAAGCTATCCACAGATGTGGTGCCCTGAGACCCAGGGGACCTGCTTACAGAGGAGAAGTCCGCCTTCCAGGGAATCCCCCCATTGTGTGAGAAGCTGGAACAGAAAAATATAACACTACAACATGAGAAAGAATAAAAGGCTGGAGAGAAAATAAAGCATTCTACAAACACTTACTGGAAAGCAAAAGAAAGACACTTTCCTATCAACATGTTTCAGAACCCACACCTATAGATGCCTAGGAAGAGTAATAATAAATCAATAATTGCCATGAATAAAGGTAACAAGACAACTCAGAAAGAAAATGAAAAGTTTCCAGAAAATGAACTTAAAGTCATGGAAATATGTGACTTAAACGACAGAGAATTCAAGATTGTAGTTCTTAAAAAACTCAGCAAGATGCAAGAAAAGACAGACAGGCAGTTTAATGAAATAAAAAACACAATCAAAGAACAAATAGAACATTTTATCAAAGAGATTGAAATTTTTAAAAAGAACCAAATAGAATTTCTGGAGATTAAGAACTCAGTAAAAGAAATGAAGAATGAAATAGCCAGCTCAGGTAACAGAGCTGACTAGATGGAGGAAAGAATCAGTGACATAGAAGATAGAAATCTGGAGATGACACAGATGGAAGAAGAGAGAGACTTGAGAGTTAAAAGAAATGAAAGAACTCTACAAGAACTTTCCGACTCCATCAGAAAGAACAATATAAGAATAATGGACATGCTAGGAGAAGAAAGGGAGAAGAGAACAGAGAGTATATTCAAACAAATAGTCAATGGAAATATCCCAAACTTGTGGAAAAAGCTGGACCCTCGAATCCAAGAAGCCCATAGACAACCTAGTTACCTCAATCCCAACACACCTGCTCCAAGGCACATTGTATTGAAGCTGTCAAAAATTCACGACAAAGAAAGAATCCTCAAGGCAGACAGGAAAAAGAAGATGGTAACTTACAAAGGAAAGCCCATTCGATTATCATCAGATTTTTCAGCAGAAACTCTACAAGCCAGAAGGGAGTAGACTCAAATATTCAAACTATTGAAAGAGAGAAATTATGAACTGAGAACAATATACCCAGCAAAGATATTCTTTAGATATGAAGGAGGAATAAAGAACTTTCCAGACATAGAGAACCTGAGGGAATTTTCTAAAACACGACCTGCACTGCAAGAAATACTGAAAGAGGCTATCCAACCTGAAACAAAAAAGCAAAAGAATACAAAACCATGGGTAGTATTATGAACAGACAGAATCAGAAAATGGCAACTCATACACCAAATAAGACACTATACACTTAAACATAACAGACAGAGTAAAGAAGAAGAAGAAAAAAAGGTTTGAAATTGGCTATCAACTGCAAAAAGAAAGCAGGAAAAAGCACACATATGTGGAGATTAAACAGCATACTTTTAAAGAACAACTGGGTCAAAGAAGAAATAAGAAGAGAGATCATAAGAAACATAGAAACAAATAAGAATACAAATAGATTCTACCAAAATTTTTGGGATGCAGCGAAAGCAGTTTTAAGAGGGAAAATTATATCATTATAGGACTATCTCAAGAAACAAGAAAAATACCAAATAAATAACCTCACATTACACCTTAAAGAGCTAGAAAAAGAAGAACAAATGAAACACAAATTCAGCAGAAGAAAGGAAATAATAAAAGTCAGATCAGAATTAAATGAAATAGAGAACAAAAAGACAATAGAAAAATTCATGCGACAAAAAGCTGGTTCTTTGAAAAGATTAACAAAATTGACAAATCCTTGGCTAGACTCACTAAGATAAAAAGAGAAAAGACACTAATGGACAAAATCAGAAATGAAAGAGGGGAGTTACCACAGAAGCCACAGATATACAAAGGATCATCCAAGAATACTATGAAGGATTATATGCCACCAAATTCAATAACCTAGAAGAAATGGACAAGTTCTTAGAAACATATAGCCCTCCGAGGCTGAACCATGAAGAACTGGAAAATCTAAACAGACCGATCACCAGTAACAAAATTGAATCAGTCATCCAAAACGTTCCCAAAAGCAAAAGTCCAGGACCAGTTGGCTTCACTAGTGAATTCTACCAAATCTTCAAAGAGGATCTAATACCAATCCTGCTCAAACTCTTCCAAAAAAATGAAGAAGAGACAGTACTCCCTAACTCATTTTATGAGGCCAACATTACACTGATACCAAAACCTGGTAAGGACAACACAAAAAAAGAAAATTACAAACCTATATCTCTGATGAATTCAGATGCAAAAATGCTAAACAAAATTCTAGCAAATCCAATGCAACAAAACATTAAAAATATTATACATCTCTTTCGCAGTTTTTGCAGCGAGAGGCAACATGAAAGATTCCAGCGATACCCTCTATGAGGTGGTGCGGGAAGTGTTGCATGGAAACCGGCACAAGCGCTGGAAGATTTTGGAGATGTGGAGCTGCAGATCAGTTTGAAGAACTATGACCCTCAGAAGGACAAACACTTCTTGGGCACAATCAGGCTTAAATCTACTCCCCGCCCCAAGTTCTCTGAATGTGTTCTGGGGGACCAGCAGCACTGTGACGATGTCAAGGCTGTGGATCTCCCCCACATGGATATGGAGGCACTGAAGAAACTCAACAAGAGTAAGAAACTGGTCAAAAAGCTGGTCAAGAAGTATGATGCCTTTTTGGCTTCAGAGTCTCTGATCAAGCAGATTTCATGAATTCTGGGTCCAGGCCTGAATAAGCCTGGCAAGTTCCCTTCCTTACTGACCCACAATGAGAACATGGTGGCCAAAGTTGATAAAGTGAAATACATGATCAAGTTCCAGATGAAGAAGGTACCATGTCTGGCAGTGGCCTTAGGCCATGTGATAATGACAGATTATGAGCTTGTGTACAACATCCACTTGGCTGTCAATTTCCTGGTATCATTGCTCGAAAAGAACTGGCAGAACATCCTGGCTTTATATATCAAGAGCACCATGAGAAAGCCCCAGTAACTGTACTAAGGCAGAGCTCAATAAACCATATTGTCACAAACATATATATCATATATATATATATATATATATATATATATATATATATATGTGTGTGTGTATATATATACACATATACACACACACACACATCATGACCAAGTGGGGTTCATCCCAGGGGCACAAGGATGGTTCAACATACACAAATCATCAACGTGATATATCACATAAAGAAAAAAAAGGACAAAAATCATATCATTATATCAATAGATGCAGAAAAAGCATTTGACAAGACACAACATCCATTTATGATTAAAACACTTAATAAAATGGGTATACAAGGAAAATACCTTAACATAATAAAGGCCGTATATGACAAACCTTTAACTAATATTATAATTAACAGTGAAAAATTGAAGCATTTTGCTCTACATTCTGGAACATGACAGGGCTGTGCCATAGCACCTCTACTTTTCAACATAGTATTGGAAGCCCTAGCCAGAACAATCAGGCAAAAGAAAGGAATAAAAAGCATTCAAATAGGGAATGAAGGAGTTAAATTGTCACTTTTTGCAGATGACATGATGTTATATATAGAAAACCCTGAAGACTCAATCAAAAAGCTATTAGAAACAATAAACGAATACAGTAAAGTTGCTGTGTATAAAATCAATCTACAAAAGTCCATTGCATACCTATATAATAACAATAAAATCTCAGAAAAAAATATAAAAAACAATTTCTTTTGCAATTGCAACAAAAAGAATAAAGTGCCTAGGAATAAACTTAACCAAGAATGTGCAAGACCTATATGCTGAAAACTATAAGACATTTTTAAAAGAAATTGAAGAAGACACAAAGAAATGGAAAAACATTCAGTGTTCATGGATTGGAAAAATCAACATAGTTAAAATGGCCATATTACCCAAAGCAAAATACAGATTTAATGCAATCCCCATCAAAATCCCAATGGCATTTTTAAAAGAAATAAAACAAAAAAATCATCAGATTTGTATGGAACCACAAAAGACCTCAAATAGCCAAAGCAATCTTAAGAAAGAAGAACAATGCTGGAGGTATCACTCTCCCTGAGTTCAGCTTGTACTACAGGGCAACAATAATCAAAACAGTATGGTATTGGCAGAAAAACAGACACACAGACCAGTGGAATAGAATTGAGAACTGAGAAATAAACCTACATAAATATGGACAGATAATTTTCAACAAAGAAGCCAAAAACATACAATGGAGGAAAGATAGTCTCATCAATAAATTGTGCTGGGAGAATTGGAAAGCCACATGAAAAAGAATGAAACTATATTGCTACCTGTCACTGTGTACCAAAATTAACTCAAAATGGATCAAAAACCTAAACATAAAACCTGAAACAATAAACTGGATAGAAGGAAACAGAGGTGCTAAAATTATGGACCTTGGGTTCAAAGAGAATTTATGAACTTGACTTCAAAGTCAAGGAACATAAAAGCTAAAATATATAAGTGAATGGACCTGTATGAAATTAAAAAGCTTCTGCACAGCAAAAGAAACCATTGACAACTGGGGATGTAACCAACTGAATGGGAGAAGATTTTTGCAAACAACACCTCCGATGAGGGGCTACTATCCAAAATATATAGGGAACTTATAGACCTCAACAACAAAAAAATACCAAAATATTCAATTACAAAATGGGAGAGGACCTGAATAGACATTTCTCCAAAGAAGATATACAAATGGCCAATTGATATATGAAAAAATTCAACATCACTAATCATCAGAGAAATGCAAATAAAAACCACAATGAGATGTCACCTCACACCAGTCAGAATTGCTATCGTCAAGACAAATAGTAAGAAGTGTTGGAGAGGCTGTGAAGAAAAAAGAACCCTAAGACACTGTTGGTGGGAATGCAGACTGGTGCAGCCACTGTGGAAGGCAGTGTGGAGATTCCTCAAAAAATTAAGAATATAATTACCATATGACCCAGCAATCCCTCTCTTGAGTTCTACCCCAAAAATCTGAAAACATTTATCTGTAAAGATATATGTGTTGCAATGTTCATTGCAGGTTTATTTATGGTGGCCAAGACATGGAAACAACAAAAGTGTCCTTCAGTAGGTGATTGTATAAAGAAGATGTGGTATATATACACAATGGGATACTATTCTGCCATAAGAAAAATTAAATTGTGCCGTTTGCGACAACATGGATGGATCTTGAGATTATTATGCTAAGCAAAATAAGCCAGACAGAAAAAGCAGAGAACCATGTGATTTCACTGATATGTGGTATATAAACCAAAAACAACAAAAGAACAAGATAAACAAATGAGAAACAGAAACTCATAGACACAGACAATAGTTTAGTGGTTACCAGAGGGTAAGGGGGTTGGCGGGTGGGGGGTGGGAGATGAAGGTAAGGGGGATCAAATATATGGTGATGGAAGGAGAACTGACTCTGGGTGATAAACACACAATGGGATTTATAGATGATGTAATACAGAATTGTACACCTGAAATCTATGTAATTTTACTAACAATTGTCACCCCAATAAATTTAATTAAAATAAAATAAGCCAGACAGAAAAAGTCGAGAACCATGCGATTTCACTGATACGCGGGATATAAAACTGAAAACAACAAAGGAACAAGACTACAAATGAAGAAACAAAAACTCATAGACAGACAATAGTTTATTGGTTACCAGAGAGTAGGGGGGAGGGTGGTGGTAGATGAGGGTAAAAGGGATCAAATATATGGTGATGGAAGGAGAACTGACTCTGGGTGGTCAACACACAATGTGATATATAGATGATGTATTACAGAATTGTACACTTGAAACCTATGTAACTTTACTAACAATTGTCACCCCAATAAACTTTAATTTAAAAATAACACTTTAATTTTAAAAAATGCATTTAACATTTAAAAAATAATGCTTAAGGAAGTTAATGAGAATTTCAACAGAGATAGCAAGCATATAGAAGGACATAGAAACCAAGATAAAGAACCAATCAGAAGTGAAAAATACAATAACTGAAATGAAGAATGCACTACAGGGAATTACTAGCAGACTAGATGAAGCAGAGGATCAAATCAGCAGTTTACAAGACAAGGTAGTAGAATACACTCAATCAGAACAACAAAAAGAAAAAAGAATAAAAAATAATGAAGGTAATTTAATGGACATGTGTGGCAACATCAAGGGTAACAACATTTGCATCATAGAAATACCAGAAGGAGAAAGGAGGGAGCAAGGGATGGAGAACCTATTTGAAGAAACTTCCCAAACCTGGTGAAGGAAATAGACAAACAGCCCAGGAAGTGCAAAGAGTCCCAAACAAGATGAATCCAAACAGGCCCACACCAAGACACATCATAGTTAAAATGGCAAAGGTTAAAGACAAAGAGAGAATCCTAAAAGCAGCAAGAGAAAGACAACTAGTTACTCACAAGGGAGATCCCATAAGACTATCAGCTGATTTTTCTATAGAAACTTTGCAGGCCAGACAGGAGTGGCAAGAAATATTTAAAGTGATGAAAGGCAAGGACCTACGACCAAGACTGCTTTACCCAGCAAGGCTATCATTTAAAATTGAAGAAGAAGAGATAAAGAGGTTCCCAGTTAAGAGAAAGCTAAAATAATTCATTACCCCCAAGCCAGTATTACAGGAAATATTACATGGACTTCTTTAAGCAGTGGAAAGAAGAAAACAAACAAACTAAGAAAAATTAAAACTATGAATAATGAAGTGGCAATAACTATGTACCTATCAATAATTACTGTAAATGTAAATAGATTAAATGCTCCAATCAAAAAATATAGGGTAGTTGAGTGGATAAGAAAACAAGACAATAAGAAAATAAGAAACAATGCATGTGCTGTCTACAACCCACCTCAGATCAAAAGACACACACAGACTGAAAGTAAAGGGATGGAAAAGATACTTCATGAAAATGAAAATAAGAAAAAATCTGGGGTAGCAATATTTATATTGGACAAAATAGACTTTAAAACACGAAGTATAACAAAAGACAAAGAAGGATATTACATAATGTAAATGGATCAATCCAACTAGCAGACATAACCCTAGTAAACATCTATGCACCCAACATAGGAGCACCTAAATACACAAAAACAAATATTGACAGACATAGAGACAGAGATCTACAGTAACACAATCATAGTAGGGGACTTTAACACCATATTGACACCAGTGGAGACAACCTGCAGGCAGAAAATCAACACAGAAACTGTGGCCTTAAATGACAACTAGAACAGATGGAATTAATTGATATTTTAAAAACATTTCACCCCAAAACAGCAGAATATACATTCTTTCCAAGTGCACATGGAACATTTTCTAAGATAGATCACAGGTTAGGCTACAAAAACAAGTCTCAATAAATTTAAGAACATTGAAATCATATCAAACATCTTCTCTGACCATAGTGCTATGAAACAAGAAATCAACTACAAGAAAAAAAAAACAAAACTGAAAAATACACAAACACATAGAGACTAAATAACATGGTAAAAATAAATGGGTCAAAAATGAGATCAAGAAAGAAATCCAAAGATACCTTGAGACAAAAGAAAACACAAAAACCCAAAATCTATGGGACACAGCAAAAGAAGTCAAAAGAAGGAAATTCATAGCAATGCAGGCCTACCTAAAGAAACAGCAAAAAAAAAAAAAAAAAAAAAAAATTCAAATCAACAGTCTATCTTTACACCTAATGGAACTGGAGAAAGAACAGCAAACAAAGCTTAAAGTGAGTACAAAGAACGAAATAACAATGATCAGTGCAGAAATAAACAAAATAGAGAACAACAACAACAATAAATTACAAAAGATCAGTGATACCAGGAGCTAGTTTTTGAAAAGATAAACAAAATTCATAAAGCTTTAACCAAACTCGTCTTTAACCAAATTTTAACTAAAGAAAACAAGAGACAGGACCCAAATAATAAAATCAGAAATGAAAAAGGAGACGTGACAACTGAAACCATGGAAATACAAAAAATTTTAAGAAAATATTATAAGTAAATATACACCAACAAATTAGACAAGCTAGAAGAATGAATAAATTCCTAGAAGCACACAATCTTCCAAGGCTGAATGAAGAAGAAACAGAAAATTTGAACGGACCAATGAAATCGAATTGGTAATTAACAATCTCCCAACAAACAAAAATACTGGACTAGATGGCTTCCCAGGTGAATTTTGCCAAACATTCAAAAAAGAATTAACACCTATTCTTTTCAAACTATTCCAAAAAAATCCAGGAAGAGGGAGGGCTCCCAAGTTCATTTTATGAAGTCACCACCACTCTGACCCCAAAACCAGACAAAGACATTACAGAAAAAAAAGAAAACTATTGGCCTATATCCCTAATGAATATAGATGCAAAAATCCTCAACAAAATATTAGCAAATTGAATTCAGCAATACACTAAAAAGAGCATACACCACAATCAAGTAAGATGCATTCACCACAATCAAGTGGGATGCATTCCAGGTATGCAATGTTGGTTCATTGTCTTCAAATCAATTAATATGATACTCCACATAAACAAAATGAAAAATGAAAATCATATGGTCATATCAATAGAGGCAGAAAAAACATTTGACAAAATCCAGCACCCCTTTATGATAAAAACTCTTAGCAATATGGGAATAGAGGAAATATATCCCAACATAATAAAGGCCATATATGACAAACCCACAGCTAACATCATAATCAATGGGGGAAAGCTAAAAGCATTCCCCTTAAGATAAGGAGCAAGACAAGGATGCTCATTTTTATTCATCATAATACTGGAAGTTCTAGCCGCAGCAATCAGACAAGACAAAATAAAAGGCACCTAAATTGGACAGGAGGAAGTAAAATCATTATTATTTGCAGATGACATGATACTATACATAGAGAACCCGAAAGATTCCACCAAAAAAACCCCAAAACTTTAGAACTGATAAACCAATTTAGTAAAGTAGCAGGATACAAAATTAATATTCAGAAATTGGTTGCATTTTTGTACACCAATAACAAGCTATCAGAAAGAGAAATTAAGAAACAATTACAATTTCATCAAAAAATACTTAGAAATAAATTTAACCAAGGAAATAAAAAACCTGTACTCAGAAAATTGTAAGACATTGAAGACAGAAATTAAAGAAGGTACAAATAAATGGAAACACACACCATGCTCATGGATAAGAAGACTTAATATACTTAATAATGTAAATAGTACTCAAAAGCAATATGTAGGTTCAATGCAATCCCTGTCATAATACCAATGGCATTCATCACAGAACTAGAATAAATAATCCAAAAATTTATATGGAACCATTAAAGACCCTGAATAGCCACAGCAATCCTGATAAACAAGAGTAAAGCAGAGGTACCACGCTACCTGATATTAAATTATATCAGAAAACTATAGTAATTGAAACAGCATGGTATTGGCATAAAAACAGACACATAGATCAATGGAAAAGAATAAAGAGCCTAGAAATAAGTCCATGTGTATATGGTCATTTAATCGATGCCAAAGAAAGGAAGAATTTATACTGGGGTGAAGACAGTCTATTTAATAAATGCTGTTGGGAAAAATTGATAGATGCATAGGAAAAAATGAAACTGGACCATTTCTGATGCCATACATAAGAATAAACTCAAAATGGATTAAAGACTTAAATGTAAGACCCGGAACCATAAAACTCCTAGGAGAAAATATAGGAAGTAAACTCACAGACATTACCCTTACATTTTTACTGATATATCCCCTCAGGCAAGGGAAGCATAAGAAAAAAAATAAACAAATGGAACTACATCAAACTAAAAAGCTTTCTTATGGCAAAAGAAACCATCAACAAAACAAAAAGACAGCCTACTGAATGGGAGAAGATATTTGCCAATGATACACTTGATAAGGGGTTAGTGTCCAAAATTTATTTTTTAAAAAAGCCCATACAACTCAACACCAAAAAAAGAAACAATCCAATTAAAAAATGGACAGAGGACATGAAGAAACATTTTTCTAAAGATGGCGAATAGACATGAAAAGATGCTCAATGCCACTAATTATCAGAGAAATGTGAATAAAAGCAACAATGCAATACTATCTCACCCCTGTCAGAATGGCTATCATCAATAAATCAACAAACAGTAAGTGTTGACATGGATATGGAGAAAAGGGAACCCTTGTGCACTGTTGGTAGGATTGCAAATTGGTGCAACCACTATGGAAAACAGTAAGGAGGATCCTCAAAAAATTAAAAATAGAACTACCTTTTGACCCATCAATTCCACTTCTGGTATTTATCCAGAGAAATCTGAAACACTAGTCCAAAAAATATATGCAACCCCATGTTTATTGCAGCGCTATTTACAATAGCCAAGATATGGAAACAATCAACATGCCCATCAATAGATGACTGGATAAAGAAGCAGTGGTACATTTATACAATGGAGTATTACTCTGCCATAAAAAGGAATGAAACCTTACCATTGGCAACAACATTGATGGACCTAGAGGATATTATGCTAAGTGAAATAAGTCACTGAGAAAGCCAAATACCATATGATCTCACTTATATATGGAATCTAAAGAACAGTATAAACGAATGAACAAAATAGAAATAAACTCAGATATGCAGAGAAAAAACTGATGATTGATAGATGGAAGGGGCTTTGAAGATTGGGGAGATTGTGAAGGAATTACAAAGTACAAATTGGTAGTCACAAAATAGTCACAGGGATATGAAATACACTATGGGGAATATAGTCAATAATATTGTAATAACTATGCATGGTGTCAGATGGATATTGGACTATTGGGGGAATTACTTTCTAGATTGCATAAATGCCTAATGACTGCACCATACACCTGAAAAATAATATAAAATAATATTGAATTGACTATATTCCCCATGCTGTCCTTTACATCATATATACATATGTGTGTGTGTGTGTATATATATATATATATATATATATATATATATATATGCATCATAATACATCATATATACATGTATGTATATATGATGTAAAGAACAGCATGGGGAACATAGTCAATTGTATTATAATCGCTATATATGTCAGTTGGGTGGTAGACTTGGGGGGGGGTCATCACTTTGTGAGAGATGTAAATGTCTAATCATTATGTTGTTTTTTACACCTGAAACTAAAAAAAAAAAAAAGAAAGAAAGAAAGAAAGAAAGAAAGAAAGAAAGAAAGAAAGAAAGAAAGAAAGAAAGAAAGAAAGAAAGAAAGAAAGGAAAACTTCCTTAACCTGGCAAAAGAAATAGACAAACAGACATACATGCCCAGGAAAAACAGAGAGTCACAAACAAGATGAAAAGATGACTCTAAAGAGGCCCACACCAAGACACTTCAAAATTAAAATTGCAAAGCTTGAAGACAAAGAGAGAATCTAAAAAGCAACAAAAGAAAAGCAGTTATTTACAAGGGAGCATCTAAGACTGTCAGCTGATTTCTCAACAGAAACTTTGCAGGCCAGAAGGAATTGGCATGAAATATTCAAATGATGAAAGAGAAGGACCTACAACCAAGATTATTCTACTCAGCAAAGCTATCATTTAGAATCAAAGGAGAGATAAAGAGCTTCCTACACAAGTAAAAGCTAAAGAAGTTCATCACCACCAAACCACTATTACAAGAAGTGTTAAAGGGACTTATTTAAGAAAATGAAAAAGGAAAAAATTAAAAATATGAATAAAAAATGGCAATAAAGGGCTGTCCCGGTGCCTCAGGTGGTTGGAGCTCCATGCACCTAACGCGTAATGCCGAAGGCTGCCAGTTTGATTCCCACATGGGCCAGTGGATTCTCAACCACAAGTTTGCCGGTTCAACTCCTCGACTCCCCCAAGGGATGGTGGGCTCCCCCCCTGCAACTAAGATTGAACATGGCACCTTGAGCTGAGCTGCTGCTGAGCTCCCGGATAGCTCAGTTGGTTGGAGCACCATGGGCTCTCAACCACAAGGTTGTGGGTTAGACTCCTGCAAGGAATGGTGGGCTGCGCCCCCTGCAACTAACAACGGCAACTGGACTTGGAGATGAGCTGCACCCTCCACAACTAAGATTGAAAGGACAACAACTTGACTTGGAAAAAACATCCTGGAAGTACACACTATTCCCCTATAAAGTCCTATTCCCCTTCCCCAATGAAATCTAAAAAAAAAGAAAAGGCAATAAGTACATATCTATCAACAATTACTTTACATGTAAATTGATTAAATGCTCCAATCAAAAGACATAGGGTGGCTGAATGGATAAGAAAATAAAACCATTACATATGCTGCCTACAACAGACTCACTTCATTTTGAAAGACACACACAGATTGAAAGTAAAGGGATGGGAAAAAATATTTAATGAAAATGGAAACAAACCAAAAAAGCTGGGATAGCAATACATATACCAGACAAAATAGACTTTAAAACAAAGGCTATAACAAGAGACAAAGAAGGACCCAGTAATTCCATTTCTGGATATCTATTCAAAGAAACCCAAAACATGACTTTGAAGGGACATGTGTATCACTGCCTCATTATTTACAATAGCCAAGATATGGCGGCAACCTGGGTCTCCATCAGTGGATGAATGGCTAAACAAGAGGTGGTACATATTTACAATGGAATATTACTCAGCCATAAAAATAATGAAATCTTGCCATCTGCAACAGCAAGGATGGACCTAGAGGGGTATTGTGCTGAGTGGAGCGAGTCAGAGAAAGCAAAATACCATATGATTTCACTTACTGTGTTTCCCCGAAAATAAGACTGGATCTTATATTAATTTTTGCTCCAAAAGACACATTAGGGCTTATCAGGGGATGCCATCCTGAAAAATCATACTAGGGCTTATTTTCAAGTTAGGTCTTATTTTCGGGGAAACACGGTATATATGGAATCTAGAGAATAGGATAAATGAACAAACAAAACAGAAACAAGTTCATAGATACAGAGAGCATTTTGAATGTTGCTGGATTGGGGTGTATTTGAGGGGATGGATGAGGGAGGAGAGGATTAAGGAGTACAAATTGGTAGTTACAAAATAGCCCTGGGGACATAGAGTATCACATGGGGAATACAGTCAGTAGTATTGCAATAACTATGTATGGTGTCAGATGAGTACTGGATTTATCAGGGTAATTACTTCATAAGTTATATAAATGTTTAATGACTGTGTTATATACCTGAAACTAATATTATAGTATGTTAACTGAAATTGAAAAAAAATCCTTGAGACAATGTATTAAATAAATAGCTTTCCTAAAAAAATAAATGAAATAAAATGTGAATATAACATTAGGATCTTAAAAACATTTTTTTTAAGAAAAAATAATTGCATTAGTCTGCTCAAGCTGGAATAACAGAATACCAAATTCTGGGGTGCTTAAACAACAGAAATGTATTTATTAGCTCATGGTTCTGGAGGCTGGAAGTCCAAGCTTAAGGTGCTAAGTTTCTAGTGAGGGCTCTCTTCCTGGCTTGCAGATGGACACCTTCTTGCTGTGTCCTCATGTGGCCTTTCCCCTACGCATGTGATCCTGATGTCTTTTCCTCGTCTTATAAGGACACCAGTTCTATTAAATTAGGGCCCCACTCTTATGATTTCATTTAACCTTAATTACAGGAATACTTCATTTTATTCTGCTTCACTTTATTTCACTTGTCAGATATTTTGGGTTTTTTTACAAATTGAAGATAAGGCTCTCCACCAGCAAAAAGATTATGACTTGCTGAAGGCTCCCATGATGGTTAGAATTTTTTAGCAATAAAGTATTTTTAAATTAAGCCATGTTCATTTTTTAGACAATGCTATTGTACACTTAATAGATTACAGTATAGTGTAAACATAACTTTTATATGCACCAGGAAACCAAAAATTTCATGGGACTCACTTTATTGCAATATTCGTTTTGTTACTGTGGCCTACTTCCTTTAAAGACCACATCTCCAAATGCAGTCACATTGTGGGTTGGATTTTGGCATATGAATTTGGTGGACATAATTCAGTCCATGATATTACAGCATGTCCTCAATATTGCTTCATTTATTGTCATTTCATTATAACATTGATGAGGGAAAAAAGATCAATTCCCAGCCAGGGCCACTGTCTATGTGGAGTTTGCACCTTCTCTCCATGTCTATGTGGTTTTCTCTGGGAACTCCGGTTTTCTTCCACATCCCAAAGGTGTGCACGTTAGGTGAATTGGCGTGTCTAATTGTCCCAGTCTAGGTGAATCAGTGTGTCTAATTGTCCCAGTCTGAGTGCGTGTGGTTGTGTGCAAGTGGCCCTATAATGGGAGGATGTCCTGTTAAGGGTGGGTTCCCACCTGGCGTCTGAGATGCCTAGAGAAGCTCTGGCCATCTATGACCCTGAACTGGAATCAGCAGGTTGGAAAATCACTATATGACTTGTTTTTATTAATTTTTCTTAATTGTATGTATAACTCATGTTTTTTCAATGTTTAATATTAGAAATGTTTTTGATATTTATTTAGAAGTTTGGTGATGACATTGGGAACATTCAGGGTGGTATTGAAGCTTATGTAATTTTACTAACCAATGGCACCCCAATAAATTTAATAAAAATTAAATAAATAAATGATTTAAGAACCGGAAAAAAATTAGAAGTTTGGTGATGCTTTTGCAACCAGAAATATGCCACAGGAACTTAATTTAGTTCTCATTTATATCAATTAGCCCATGATGAAAATGGTTTCATTAGATATCATTTCACTTAAAGTCAGTTTTCAAGAACCTATTGATGATGTTGAGGACTTACTGTAATACCATAATAGTGTAAGGTAAAACTGTAATAGTAGCATCCATAGCATTAAATAAAATTAACTATATGAACTGTATTAATTTTCAGTTATGTATGCCATATAAGCTATAAGAAAAACTATTGTGTGGGACTTCATATCTTATGACAAATTAAAAGCAGAACTTCAACTTTGCCACCTTAGATTCCACAAAAAAGAAAAAGAGCCAAAAACTCTGTGATAAAACCCTTTCAATCCAAATGTGATAAAAAAAAAAAAAGAATGAAGAAGTACTTTGAAGACGTCTTCATTGAAGACTGTGTAAGACCAAATATTTTGTTCCTACTTATAAAAATAAAACAAACAAACAGAATTCCAAGTGCTTTAAGAAGAAAATTCTTCGTAATTTTGAAAGAACAGGAGCTTAATATTTAAACAAAAATATGTCAAAATAATTGCTTTAGATTGCAATCATTCTAGTAGTCGTAGATGAAGCTATAGATCCTACATGCAAAGTTCCTTCTAAAAATGTGTTATAAAAATCTTTTACCAAATTGTAAAATTCTGTACTCAAAAAAGGTAATAATATGTAACATACTGTTTTTGTATTTTGCATCAGGCATTTCGACATACACATACAATCATGAGGTCCTTTTTACATTTGATAGCAATGGTGGATGGCTTACTAACTGATTTTTCAGTTTGTGCAGTTACCATATGAATCTGCTGAAGAACTATTCACAGAATGGAAATTCAGTACAGGAAGGACCCATGCAACTGATGATGGAACATACACGGCAAAGGCCAGGAGTGAATGAAGAACTTACGAGTATGCCAAGTTTTGTGCACATCCTCTGGTTGTTTGTTAGAAAAGTAATAAAGTATTAGGTATTGTAAGAGAATTACAGGTCAGAAGTAGACAAATTGTGGGCAGCCACATCCATCATCTTTTTCAACACAAGCAGACTCCAAGACATAAAGAAATCATGGAACTACCTTGTCATATGCTCACACAAGACATTCATACCAGATACACAGTATCTGTGACATGTTTAAAAGGCTGCTTGAACAAAAGAAAGCTTTATTACTGCATTTTGCTGTATGCAAAACCAATATAGAAGGAGTAAGTAGTAACAACAGTCATGTATATAGCATTTACCTTATTAAAGTGCACCGTTTGGTGATTTCTAGTGTATTTACAAAGATATGCAAGCGTCATTACTATCTAATTCTAAAATATGTCATCACCCCAAAATGAACCCCGCACTTATTAGTACTCACTCCCCATTCTCCACTCTATCTAGCCCCTCTCAACTACTAATCTACTTTCTTTCTGTATGGATTTGCTTTTTCTGGACATTTTATATAAATTAAATCATAAAATATGTAGCCTTTTGTGTCTGACTTCTTTCACTTAGCAAAAGTTTTCAAGTTTTAACCATGTTGCAGCATGTATCAATACTTCATTACTTTTTATTGCTGATTAATATTTCATATAGGGACAAGTCATATTTTGTTTATCCATTCATCAGTTCATGTATAATTGGGTTATTTCCACTTGGGGCTATTATGAATGGTACTTCAGTGAACATTTGTGTACATATTTTTGTATATACCTGGGAATAGAATTTCTGAGTCATGTGATAATTCTGTTTAATGTTTTGAGTAACTGCCAAACTGTTTTCCAAGGCAACTGCACCACTTAACATTCATACAAGCAATGTAATAGGATTCTGATTTCTCCACATCCTCATCAATATTTATTATTGTCTATATTTTTTTTATTAAAGCCACTCTAGTGGGTGTGGGGTAATACCTCATTGTGGTTTTGCATATCCCAAATGATGAATGATGTTAAGCATCATTTCGTGTTCTTAATGGTCATTAGTATATCTTCTTTGGAGGAGTGCCTATTTAAAAATGTGCCCACTTTAAAATTGGGTTCTTTATTTTTTAGTGTTGAGTTATAAAAGTTCTGTGCATATTATAGATACTAATCTCTTATAAACTAATATTTACAAACAGTTTTCTCCTATTCTGTAGGTTGTCTTTTTGTTTTCTTCTTTTGACATTCTATATTATTTTATGTTAGTTTTAAGTGTACAGCATAATGGTTAGACATTTACATTACTGACAAAGGGATCCGCTTGACTAGTCTAGTACCCACCTAGCACTATACTTAGTTATTACCATAATATTGATTATATTCCCTATGCTTTACTTTACATCCCCATGACTATTTTTTAACTACCAATTCGTACTTCCTAATCTCTTCACCTTTATCACCTTGGCCCCCAACTCCCTCCCATCTGGCAACCATCAGCTTGTTCCCTTCATCAGTGAGTCTGTTTCTGTTTTATTTGTTCATTTATTCTGTTCTTTAGATTCCACATATAAGTAAGATCTTATGGTATTTGTCCTTCTCTGTCTGACTTATTTCATTTAGCCTAATACCTTCCAGGGTCATCCATACTGTTGTAAATGGTAAGATCTCATTATTTTTTATGGCTGAGTAATACTCCATTGTATATATGAGGTCTCACCATTAAGTTCGTGAACTTGCTACTGTGCACTTACATTGGCAGCACTGTACAAACAGCTCGGTAAAGTTCATAACCTTGGTGTATCAGTGTCTCACAGCTGTGTTCTTGTAGATGTGTGGCCATGTCTTGCTGAGTGGCATTCATTATTACATGTTTTGTTTGCCATCACAAGAATGTCTGAGCTTGAATTAGAGCAATGAACAAACGTTAAATTTCTTGTTAAACTTGGCAAGAATGGAAGTGAAATCAGGGACACGTTAGTCTAAGTTTATGGGGATAATGCCATGAAGAAAATGGCCATGTACAAATGGATTAAACACTTTTCTGAGGGGAGAGAACACGTCACTGATGAAGAGAGTTCAGGGCAGCCAGTAATGAGCAGAACCGACACAAACATTGCAAAACTTCATCGAATTGTGCGTCAAAATCATCGAATGACTGTGAGAAGCATAGCAGACCAAGTAAAGATTGATAGAGAAACAGTTAGGAAAATCTTAACTGAAAATCTTGGCATGAGAAAGGTGTGTGCAAAAATGGTCCTGAAGGAGCTCTTGCATCATGACAATGCACCAGCTCACACGGCGCTGTCTGTGAGGGAGTTATTAGACAGTAAACAAATAACTGTACTGAAACACCCTCCCTACTTACTTGATCTGGTCTCCAGTGACTTCTTTCTTTACCTGAAGATAAAGGAAACATTAAAAAGAAGACATTTTGATGGCATTCAGGACATCAAGGGTAATGCGACAACCACTCTGATGGCCATTCAGAAAAAGGGCTCCAAAAGTGCTTTGAAGGGTGGACCAGGTTCTGGCATTGGTGCATAGCTTCCCAAGAGAAGTAATTCAAAGGTGACTGTAGTGATATTCAGCAATGAGGTATGTAGCACTTTTTCTAGGGTGAGTTTGCAAACTTAACTGTCAGACTTCTTATGTACTACTATTTTTTTACCCAATTGTCTATTAATTGGCACTTGTGTTGTTTCTGTAAATTGGCTATTGTAAATAGTGCTGCAATGAATATACAGGTGCATATATGTTTTAGAATTAGTGTTTTGGACTTCTTTGGAAATACCCAGGAGTGGAATTGCTGGGTCATAAGGTAGTTCTGTTTTTAATTTTTTGAGGAACCCCCATGCTATTTTCCATAGTGGCTGCACCAATTTGCAATCCCACCAACAGTGCATGACGGTTCCATTTTCTCCATATCCTCTCTGATACTTGCTGTTTATTGATTTATTGATGATGGCCATTATGACATGTGTGAGGTGATATCGCATTGTGGTTTCAATTTGCATTTCTCTAATGATTAGTGATGTTGAGCATCTTTCCATATGTCTATTGGCCATGTGTATATCCTATTTGGAGAAATGCCTACTCAGGTCCTCTGCCCATTTTTTTAATTGGATTGATAACATAGTTATCACAACTCAACATAGTTTTTCTCATGTTGAGTTGTCTGATCTTTATAAATTTTGGATATTAATCCCTTATTGGTTATATTATTGGTGAACATTCTAAATTGTGTTTCCAGTTTGCTGACGGTTTCCTTTCCTGTGCAAAAACTTTTTAGTTTGATGTAATCCCTATTGTTTATTTTTCTTCTGTTTCTCTTGCCCAAGAAAGACATATACAAATATGTGTATATATATATACATATATGTTGCTAAGAGCTATGCCAAAGAGTTTACTGTGTATCTTTTCTTGTAGAAATTTTATGATTTCAGGTCTTACACTTAAGTCCTTAAACTATTTTGAATTTATTCTTGTATATGGTGTAAGAAGGTAGTCTAGTTTCAGTTTTTTGCATGGATATGCCCTGTTTTGCCAACACGATTTATTAAACAGACTGTCTTTACCTTATTGTGTATTTTTGTCTCCTTTGTCATAGACTAATTGTCCATGTATGCATGGATTTTTTTCTGGGCTCTCTATTCTCTTCAAATGATCTATGTGTATTTATATACCAGTACCATGCTATATTGAATATTATAGCCTTGTAGTAGAGTTTGATATATGGCAGCGTGATACCTCCAACTTTGTTAGTCTTTTACTTTTTTAAATTAAGTTTATTGAGGTGACAATTGTTAATAAAGTTACATAGATTTCAGGTGTACAATTCTGTATTAAATCATCTACAAACACCATTGCGTGTTCACCATCAAGAGTCAGTTTTCCTTCCATCACCATATATTTTATCCCCTTTACCTTCATCTACCAACCCCTACCCCCCTTAATACTGGTAACCACCAAACTATTGTCTGTGTCTATGAGTTTTTGTTTCTCATTTGTTTGTCATGTTCTTTTGTTGTTTTACGTTTATATACCACATATCAGTGAAATCATATAGTTCTCTGCTTTTTCTGTCTGACATATTTCACTTAGCATCATAATCTCAAGATCCATCCATGTTGTCACAAATGGTCCTATTTCATCTTGTCTTACTGCCGAATAGTATTCCATTGTGTATATATACCACAACTTCTTTATCCATTCATCTATCGAAGGACATTTTGGTTGTTTCCATGTCTTGGCCACCGTAAACAAAGCTGCAATGATTGGAGCACATGTGTCTTTATGTATAAATGTTTTCAGATTTTTTGTGTAGATACCCAGGAGAGGGATTGCTGGGTCATATGGTAATTCTATTTGTAATTTCTTGAGGAACCTCCACACTGACTTCCATAACGGCTGCACCAGTCTGCATTCCCACCAACAATGTATGAGGGTTCCTTTTTCTCCACAGCCTCTCCAACATTTGTTATTATTTGTCTTGTTGATGATCGACATTCTGACTGGGGTGAGGTGATATCTCATTGTGGTTTTGATTTGCATTTCTCTGATGATTAGTGATGTTGAGCATTTTTTCATATGTCTATTTGCCATTTGTATGTCCTCTTTGGAGAAATGTCTCTTCAAGTCCTCTGCCCATTTTTCAATTGGGTTGTTTGTTTTTTTGTTGTTGAGTTGCATGAGTTCCTTGTATATTCTGGATACTAGCCCCTTATCGGAGGCACTGTTTGCAAAAATCTTCTCCCATTCAGTTGGTGGCCTCTTTATTTTGTCAATGGTTTCTTTTGCTGTGCAGAAGCTTTTAAGTTTCATATAGTCCCATTCGTTTATTTTAGCTTTTACTTCCATTGCCTTTGGAGTCAAGTTCATAAAATGCTCTTTGAACCCAAGGTCCATAAGTTTAGTACCTATGTTTTCTTCTATGCAGTTTATTGTGTCAGGTCTTATGCTTAAGTCTTTGATCCATTTTGAATTAACTTTGGTACATGGTGACAAATAGCAGTCCAGTTTCATTCTTTTGCACGTGGCTATCCAATTCTCCCAGCACCATTTATTGAAGAGGCTGTCTTTGCTCCATTGTATGTTTTTAGCTTCTTTGTCAAAAATTATCTGTCCATATTTATGTGGTTTTATTTCTGGGTTCTCAATTCTATTCCATTGGTCTATGTGTCTGTTTTTCTGCCAATACCATCCTGTTTTGATTATTGTAGCCCTGTAGTACAAGCCAAAGTCAGGAAGTGTGATACCTCCATTATTGTTCTTTTGTCTTAAGATTGCTTTGGCTATTCGGGTGTTTTGTGGTTCCAAACAAATCTGATGATTTTTGGTTCTATTTCTTTAAAATATGCCATTGGGATTTTGATGGGGATTGCATTGAATCTGTATATTGCTTTGGGTAATATGGCCATTTTAACTATGTTGATTCTTCCAATCCATGAGCACGGAATGTCTTTCCATTTCTTTGTGTCTTCTTCAATTTCTTTCAAAAATGTCTTATAGTTTTCAGCATATAGGTCTTTCACATCCTTCGTTAAGTTTATTCCTAGGTATTTTATTCTTTTTGCTGCAATTGCAAAAGGAATTGTTTTTTGTATTTCTTTTTCTGAGATTTCATTGTTAGTATATAGGAAGGCAATGGACTTTTGTGCATTGATTTTGTAGCCGCAACTTTACTGTATTCGATGATTGTTTCTAATAGCTTTTTGGTGGAGTCTTTAGGGTTTTCTATATATAGCATCATGTCATCTGCAAAGAGTGATAATTTAACTTCTTCATTCCCAATTTGGATGCCTTTTATTTCTTTCTCTTGCCTGATTGCTCTGGCAAGGACTTCCAACACTATGTTGAAAAGCAGAGGTGATAGGGGACATCCCTGTCGTGTTCCTGAACATAGAGCAAAGGGCTTCAGTTTTCTCCATTAATTATGAGATTAGCAGAGGGCTTGTCATATATGGCCTTTATTATGTTAAGGTATTTTCCTTCTATACCCATTTTATTAAGTGTTTTAATCATAAATGGATGTTGTATCTTGTCAAATGCTTTTTCTGCATCAATTGATATAATCATATGATTTTTGTCCTTTATTTTGTTTATGTGATGTATCACATTGATGGATTTGTATGTTGAACCATCCTTGTGCCCCGGGATGAACCCCACTTGGTCGTGATGAATAATCTTTTTAATGCATTGTTGTATTCGATTTGCTAGAATTTTATTTAGGATTTTTGCATCGGTATTCATTAGAGATATTGGTCTGTAGTTTTCTTTTTTGTGCTGTCCTTACCAGGTTTTGGTATCAGGGTAATGTTGGCCTCATAAAATGAGTTAGGGAGTACTGTCTCTTCTTCAATTTTTTGGAAGAGTTTGTGCAGAATTGGTATTAGATCCTCTTTGAAGGTTTGGTAGAATTCACTAGTGAAGCCATCTGGTCCCGGACTTTTGCTTTTGGGAAGGTTTTGGATGACTGATTCAATTTTGTTACTGGTGATCGGTCTGTTTAGATTTTCCAGTTCTTCATGGTTCAGCCTTGGAAGGCTATATGTTTCTAAGAACTTGTCCATTTCTTCTAGGTTGTTGAATTTGGTGGCATATAGTCCTTCATAGTATTCTTGGATGATCCTTTGTATTTCTGTGGTGTCCGTGATAACTTCCCCTTTTACGTTTCTGATTTTGTTAATCAGTGTCTTCTCTCTTTTATCTTAGTAAGTCTAGCCAAGGGTTTGTCAATTTTGTTAATCTTTTCAAAGAACCAGCTCTTTGTCACATTAATTTTTTCTATTGTCTTTTTGTTCTCTATTTCATTTAGTTCTGCTCTAATTTTTGTTATTTCCTTTCTTCTGCTGACCTTGGGTTTTACTTGTTCTTCTTTTTCTAGTTCTTTAAGGTGTAACATGAGGTTATTTATTTGGGAGTTTTCTTGTTTCTTGAGATAGGCCTGTAATGAGATAAATTTCCCTCTTAAAACTGCTTTCGCTGCATCCCAAAAATTTTGGTAGGATGTATTTTCATTGTCATTTGTTTCTATGTATCTTTTGATCTCTCCTCTAATTTCTTCTTTGACCCAGTCCTTCTTTAAAAGTATGTTGTTTAATCTCCATGTATTTGTGTTTTTCCGCTTTCTTTTTACAGTTGATATCCAATTTCAAAGCCTTGTGATCAGAGAATATGCATGGTATGATTTCAATCTTCTTAAATTTGTTGAGACTGATTTTATGTCCCAATATATGGTCTATCCTTGAGAATGTTCCATGTACACTAGAAAAGAATGTATAGTCTGATGTTTTAGGATGAAGTGCTCTATAAATGTCAATTATGTCCATTTCATCTAATGTGTCATTTAGGGCTACTATTTCGTTATTTATTTTCTGTTTGGATGATCTATCCATAGCTGTCAATGATGTATTTAAGTCCCCTAGTATAATTGTGTTTTGGTCAATTTCTCCCTTTAGTTCTGTTAGTAGTTGCTTGGTGTATTTGGTGCTCCCTGATTGGGGGCATAAATATTGATGACTGTTATGTCTTCTTGTTGTACAGTCCCTTCACCATTATGAAATGTCCATCTTTGTCTCTTGTTATCTTTTTCACCTTGAAGTCTGTTTCATCTGATATCATTATGGCTACACCTGATTTTCTCTGGGTACCATTTGCTTGGAGTGTCAATTTCCACCCTTTCACTTTGAGTCTATGCTTGTCCTTGTAGCTGAGATGTGTCTCCTGGAGACAGCATATGGTTGGGTTTAGTTTTTTGATCCAATCTGCTACTCTGTGCCTTTTTATTGGTGAGTTCAGTCCATTTACATTTAGGGTGATTATTGATATGTGAGGATTTCCTGTCATTCTATCTTTAGTTTTCTGGTAAGGCTGTGTCTCCATTGTTTCTTTGCCTTTTGTTGTTGTCTATTATTTCTGTGTGGTGGTATTCTATGATGTTTCCCTCTGTTTCTTCTTTTATTTCAGTATATATTTCAATTCTGGATTTATTTTGAGTGGTTACCCTTAAGTTTATGTAAAAGAAAGTTTGATATTTAGAGTATTCCATTTTCTTCAGCACGCTTACTTTCTCCATTCCCATATTCGGTTCAGGCCTTTACTCTCCCCTTTTTGAGTTGTGGTTGCCACAAATTGTCCCTGTTGATGGTGGTCGAATAGCCTCCTTTAGTATTTCTTGTAGTGCAGGTCGTGTATTAGAAAATTCCCTCAGCTTCTGTATGTCTGGAAAGGTCTTTATTCCTCCTTCATATCTAAAGGATATCTTTGCTGGATATATTATTCTTGGCTCATGGTTTCTCTCTTTCAATAGTTTGAATATTTGGTTCCACTCCTCCTGGCTTGTAGAGTTTCTGCTGAAAAATCTGATGATAATCTAATGGGCTTTCCTTTGTAAGTTACCGTCTTCTTTTCCCTGGCTGCCTTGAGGATTCTTTCTTTGTCGTTGATTTTAGACAGCTTCAATACAATGTGCCTTGGAGAAGGCCTGTTGGGATTGAGGTAACTAGGTGTTCTATTTGCTTCTTGGATTCGAGGGTCCAGTTCTGTCCACAAATTTGGGAAGTTCTCATCGACAATTTGTTTGAATATATTCTCTGTTCCTTCTCTCTTTCTTCTCCTTCTGGTATGCCCATTATTCTTATATTGCTCTTTCTGATGGAGTCAGAAAGTTCTTGTAAGTTCTTTCATTTCTTTTAAGTCTCAAGTCTCTTTCTTCTTCTATTTGTGTCATTTCCAGGTTTCTATCTTCGATGTCACTGATTCTTTCCTCCATCTGGTCAACTCTACTACCTAAGCTGGTTATTTCATTCTTAATTTCTTCTATTGAGTTCTTAATCTCCAGAAATTCTATTTGGTTCTTTTTAAGATTTCAATCTCTTTTGTAAAATGCTCATGCTGTTCTTTGATTGAGTTTCTGAGTTCCTTTAACTGCCTATCTGTGTTTTCTTGTATCTCGTTGAGTTTTTCAGAACTGCAATCTTGAATTCTCTGTCATTTAAGTCACATATTTCTGTATCTTTAAGTGCCTTCTCTGGAGATTTTTCACTTTCTTTCTGAGCTATCTTGTTGCCTTGGTTATTCATGGCGATTACTGGTTTACTATTTCTCTTCCTAGACATCTACAGGAGTGACTTCTGCAACAGGTTGATAGAAAGCGGTCTTTCTTTTGTTTGCCAGTACTTGTTGGTAGAATGTTTTATTATTTCTCCAACTGCAACTTATTTTCTTCTCCCACACAGTAGTGCTATGTTTTCTCTGCACTATTCCAACTTCTCACACAATGGGGGATTCCCTGGGAGACGGGCTTCTCCTCTGTTAATAGTTCGTCTAGGTCACAGGGCGCAGTGTCCCGGTGGGTATGCGGAGAGCTTTTGATGTTCCAAAGCTCTTCCAGCTCCTGATTCAGAGCCCGTATATTTCAGCAGTTCTGTTTACTCCTGCAGGGATCCGCCCAGATAGGTGGGGTCAGGGGCGGGGTGAGTTGTGAGAGGTGGCCCAGAGCAATGGCGGCGACCACCACCACAGCCGGTCCTGCTTCCACAGCTCTCTCCCCTTTGCTGGAACTAGTTGGGCTGTGAATTTGGGTTTGCGGTCCACAGTTCTCAAAACAGCAAATTTTCTGTTGTTTTGATCTGACACTGCTACTGTTTCACTTCTAGCACTGGGCAGGTGGGGGCGGGGCGAGCTCTGGGAGGGAGGGAGGGGGTGGCTAGTTTCAGTGCCTAAGGCTCCGTTCTCTGCTCGGCAGTGCGGGCTTAAATCACCGTTTTCAGCCTTTTTCCCTCAGTCTTTTCTCCGAGGTCTCTGCTGTGAGCGTTGGGTTCAGCCGTGTTATATGCTGTCCCCTCAGCCCTGTGGAGCCCTGGCGGAGCCCTAGCAGTCCGATCTCCCGCAGCTGCGGTAGTTCCGGGAAGCAGCGAGCTCGGAGCACTGAGCTGGGTCTGCGTCCTGCGCCCCCGCGCTTCTCCCTTTCCTCCTCCCTCCACTCTCGCGAATCTCCCACCTGTGGGTGATTTCATTCGGTAGTGGGCCTCTTCGTGTTGCCTGTCTGCTGTGCAGGGAGTCCTTTGTGGAGTTTTTGTTGTTCGATTCTTTGTAAATTCCAGGGGAGCTTTACAGAGGCTCACTTCACTCCGCCATTTTTCCGGAAGTCCAGGACCCAATATTCTATAGTCAATAATATTATGATAGCATGGTACAGTGTGAGACAGTTGCTGGAGCTATCATTGTGATGACTTCTTTAGGTATGTAAATGTTGAATAAGTATAGTGTGTACCTGAAGCTAATATAATATTGTATGTTTCTTATATTTTAATAAAAATGTTTTTAAATATGCAATCTGATTATAAGCAACTACCTCAGCTCGAATTATATACTTTACTAATACTAGATTTGGGTTCATATAGACAGTTATTTGATTTTTCCACTCTGAGTGGCACTCTTGTTTTTTAAAGACACACTCTATGTTCTATAACCTTGACTGGTAGATTCATATCTATGGATAGGTTGTGAAATCTTATCTATGAGGTCTAGAAGTTGGGTGGTGCACTGACATAAACAGTTCCTTGCGATACCAAGATAGGATGGAAATACAACTAATAATAAGACATATTCATGTCGTAAACTCCTTTTGTTTCCAACAAAGCATAACCTCATACAAATAATGAGAAAACATTAGGCAAAACTAAATTGAGGACCATGCTACAAAATGAACCATCAGTAATTTTTGAAAGACTGAAGAATTTTTCGAAGATCCGAGAGGACTAAGGAGAAATAATAATAACTGAATGCGATGTGGGATCCTGGATAATATACTGAAACAGAGAAAGGACATTAGAAGAAAAAGTGATAAAATTTAAGTAAGGTCTATAGTTTAGTTATTAGTATTGTACTTATGTTAATTTCATGGATTTGATAATTGTACAGTAGATATCCAAGGTGATAACATCAGGGAAATTTTATGAGGGGTCTATAGGAATGCTTTGAACTATTTTTGCAACTTTCTGTAAGTTTAAAATTAATTCAAAATGAAAAGCTTTTTTTAAAAAAATTGCACCCAATTTTTAAAATTTTAAAGAACTATTTTTTCATTCCTTTAATAATTTTTTTATCCTACACAAAAACTTGATATTTTTGGACAAAGTACTCTAATGAGAATATGACTAATGCAGACTATAAGTGGAAACACTTTGAAAGAAAATAAAAAGTATTATACCAAGGCAGGGTTGTACTCTCAAATTTTCATGCTGTTTTTTCTCAAAGTTTAATTTATACCCTGTTTTGTGTTTAAAATGCTTTAAACAATGATGGTGGTGTTGAACTAACATAATTTACAATAGGTATGGGATTTAACTTAGAAATTGTTTTTTTAATATTATCTGGAATGGAGGGACTTGCTATTCACAACTAAACATTTAATGATGTAGCTGGAATTCGTATTCCTTGGGGACTTCAGAATCTATTGCTTGTGGATTAAATGCTTAAACACAGGAAATTTTATTTTGTTGATTTGCCATATTTAAGAGGTGTTTAAAAGAAAATGAGACATGGAAACTATTTTTTTTTAAATGGTACACATAATCTTGAGTGTCATAATTTTTAGTTGGCCATAAATATGGGTAGTTGTGAAGTCCTAGTCACCTTATCTAAGAAAAAGTACCAACCAAATCCATGATTCTCAACGTTTAATGTGCATAGGAATCTTCTGCGGATTTTATTAAGATGCAGATTCTGAATCAGTGGGTGTGCACTGGGCGCTGAGACCCTGCATTCTTAAGCAGCTCCCAGGAGATGTCATGCTGTGGCCCATTTTGAGTAACAAGGACTTAAGTGACCGGAAAATAAATTCTATGAATGGGTCCTATCTACCTCAGGTGTCAATTTTCAGAGAAAGGAATTTAATTTTAAGCAAGAGAAATATTAAGGCAGTACAGCTGATAATTAAAATTTGAGGAACTGTCTCCAACAAAACAAACACTGGAGGCAAGAAGTGGTGTGTGTGACACACCAGTCATTTCAATGTCAGATGTTGCCTAAGCAAAAATGTGGAAAGGAAAGAGACTGACCCCAATACATTTTTTAAAAAAAGAAAAAGAAAAGAAACAGAAGAAGAGGAGGAGGAGGAGGAAGAAGAGAAGGGGAATTGCAGCATATTTTCAGATAAGCTAGGCCTTAACAATCTTAAGAAAAAAGAGACAGAGACTGAGGATTCCATCTGAAATTAAGCTGCACCAGTCACAGGGAGGTAGAATGGAAGGAAAACTTGTCCCAGGAGACAGACATCCCCCAGGAGGATGTCTACCACTGCCACCAGAGGGCGCGCCACTACAGCTTTTCAAGGTTGGCGGTATGGGCTGTCAACTTTCTCTTTGGGGCACTGGTAACAGCATGGAACAACAATGTGGGGCCATCCCACTGTTTTAGAACCTGACCTGGGCTCTCTGGTGATGGGACTTGGTGATGGGTCATGTGTTTACAACTCTTATGAAGTTTCACTTGGCAGCTGAGCTGGGCTTGAATTAAAGCGAATTCTAATCTGAAGTTAGATTATAGGTGCTGAGGAAGAAGGGTATGCTGTCCTTATCCTCACATGCATAACACAGGGTTGTTACAGTGCAGAGCGACTGACTATGGCAACTCTTTCTTTTGAATGTTTTGTATTTTCAAAATGTTTTATTGCTGCAAACATCCTTCTTAGGAAAGGTTGTTGCCATCTTTCTAGTTAACAATGAGGAAACTGAGACACAGGGAAGAAATGGTCTGCACCTTAGATCTGGGGCCAGATTAAAATTGGAAGTCCAGTTTCCTTCTCTAGCCAGCAAAGGCATCCACCTATGTGGCCTGCCCCTTCTCTGCCATCATACTGAGGCTCCTCAGATATAAGCCTCAGGGCGCAGGGCAGCCAGCAGTGAAATACTTGGCAAAATGGCTCCCATAGGAAGCTCCCTGGACCTACCCTTTTGCTCAATCCCATCAAATTTAACCACATCAAATCCTTTAATTTAAGTTGACTTAACTACTTACACACGGACAGATTTTTAAAATTTTTCATAAATTAAAAAAAATAGGATATGCTGGTGTCAGAAAAGAAATTCTAAAAATACAAGAGTATAAAAGAAATGAAAGTCCCTTTTAATTCACAGATCCCAAACCCAAATCCTATAATCCCAACTCCAAAAGTAACTATCGTTGACCATCTAAAAAACAATATATGTAATAGTGTTTATATATAAGTATATATGTATATATTTACACACATATATATATCGAGAAATGATTTTGCTTAACTTTATAAAAATGACATTATGCAATTCATAATGCAGCTTGTTTTTGCCACTTAAGATGAATACCATAGTCTATTAGGACAAGGTTTTGAAATTTAAAGATGATAAAACATTTCACAGGTCTATTTTATTGATTAAAAAGATGGTATATCCAAGTCTAATATTTATATGTTAACAAATATAAGCCTCCAGGGTCCTTCATGGGTTTTCCACCATGCTCGGCATCCTGTCTGCCTAAGTTCGCGCTGACAAAATTAGTGGGGCTTATATTTTCTTTCTGAATGATTCTGATAGAATGAACAAATTGTTCAAATTGTAAATACTTAATTTTTGTCCTCTGAGGAATTAAAATTTTAATCTCTCTATTATTTCCATGGCTCTGGATTACTTTTCTATAGGAGTATTTTTTTAAAAAATAGAACTTATGTGTTTTTCATGTATATACCAGTACCTCTATATACCTGGAGTTAGATATAGCCACAGATATAGAGGGTGTTTGCATACTCTCTGTCTTTATTTCTTCCAAACACCCAAAAATATCCAGTAAAAAAATTGACAAAACTCATAGACACAGACAATAGTTTAGTGGTTACCAGAGGGTAAGGGGGGAGAGGGTGGTAGATGAGGGTAAAGGGGATCAAATATATGGTGATGGAAAGAGAACAGACTCTGGGTGGTGAACACACAATGGGATTTATAGATGATGTAATACAGAATTGTACACGTGAAATCTATGTAACTTTGCTAACAATTGTCACCCCAATAAACTTTAATTAAATAAATACATAAAGGAAAAAAAAAGATTGACAGAAAAGGATTAGGTAATATATTTTTCCTTTTAAAATTTTCCCTCCAGGAACCACCAAAAATACATGCAAATCTGTCCCTTTGTGTAACACAGCAGGTCTCAAACCTTAACACAGAAAAATCCATGGGAGCTTGAAAAGAATACAGACTTCCTGGCCTCCTGAATCCTGTTTCTTTAGGATGTGCTTGGTAACAGACATTCCTAACAAGCTCCCTTGTACTTTTCTATGTCCACCAGTGTTTGATTGAAGTGAGAATCCATGGCTCTGCCATAGATGGGGTGGTAATCTTTCCTTATGGTACCTATTCTATTTTCTTTTCATTTAGAATAAAATGAAAAGAATGCACAGGAAATGGGTTGTGCTGACTTTTTCCATTAGAAGCTGCCTCAAAATTTTATGCACACCTTAGAAATTCTTCTGTTTGTCTTTAAAAGCTAGACCCCCTAACTCTGCCAGTTGACCTCTTGTCCTGCAGTTATCTTTGGGCCTCTCCTTATGCAGTGTAACCGGTTTGAGAAGCAGCCGATGACTGTTGCAATTGCAGTTGAAGTTCCTTATAAAACTAGTTAATCTAAGAGGTCATTTGTCTCTGATTCAGAGGCAGTGATTTGGTTATTCTTGGCTTATACTAAACCTGGAAGGGAACTGAAGCATCAGGTGAAAAATAATATACACTTATGCAGCATGAAAAAGAACAAATCCCAGATCTCCACACCACTATGGACAGATCCTACAGAAGCAAGGTTGAGTAAAAGTAGCCTCTGTTTACCTGAAGCTCAAGGACAGGCAACAATGACCTATGGTTAAAGAGGTGGGAATGGGGGCTATCTTTGGAGGGTTATTGCCTGATTGGGGGTTGGTAGGAAATGTTCTAAGTTGTGATCTGGAACCCATGTATGGCGTACACACATACAGGAAGTCATTGTGCTAAATGTTTAAGCTGTATGCACTTTCCTGCATAGATATCATACCTCTATACATTTTTAAAAAGATGATGATGATGGACAACTGTGCATATGACAATGATTCACTAGAAAAATGTCTACAGTTATATCCATATAGTGAGTCAAAATCACCAAACAAACGGAGACAGTTGGGCAAAAAGAAAATTAACAGTTGGAAACCACTATAAAATAAGCAGTTTCTTTTAACTGCCGTTGTAAACTAAACACTTTAACATGAGCTCCACCTTGCAGATGTGGTGCTCTCAATGCCTCATGACATAGAGTGTGGGATCAATACATTCATGAGTGATTATTTTGTATTCTTCGAAATGCTGACTGCTCAGGAAGAGGCTCAAGGAACTGTTTTCCTGGCTTTTTGATAAAGGCAGCAAACAAGAATGTGGGGGGGGGGAGAAATACGCTTGTCAGGCCTTCCTGGGTGAAGTTGGGGTTTTGTCCAGATCTGGGTGCATGCACAGAGTGACACTGGGGGTGAAGAGCAGCCGGGGGATTTCTTGTTTCCCAAGGCTAGGCAGTGACCAGTGAAGGGAGGCCTGGATGTTTAAGTCTTCAGGCAGGCACAGAGGGGGCTGCTACATCTGAGGACTGTTCCAGGAACAGTTTATGGAGGAGTTCCTCCCTTTTATTGCCCTATCCACCAACATTTGGCCTTGTTGTGTTTAAAGCCCTTTTTTTTTTTTTTTTAAATGAATATCTAGTGGTCTTTCCTCTCTTTGATTGGGCCACATTTCCCTGTGCTATGGAGCAGCCGTGGAGAGGAGGCTGAGCTGTGACCTCACCAAGCAAGTAGCTTCTCTGATTCTTCCTCTCCTCCCTTCCCAGTGGTCTATCTGACACAACTGACATTGCTTGGTGTTATGGAGACACAATCTTGCTTTGTTGTGGAAACTGCTCTATCAGGACTGGGTGTTGTGGGTGAGGGGAGGCTGGAGACCTGGAAATTATGCAGGAGGACCCAGAAGATGCTCGTGTCTAGGCACAGATAAAGCCCCCTCACCGGCTCATTAAGAGCTGCCTGGGCTGAGTGTCAGTGAATGTGGTGATGGGAGGTTTCTTATTTTTTGTTATAAAGGCGGAGCTATGAGAAAGAAGAACCACGTCTATGCCTGTACATCAGGCCCTAAGTCTTTGCACAGAACTGAAACTGGAAACTTTATGGGAGATAAAAACAGGGGGCATGGGTGGTGACCCCAGCACCCAGTCCAGGGTGAGGAGGTGCTGTGTAAACACACCTGTCTTATTTCTGAAAGGGTGAAGGCCCAAGCACATCTTGAGATGATATTGCTCTTTCCAAGTAAGCAAATTCTCAGACTAATGTATCGGGGCCTGGAATTTTCTCCCTAAGGCTCTCTGTACAAAATGTGAAATCAAAGAGATAAAAAAATGAAAGGCAAAAGTTACCTTAGGATTGATGAAGATCCTGATGGTGAAAGATAAATACACATTAGTTATTCCAGATCCTGCTTCTAACAAAACTCAGTTTCCTAAGAGAGCTTCTGAAGCAGAAGCAGAACACAACTGTTTTCCTTGGAAAAGGAGCCCACTGGGTTATGTCTCCATTGTGCAATGCTGACATAGGACTTGAAAGCCTGCTCTGCTCCCCCTCAACATGCCAGTCGGAGGGAGGAGAGGAGATGGACTTCCTGACCAGAGAAGACAACTTCCCTCTCCTTCCTGCAAAGGAGCCATCACAGTGTGGGGTGCGGAACCCACCAGGCCATGGGATTGTCAGGTTGGGGACCAGAAGCCTCCAGTTTTCTTCCTTGGGTGGTGGCTGGCCTCCCCAGCAGTCTTTGTCTTTGCTGTACTTTGACATAGTCCTTCTGTCAAAGGAATAGTCAAAAGGAATCTTGTCAAAATGAATAGTAAGTAAAAAATCATTTCTATGTGGCACAGGACCAATCTCTCTCTCTCTTTGTCTCTCCCTTGCTTTCTTTTCCTTTCACTCACTGCAGGTGCTGAGAGAATTTTCAGGGAAATGCCAGTTCTTGCTTTCTCCCCCTCCCCCTTCTTGCTCCCTTCCTGACACTTCTCCCATACCCGATTACACAATTCCTGTGCCTGTGGCAATTTTCCCTGAGCTAGTAGTGTTCATTCTCTAACCCAATTAGTTCCAGATTCCCTCTCTCACTTTTATTTTTCCTATTTACACTAGAAAAAGCTATTTGAGTGTCTTTCCTGGTTAGTTGAAAGAGTATTCTGGGCTCCTAAACTTTCGTTTCTTGATCTCTGAATGTTTGATGGAGATAATGCAACTGGAGAATCACCCCCCCCCCCCACTCCAGCCTGGAGGAACTTTAATAATTTTAAATCCTCCTCAGTAATCAAAGCAAAGGGACAACCACATTACAGAGCATTGGAGGGAAGGGCATTATAGCAAAGGTGCTCTCTGTGTCTGGCAAGATGCCAAGCTGAGAACAGAAGTAAATAAATGATATGCCTAGGAAGCAAAGTCTTCCAGTCTTGTTGGATGAAATGGCCCCTCTGTGGAAAGGAAGACACACCTATGAAGGCCTGCTTTGTCCTTTACTCTGACCTTCCTGTCTCCAGATGCTGTGTGTGTGTGTGTGTGTGTGTGTGTGTGTGTGTGTGTGTGAGATCTGGGAGGCTGTGGGCTAGGAGGTCACCCACAGGTGGGAATACACTTAGACACTGTGGATCCTCCTAGACTTAGAAGTGAAGAAACCTGTACAGAGGCTCACTCCTTCCTCCTCACCTCCCTAGACATCTGCAGCTAGATTCCCTGATATAATTGGACTCCATGGAGACAGTCACTCAGACAGACACCTGTTTTCCAGGTGATCATTTTTTTAAGAAGCCGTTTTGTTTTCAGCCTCACCTCAAAGACATCTTCTCAGGGCTGCATCTGTCAGCCATCCAAGCCAATAGCGGGAGGAAGCCAGGAAGCCTGAGGAGGGAGGGTGGGTGTGCCTCAGATCACTAGGTATCATCTCTAAATGTGCACCTTCTGCAAGGCTGTGGGCCCAGTCAGGCTCTAGGACAATCAACACCTTCAGTAGGTGAAGGTGGGAGCAGAACTAGAAGCAGGGGAATGAGGGCAGTAGGGCTCTGACCTCAGAGTTAGGGGAAGGCTAATGCTCCCTGTTGAAGACCTGGAGCCCAGGAGCCTCTTCCCAAGATTGGCCAGGGACCTTCAGGCCGCCTCACCCAGGGACAGTGCCAGTTGCTCCCCTTCCCTTAGCCAGAGCATCCAGCTTGGTCCAGAATGATCAGGAAGAAAAGTGCAAGCCTGGGCCAGAGCGGGGAGCCAATACACCCCTAGTGAGCCAAAAACCTCTGGGGAGTTCGGTTCCAGGTCCCTAGCCTGGCGCGTAGGGGGATCCCCACAAGGGGGCGGAGGAAAACCCAGGAGGCCTTTAGGAGGAGGCGAGACCGGTGGTTGGGCACTCGCAATTAAGGGCGCTCGCGGCGCCCGCTCTCTGGGTAGAGGGTGGGGAGGAAGTTGACGAGGCCCTGCGTTTCTCCGAAAGTTTCGGGTGAATCCATCTTCCTGGAGATCCGCCTTTTGGCGGCGTGTGTTTCCCGAGAGGGGGCCTCGTGCGCCGTCCCCCTCCCCCCTGGCACCAAACGATTGAAGACTTGCGCATGGGGCTTCCTCCCCAGCTCAGTCTCCTCCCCACGCGCCCCCTCTGCGCGGTGCTGGCCAGCGTTGGGCTACGTCCCCGCACTGCCCCCCACCCGCGCAGGAGCGGCTGCTCGCTGCAGGCTGCGGGGAGCTGCGCCCTCCGTGCTCCCGCCTCGCGCCGTGCTCCCAGCGCGCTCGGGCCCCGCTCGGGCCCGGTTCCCCGAGCGCGGACCATGAAGTAGGCTGGCGACCCGGCGACGCGCTCCTGCAGCCAGCGAGGCCGGAGCCAGCCCGGGTGGCCTCGCCAGCCGGCGGAGTTGGCCAGCGGCGGGCCCTCCGCCCGCCGGTCCGTCCCTGCTCCTCCTCCTCCTCGGCCGCCGCCGCCCCCGCCTCCCGGCCGCCCCCGCCGCTCCCGCCGCGCCGCCGCCCGAGGCCGAGCGCGGACGCCGAGCGTGGGAGCCATGGCGCGCGAGGAAGAGAGGGACCCTGAGCGCCGGGAGGTGGCGGCGCGGGCCCGAGGCGAGGAGGAGGAGGAGGAGGAGGAGGAGGGAGAGGAGGGACTGAGCGATAGCGACGACGAGGATCAAAACGAGAAGAAGACCGGCAGCGGGGAGGAAGAGGAAAAGGAGGCGGCGGCGGCGGCGGCCGAGCGGGAGCGCAGCGAGGACGCGTGGCTGCAGAGCGCAGGGCTGCCTCCCGCCGCGTTACCCGCCGCGGCGGCTCGCAACCGGAGCGGCCAAAGCTCGCCTGGGCCCCCGCTGGGGCCGCTGCCCTGCCTCCCGAGGATGCCGTCGCCCGAGGAGGAGGACCGCGAGCGTCGCCGGAGTCGCCGGAGGGATCTTCTGCTGAGCCAGCTCTGCTTCCTGGCCTTGGTGGCGCTGCTAGTCTGGTCGCTGTCGAACATGCAAGAGCATAATGGTGAGTGCTCGCTGCCTGCCCCGAGTGGGCGCTGCGGCTCGGGTAGCTCGGTGCTCCCTGGGCTGGGCACGGGGAGAGCGGGCTGGGCCGGCAGGTGGAAGTGCCGGGCACGAGTACTCCCACTGCCCCTCGGAGGGGCTCGGGCAGAGGGGGCCCTGAAGGCGAGGACCGCGCAGCGAGAAGTGGCTAGCATGCTGGGGTGCCTGGCTAGCCCTGGGAACCCTTACTTGTGCTTCTTGGCTCTGCCCTTTTTCCTCACAAGCTGGAGGGACTGGTAGTTGTGGTGGTGGGGACTGTTACCCTAAGCAAGTCCCTCAAGGACAGTAATAAAGTTGTCTTGGTAAATTTGGTACCTGTGCAGGTAACCACCTGTACACTCTTTGGCTTGAGGGCAAGAAGACGCCCGGTTGACCGGTGAACACATAGTTCTCCATGTAGAACAGGCAGCATGAACCAGGTAGAAAGCTCCATACCCGCTTTTCCAGAACAGGTGCTAGGAATTTCGGATAGGAAAAAAGTGTTGGCCACCTGGTTAGAGTTTAGGAATGGACTTGTTCTCTTAAACTGACCAGTCACTGGCAAGACTGATCCGTTTCGTGGACTTGAAGTGCTGGAAAAAATGCCTTGGACTGGACTGCCCATCACTCTACACTCTGCTCCGATGGTGCCCTGCAGTGGGTCCACCTGCACAACCCACAACTTTTGTTTTATCTTTGTCCTTGGCCTTTCTTGAACTTTCTTGTGGAGAAATGTGCTCAGAACAGTTGTCCACTGAAAGCAATTTGGACTCTGGGGTGCAGCTGTCTAAAAAACAGAGGAAAAAGACTTGGGAGAATAACTGTTGTAAAATGGTTTTATGTCCTGGCCGTTCAAGTGGTATGGTTCCTGGGAAAATAGCCATATAAATGATTGTGAGAAAAAGCAGTTACAAATATATGCTTTGGTGTTAAGAAAGACGTAGCTCTAATACAAGGTGTTATGAAGTGCAGAATAAAGGCATTTTAATACTGATGGTAAAATATTTTTAAAGGTGCCATCAATTAAAGGGATTGCCCCCAAATTGGTCTTGCGCTTCATGGGGAAAGCAGATGGTCCATCTTGGTTCAGGTCTTAGCAGACCTCTTGACAGACTTCATCATATATGGTAATATGAGATTCTGGTCTGGTCTTCAGTGGAGCTGTTAAGACTCCACGGCTATCACCATTGCTCCTGAATCTGAATCCCAGATCATCTGGCGATGGGGACAGACATCAGGAAGGGGGCTGTGCCCTGGGTGAGGGAAG